>NC_136487.1:9267793-9315293 GCF_053919585.1 Euprymna scolopes | reverse complement strand
AAGTTAAATTTTAAACAAAAAACACACATACAAAAAACTCGTTTTAGCATCAGAAAATAAATAGGCACAATTTTTCTGAATACAATACCTTAAAATGTTCTAATTTTTCTGATTTCAATTAATCGTCTTAACAGTAATATATATATATATATATATATATATATATATATATATATATATATATATATAAAATTAGTTCCACAGTCAAACAACGTCGCAGCTCACAAGAGCCATGACAGTCAACAAACCGGAAGTCCAAGACTCAAGTTTCACCCTCATTTGGATTCATCAGTTAGACATATCCGAACTTGGGACTCAAAACCCGACCCTCTTGCATGCGAAACAAGTACTCTGCCACATGACCAAACACACCACACACAAGAAAGTCTTTTAACTAAACACAGATCAAGCAAACCGCAGTGAAATCCGACTATGGAATGAACCTAGGTTCAACTAATGAGCCAAAATGAGGGCGAAACTCGAATCTTGGACTTCCAGTTTGTTGGCTATCATGGCTCTTGTGAGCTGCGACGTTGTTTGACTGTGGAACTAATTCTATAATCTCTCACATTCTGAAAATATGTGTGCGTGTTAATATGTATTATGATTGTGGACTTTTTCTGGTGTTTAAATAAGTGTTAATTTATTGCTTTGTTTTTGATAGTTTTCGATGTAAGAATTGTTTTGACAGAACTTTGATCGAATAATATTTGAGTTGTGAGATAACCTAGAAGGAAACGTGATGAACGGAATAATACCAGTGTTCACATATAAAAGGTCTGCAATTGAGGGATAAATAAACACCTGGTCAGAGATAGGTTAGTTTAGAAGTCAATTTTTTAAATCCATCAAATGCATGTCAACATGTAAAATGGACGTTAAAACGATGATGATGATGATGATGATGATGATGATGATGATTGAAAGCAACCACACTATTTTAAACAATTTTATGTTTTTATTTTGTATTTCAAAATCTTTTCAAGTTTTATTTTGTTACAGTTCTGAACTTTTTAGATGAGGATTAATTGTTTATATTTTGGATCATTCCGATTGCTCGTCTCATCTTGAAATCAATGTTTTGGTCAATGTAACCTTTAAACTTCTTCAGGTGTATCTTGTTAAACTTGGGGAATCTTCCAGTCAAACTCGGGAATCTGCACAAAAATTTAAACAAAATCCTTCATTGAACTCCCGGGGGCTACACATACTGGCTCTGTCAGCCATGACCAAGTAGAATTCTCTAGTATGAATTTTAGGAACTTTAAACCTATTTTTATTCTTAGATGTATTATATCACTGAAAATCAAACATAATAGTTCAACCCATTAGCGGCTGAATTAAGGGAAACTTTTAGATGTAAATGTAGATATTTTTGGAGCGTCCCATTAATGGAATGCTGATGGGTTAAGACAACTTCTCTACATGTGATTCGAATTCAAATTTTTTTTTTTTTGAAGGAGGGTGGTGTCGTGCCTATAATAAGTGTCTTTTTTTCTTTTCCAACAAATCTTTTTTCATTTCCAAAGATGTAGTAATAAATCGTGATATTTACATCTACAAATAAAAATAGGTTTAATGCTCATAAAATTCATACCAGAGACTTCTACCCAGTCATGGCTGACAGAATGAGAGTGTGCTGCTCCCATGGATTGAAGGAAGGATTCCGTTAGAAATTCTGTGCAGATTCCTGAGTTCAACAGAAAGATTCCCAAGTTTGACAAGATACACCTGAAGAAGGTCAGAGGTTACATCGACAATATCATTGTGAAAATGACACTCAAGATGAGAACAGTAATCCAAATAACCCAACTAATACGAATCATCAATAAATTCAGAAACAGGTATTTATACATATGAAATAAAAAGCATTTAGTTGCTATGAACGCCTTAGCAGATTATAGATTTTAACAGAGTTTTACTCAGTATAGCAACAGTCACTTGTCACGTTACTGCTTATTCCAGATTTATTCAACCAATTATTGGTTGGTTTGTCTGTGTGCCATCCCAGTCCATTCAGTGAGGGGGGAAAAGATCAGCACCCACAATTAACTTGAAAGCAAAACGCTCTGTATGGAAAGAGTAAAGCTCACAGATCAATGAATGATCAATACAAATTACTCATTTCTCTATCAACATCCAATAATCAATAATCCCTTTTATGTTAATGAGCATTGACATATTTTGCGCAAAAGTTATGTCCCTTTATTATTGGATTATCTCAATAACATGTGGTTATATACTATTTAGCAGTATTTTTTATTTTACTTTGGTTCACCAAAGGCATATCGCCATTGAAAGATAAGCGCGATACGGACCAGATTTATAGGAAAATAGCCTAGGTAGGGAATTGAGTAGCAAGATTTTATTTACTTTATATTTAAATTTCTGCTTGTTTATATGGCCAGAGAAACAGGGAGTAGAAAAGGAGTTCCAAACGTAAGCTATCAGCATAGACAACTTTTCAGCATCTCGGCCTCTACAGTGAAGGAGTAGAATTTTGCTGCTAGTTGCATAGGTTGAGAGTATTTTTGTTGAAATAGGACAAGTTCAGTAAGTTCCCCGGACCACATGGAAATACATACAAAATAAGCACAAGCATGCAGTGTTATGATAGAAGCTGGAGCTTGGCAGTGCATGAACTATAAGGAAAATAGAAAGTGGAATTTCGGTTTACTTTTCGGCAGCCTCATAATTCTCACTTCCCTTATTTTGTCCTTTAGTCCATGAGTGATGTTTCTGACAAAGGGAGAAGAATTGCTGTTTTCTGGGCAGGAATCTATCCATTCAACACTTGTTGTTGGCTAGTTTCTTTATCTTGAAGTCGTATTTTTTAAACTCCTTACTAGTGGCTTCATGTCTTGTCTGTAGCGATTTCCATTAAAAAAAATAACTATTAGATTATGCTTTTGAAGTTAAGCAATGATCTTTTCTCTTTTGTACAAGAGCTGCTAGTCTTTTTCTGCTCTATTGTTATTTCATGTAAGGTGCTTGATTGAACTTCAATCTCTGGTTCTACCAGTTCGCTTACAGTGAAAACTCGTCTAGCTACCACAACTGGAAAGAACTTTTTTTTCTTCTTCTGTATCTAAAACCAAAAAACATTTCATGAACAGTTTTTTCTAAGAACTTCCCATCTGTGAAACACTTTACCACATGACGGCTTCTCTGATTACTACAACATGGCCATCTTCAATTCCAATGTAAAGAAATATTTATCAAGCCATCTTAAGTAATACAAAATTGTCTATTATATCCTTTTGGACCAGTTTGCATGAATCGAGCACCAGTTTTTGAGTGACATAAGAGATTCAAGGAAAGCAGGGAGTCTGTGAGGGATGATAAAGAGGAGTAAAGAAGTCAGAACACTAGAGTTGATTGGTTAAATAAAAATTTCATGGATAAGGAACGTTGTGTGTCTATAGACACAATAATTGTACAATTTGATTTCAGTGTAGGAACTAGAGTTTCATGTGTGTACTATCAATAAAAGTGCCCATGAAGTGAGTTAAGCAGTTGCAGATGAGAATTTAGTGAGAAATCAAGGTGATGTGAGATTCTGCTTAATAGACACACTTAGATACAGTCAACAGATAGATAAGGTAATGTTTAGTGTCATTTAATACTTATTCAGAATATAAACCATCCTGAAATAACGTTATTATTTCAAAAGCTATTCCTAACATGAGGAGTAGGGCACTGTTAACTATTCTGTACTTTCATCTAAACATGTAATAAAGAAAAGATACCATAAAAATTGAATTTCACTTTAAATTCTATGCAACTATTAGCATGGTCCATATTCTGTATAAGTATCCATTTAACATATAAAATTATCTTGATGGATTTTCAAATAGAATTTAAGCAGATAAATCAAACATTGCTTCTGAAGAGCAGATTTCCATTTGTTATCGTTGAACCATGTTATTAGTAATATAATTTTAAATGCCTGTACTTTGTTACAATTAATTTCAAAAATTACTTTGGCTGCCCCATACAACTAAATATCATATAAAAATAAGCAGGTGCTATGAACCCCCTTGTGTCACCCACCCCTGACGCTGTAGTCAATTCATAAAGAAATGGATCCATAGATTAATGTGATAAAATAGATTTTGAATTGCTATTGTAATCCTTTTTCTATCATGTTCCAGCAAAAAACATGACGTCTTTGAAAAAAAAGAGACAGGCGTATACCATATCGCTATTATAATAGGATGCAGTCGTTGATTTATTAGGTATTGTTTTAAAAAAATGTAGTTTTTTTTATTTAACTTTCTAAAAATAAAAGATATTTGAAATTTATGAAAAGTTTACACAATCGAAGAGAAGATAAAAACTATCAAAAGAATACTTTGATTTTAGTGAGAAAGAGCGAGAGAAAGCAATGAAAATAGAAAAAAGGGAGAAGAAAAGTAAAAATGAAACAAAAGAAGAGAAAGTGAAAAGTGTTAAAAGAGAAAGGGAGAGAGAAGAAAGAAAAGATAAAAGGGAAGAATAAAAGCAAAATGAAAGAAGAGAAGCAGAGAAAGCATTGATAGATCGATAGAGAGAGAGAGAGAGAGAGAGAGAGGTGAAAGAGAAGTAACACAAAGGAACATACAAAAGTCGAACAGAACTAGAGAGAAGTACATAAAGTAAAATAGAAGTGAGAAAGAAAAAGATAAAGAAAAATAAAACAATGAAAGAACTAGAAGGATGGAAGGAGGAGAGTTAGAAATAAAGCAACGAGAGAGCAATAAAGAGGGGGGGATAATAAAAAAAATAGAGAGAAAAAGTCAAGAGTCAAGGAAGCAAAAACACAAAATTGTGTGAAAGAAAAAAAAGAAAATGTCATGTTATTTTATTTACCTCTTTTCCAAGTTAGACACAAGGTCAAGTATAGGTTTGATGAAAATGTTTCTGTGGAACGAACAGGATTCGAATTCGACACTCAAATTGTCAGTCCATGTCGTTAACTAATTAACAACCATCAATTCTGTAAGTGCCATTTTATGATCTTGTGAAAACAAACACCTTGTTAAATGTGTCTTCCTTTTGCTTAAAAAAAGATGTCTTTAACGTCATCGGCAAATTTTATATGGCTTTTCTCAACAACAAAATTATTATATTCCAGAAATCAGAACATGCCCAGTATTGTCTTTATTTACGGAGACACAAAGATAGAAGAGGTAAAAAAGGGCAGAAAGTAAAAAAAAAAAATAATGGAAAAGATGGAATTAAAAAAATATAAAAGTTTCACTTACTTCAATAAGAAGATTTTCTCAACAAACATCTTCATAAACTCCATGCACTCGAGAGTGATGTCGTCAGGTTGGCTTTCAATGCTATAGGTAGAGTCCCAGGACTGTTCCGATTCCATAGACAGAGAACGGTGGTAAGGTTCTCCACCAAATTCATCTCCTGACGAATCGATGCTAGAATGTCGGCCGGCCTCTCCGCCGTAACCTCCGTCAGAAGAATCGGGACTCGCTCGGCGACGGTCGGTTTTTCGCTTAGCAGCGGTTGGTTTACTACGCCTTTCATTGGATGCCCGCTGATCTTCCTCATCAAACGAAATCAGGTCTCCCATTGGCATCATCGTCCGTCGTCTGCTCGCTGTTTCTGCAGCCCCCAATGAGGGGGCTTCTGTTGGTTCTTCAGGTGGTTCAACATAATCGTCGAATAGCATTTCATCTACGGTGCTCGACCTGCGACGCCCAGAGGCAAACTTCCCTGACCGCTTATCAGACATCTCTCTATCAAGCTCCTCTGATGAAGGGGATCGAAGTATCCGCTCAGAGGGTTCAGATAATCGGCCGCTTGTGACCCGTTGTCGGTCACTTGACTCCCTGTCTGTGTATTCTCCTAACCGTGGTGCTGATCTACGACCGGGCCGGTCAATAGGCTGGAAAGCAGATCTGTGTCTGTCAGCAGGAATGGGAGTCGGTTTTGCAATGTCGTGATCCGGTCTCTGGCGGTAATAATCGGATTCTCTATCCGCCCTGTGTGTTTGCCTTCTTGCTGGTTCGGGTGCTACTTTTTGTGTGTGCTTGTCAGGTAGCGGTGGGGCTGCTCGGTGACTGTGATAGTATTCAGCCTCTGATGAAGGCGACCGAAGGACACTGCGTTCTGGATCATCAGTTACCCTCTGAGTTTGCCGAGAAACTCTGGGGCGGTCAGCAGGTTCCGGAGATGAATGCTGTTCATAGTAGTCTGAACCCGATCGTTGACCACGCTGGGAAGCAAGTGGAGGTGCAGTTCTTTGAGCGGGTTGACGTGATATAGGTTCATCAAATGATCTTTGACTGTGACGTTCTATAGATTCGCGGTCTAATCTTTGTCCATATCGATCCAGTGAATCCTCAATAGATCGTTGGTTGTAGCGATCAATCGCATCTAACCTATGACCTTCTTGTATTGATCGCTGACTATGAAGTTCAGTTGACCTCTGACTTCTTAGCGATGGACCTACAGAATCATGATAATCTTGGTCTGTTCTCTGGCTGCGTCGTTGTGGTGGTTCGGGCGATGATCTCTGACTTCTTCGTTGGGCAGGTATGGGAGATGACCGCTGGCTACGGCGCTGTGCTGGTTCAGGACCAGTTCGCGTTTGCCCAGCAGTACGCTGGGTAAGTTCAGCAGCTTCTTGATATCGTGGATCACGAGGATCAACAAAGCTTGATTTGTGTGGATCAGATAAATCAGTGGCGGATCTGTTTCGGTCAGATGGGTCTATACCCGACCTCTGTTGATGTCTGCCCGAGTGATCAAGAGGGTCTTGACCAGGCCTTTGGCGGTCTGAGATCTCTTGACTTTTAGGTCCATATCGATCCACTGATTCTTGGCTAGCTCTTTGACCACGGTGGTCAACTGGCTCTTGTCCAGACCTATGGCGTTCAGTAAGTTCCTGACTTCCTCTTGATGTGCGACGAGTTACTGGCTCCTGACTTGGTCTTTGATCTCTGTGGCGTTCAGTTTGATCCTGTCCTCGTTCAGTGATACTAAGTTCTTTTCCAGACCGTGACAGTCGGCGTTCAACTGGTTCTGGCTTTGATCTCTGTGTTGGAGACGATCTGTGGCGTTCTGTTGGCTGAGGAGAGGCTCTCTCTCTCTGCCTGTCACTTGCAGTTTTTTGTGCTTGCCGTTCTGACTGAGGTTGGGGTGTTTTTCGACCAGGAGCAGTTGGACGATCACTTGGACCGCCTGGTCTTTGACCACGACGCTCTCCTGGTTTTTGCCTTTCGGCAGGAGTGGGAGATGACCTTTGTCCTTGTTCAGCAGAAGGAGATGACCGTTGACCTTGTCTCTCAGCAGCAGTTTTTGGAATGGGTCTTTCCACAGGCTTCTGGCCTGGATATCTTTCTCCGGTTGGCTGTCCGGGTTTTTGTGCGGGTTTTGGACCAGAGCTGCCTATTCGAGATTCTGGCAGGTTTTCGTCTTGGGGTACACCACTGCCGTTCTGATGAGCCCTGCCATCTTGATCTCTTAAATCTCTCCGAGAAGCAAGAGGTTCAGTTTTTTCGGGCACTTTATGTGGGACACCAGTTGTTGGTGGGGGGGTTGATTTCAGTGCTACTGGAACACCGATTCGTTGGGTGTGAAGTCCTTGTTGCCTGGCGAGTTTGGGATCAGGCAGTACAGGAGGAAACCCTTGTTGAGGAGTGATCCCCCGTGGCTGGTTGCCTGGAAGTATAGGGGGAAAACCTAAAGGACGTTGTTGCCCTTGAGGAAGTGGATGCTGTGGTGGTACGTTTCTTGGTGGATTCCTGTTAAAAGCCGGTGGCGGTCCTGTTGGTGGTACTTCTTCACCTTTTATCAAAGAGTCGACCTTATTAGAGAGGTCACTAAATATGCCGTCTTTTTTGGCAGAAACTGAGCTAAGAAAATTTGATGTTCCTGTAAAGAAGCTGGAACCAAAGCCGGCGGTAATAGGATTTGTTGGAGCTTTCTTCCCTAAGAAACCGAAATCCATTCTAACTCACATCCGCACCTCAACAATTTCACACCATGGGTTTGGAAACGATTTGAAGTTATCCTACAAAGACAAAAAACGAAAACAGTATTAAATATAGTATGTTTAGAGAAACAGAAAAAAAAAAAAGAAGATGACCCCTTGGGTCAACCGAGATTAAATTATTTGAATCATTAAATTAAGTGAGTTTGCAGATATAAAACAAATAAAAAGACAAAGCCCCAAACAAAAAACAAAATCCCAAATTTCTGCTCACTAATATTAGCAGGTCTTCTGGCATTGCTTTGTCATAAGATACGCTTAAATATGATAGTTTAATTCATGCAGATTACATATTTATTATCATAGAGACAATTCTCTATTGATTATTATATTGTACCGAATATATAGTAGTGAGATCAAAACTAAAATATGTATACATATGACTTGGGAGCCATCAGCTAGAATCGAAACCAAAACATACAACTTTCCACCCTTAGCCTCTGAGCCATGCCCATACGCACGTGTATGCGCGTGTGTGTGTGTGTATATATATATATATATATATATACACACACATACAAAAGCATTTGATCCAAAGCATGAAAATTGTTAAACAAAATGTTTTTACTATAGGCTTTAAAAATAAAGGTACAAGATTCAATTTGAAATTTATTTATCTTCAAAGTGCTAAGTAAGGTATAAAAATTTAATTTAAATTGAATCAAAAAATTACCTTGGATTTATTTTATGTAATGTACATTCTGTTGCACTTAAAAAAAAAAATCATTGAAAATTTTATATCTATATCATTAATTGCTAGATGAAAGATAATGTTTTTAAATTGCAACAAAATGTACATTACATAAAATAAATCCAAGGTAATCTTTTGATTAAATTTAAAACAAATTTTTATACCTTACTTTGTAAAATTTATATAAGTGCACTTTGAAGATAAATAAATTTCAAATTGAATCTTGTACCTTTATTTTTAAAGCCTATAGTAAAAACATTTTGTTTAACAATTTTCATGCTTTGGATGAAATGCTTTTCTAACTCGTATCTTATCTTTTTAAGATTATGTTTTAAAATTCTCCTTCTCTCTATTTCAGTTTGTATTTCTCCTCACACCACAACTCATTTTTGCAACCCCTTCTTTGTATTATTTAGGTCTGAATATTCTCTGTTTCAGTTTGTATTTCTCTTCACACCACAACTCATTTTTGCAACCCCCTCTTTGTATTATTTAGGTCTGAATATTCTGTTTCAGTTTGTATTTCTCCTCCCACCACAACTCATTTTTTGCAACTCCCTCTTTGTAATACAGGTCTGAATAATGAGAAAATCTGCAATTTTTTTAAAACAAAAACTTTAAAATAACTTTTAGATTAAATTTTTTTAAAACTTCTTTCAGAATATAAAATCTTTAAAATTTAATAAGGAATATATTTCATATAGGTTTCATTAACAAATATTCAGTACTTAACGAGAAAAAGAGATGAAAATTTTCAAATGACTGTATAATTGGTTACAGTCAATAGTAGTCCTCGTGTGTGTATATATATATACACACACAAGTGTGTGTGTGTAGGGATTTAAATTAAAAAAATTATGACAAATTTATTATTCGACAAGGAATCCAAAAATGTTATTTTTTTTTTCTTAAATCAGGGATTTTCAATAAATGACTCATCTCATCGAAAGAAATGTTTTTAGCAAAATAATATTTATAGGCAATCATAAATTTAATAATATTTATAGGTAATCATAAATTTAATAATATTTATAGGTAATCATAAATTTAATAATATTTATAGGTAATCATAAATTTAATAATATTTATAGGTAATCATAAATTTTGCTGTTTAGCACGTAGATTGAAAAACTAAAAAGTTTGCATAAAAAGTTTAGAAGAAGCTTAGATTAAAAAAGGATATTCCATGGTGTAGTAAGGTTCAGTGAAGAAAAATAGAGGCATAAGATCCACGGCAATGAAGAAAGGTTATAATCCAGACCAAATGGGATTGTTTTCTAAATATTAATATTAATATTTACAGTATTAGACAAGCTGTAACCTTTTTTTTTTTTTTATTCAATTTTCACCCCAAACAAGGCACAGTGCCACTTTGAAGCAGGGGGCTACTATTAGGGAATTAATTAGCGGGGTCATTATGAAGGGAGAAGAGTAGAAAGATGTTTGTTAACATTACACTTGAACTTCTGCATATCATTGCAGTTGGGAAAGCAGAATCCCGGAAGGGAGTTCCAAAGACCCGCAGTTCTGGGGAAGAAACTATTGGAGTAAAAGGCTTTCTTGCACCTAGGGATCTCCACTGTAAAGGGATGAGACTTAGTAGCTTGTCGGGTTTGTCGGGGGTAGTTACGTCGGGGAGGTACAAGTGTTTGCAGTTCGTCAGAGCATTCACCATTAAAGTATTTGTAGAACAGGCAGAGGGATGCAACATCTCGTCGATGGGACAGAGGTTGAAGCCCAGATGACAGTTCAGGACCTATCAGGTTTGCGACTCTTTTTTGAACCCTGTCCAGGAGCGAGAGACAAGCAGCAGATGCACCAGCCCAGATGTGACAACAGTACTCCATACATGGGCGAATGGTTGCCTTATAGAGGTATAGGATACTGGCAGGCGTAAGTAGTTTTCTAGCACGGTAGAGGGAGCCAACCTTCCTTGCAGCAGCCTTGGCAATGCTCTCAATGTATCTATTCCAGTTCATATTCCCTGTAAACGTTAGGCCGAGGAGTTTAAAAGAAGTACTTTCAGGCAATGTGTTCTTGGCCATTGCTATTGGTGGTAGAGAAGGTTTCTTGTAGTTATTGAAGGAAACAAGCTTAGTCTTAGCAGCATTGAATGAGACCAACCATTTTTGTCCCCATTCCACTACGGATTGGAGGTCATCCTCTAGTGTTTCTGCCATTTTCTTGGATATGTGTTCATTTGTTTTCCCCTCATATCTGTTATAGAGAGTGGTGTCATCGGCAAATATACCCATCTCCGAAACAATATTATCAGGGAGGTCGTTTATAAATATCAGGAACAATAGAGGTCCAAGGATAGACCCCTGAAGCACTCCCGCATTTATGTCATATTGTTTGGATGTACGTCCGTCGAGGACAACTTTGATTTTTCTATTACTTAAGAAGGATTTAATTACGTTATGAATTCTTCCAGTGATTCCATATGATCTAATTTTCCTTAGAAGACCATCGTGCCATACCCTGTCAAAAGCCTTAGATATATCAAGGGCCACCGCTCTACCCTCCCCTGTTTTATCCAATGAACGGTATATACGTTCAGAAACTACAGTTAAGATATCTGCTGTTGAACGGGCTTGCCTGAATCCATATTGTTTGTCAGTCAAGAGTTTAGCAGCTGTCAGGTGCTGGACTAGGGCTTGATTAACTAAGGACTCAAATATTTTGGCGAAAAGCGGGAGGAGGCTAATGGGGCGATAATTTAGTGGGTCAGTTCTTTCACCAGAATTCTTGAAGACTGGAACCTGAGAGTATTTTAAAATTTCAGCTAATTTATATATCCATATGCAAATTAGATAACACTGACAAAAGAGAAAATGCCAACAGAGACATCTTCCACGCTATAATAATGGCCAATGTATATTTATATAAATACATGCACTTTCATCTTGTGCAAAAATTCGTGAATAAAATGTGTTTTTTAGCCCTTGAATGAAAGCATTTCAAATAGCGAGGGGAAGCAAGAAAGCAAATAGCAGATTTCAGACTTAAATAAAAAGTCAGACAACTCCAGCCGCTTGAAATGAATTTGAAAAGAAATTCTTAACTTCGTAATAAAAAGAGATACAGCATAATCATGTTGACACATCGGTTTTTATTAGATCACCAAAGTTAAGCAACGTTGAGACTGGTCAGTACCAGATAAGTGACCATTTGGGTATACCAGCCACTGTACGCAGGAGAACATCAACAGCTCTCTAAAACAACTACAAATGCATAACGTCATCATCTTCCCTAACCAGAATATTCATGCGACCGGGGACCACATGCTAATTTGATATTCCTTAGACACTTCCTCTTTTGGGGGTAGCCGGGTCAACATGCCTAGAGTTAATACTGCTGGCTATATAATAAAAAAAAACAATGGTGGGTGTTTTTTTCTTTAGGTTATCTAAATTAATACCTGGAAATTTTCATAACTCTATGACTTTATATAAATATTTGGTGAATATATCTGAATAATTAGCAAATGCAAACACTGGAGAAGCATAATTTTATTTTTGACAAAGTATATAGGCTAGTTAAAATACATTCGAGAGTTCAATTTTTTAGATGAGGAATGATTATTATTTTGATGCTTTGGATTCTTTAGACTACTGTTCTCATGGCGCAGTGGATAAAGTAGTTGGTAAGTTCATTTGTAAAAGTTACCCTCCTCTGGAAGTTGAAGGTTCAATCCTCAATGTGAGCAACACCCAAAATACAATTTCAAATTTCTTGGGATTTCTACGCAGTCATGGCTGACAAAATAAGAGTACGCTATCCTCATGGATTAAATAAAGGGCCCCATTTGAAATTCTGTGCACATTCTCAAATTTGACAGAAAGATTTCACAACTTGATAAGATACAACTAAAGAAGGTCGGAGGCTACATCAACCGAAACGTTGTAAAAATAATACTCAAGTTGAAAACAGCAGTTTGAATGACCCAAATAATATTGGAAAATGTTTGAATCAACATAGATTAAGAAGGCGCAATAAAAATACATAGATAGCTACAAAAGAGGCGAATGACTTGATCAGTTAATTTTAGATTACAACTAATGATTTTTTTTAATGAAAATCGCTCTAGACAAGGCATTTAGCTACTTGATGTAAAGAGCTAAAAAAAAGTACTACTTTTAAGTAAAAAACTTGCCAATGATAAGTGTTAGATGTAATAAATTCTGACTCAGAAAACAGCAATTCTTCTCTCTTTGTCAGAAACATCGCTGATGGAATATAAGGACTGAACTCAATCCCAGAACTAAATAGTATTTTAGCATATATATTGTGTCATTAAAGTACGTTTTTGAATTTTTTAGATGAGAACAGACTATTCGTATTATTTGAATACTTTGAACTACTGTTCTCATCTTGGGTATTATTTTCATAGCGTTTTGGTCGATGTAACCTCTGACTTTCTTCAGGTGTACCTTGTTGAACTCGGGAATCTGCACAAAATTTCGAATGGAACCCTTTATTTAATTCACAGAGTTAGCATGCTCTCATTCCGTTAGCATAACTAGGTAGAGGCCTTAAGTAATTTGCAATTGTATTTTGAGTGTTGTCTGTACCTCCAGAAGAGTGTAACTTACAACTGAATTTACAAAGTACTTTATCCGTTACGCCATGAGTTCTTGCAGATAATTCTAGTATGAATTTTAGGAGCCTTTAAAACTATTTTGTTTCTCACTATCACCTATTCCATGTAGATTCCCGAGTCTGGCAGAAAGATTCTCGACTTTGACAAGATACACCTGAAGAAGGTCGGAAGTTACATCAACTGAAACGTTGTGAAACTAACATACAAGATGAGAAACCTAATCAGAAGAAGCCAAATAATATAATTAAAGTAATATATATATATATATATATATATATATATATATATATATATATATATATATATATATATATATATATATATAAAGCCATAGAGAAACAAACATTGCTTAATTCAAATTTAACATAATAATAGATTAATTGAACAAAAAATTGTTATTTTACTAATAGTTGCTATTGTTCATAAAATTATCAATGATTTTAGTACATCATTAGTTCATAGAATTTGTACTTAGTATAACTGATTCCATAATGTGCAATATTATCCATTAAGCTAATAACGCTCTCTCATCATAAATAAAAATAGCTGATTTTTATTTATTATTAAACTTCAATGTTTGAAAGTAATTTGGAAGCCTTTGAACTGACGCATAGAAAGTAATTTAATTAAAGGTCAATACGTAGGTTCGCCTAAACGATGGATAAACGTTATTTTTTCACCCGCGTCCCTATTGTAGTAAAGAATCCGACTTCGTGTTTTGAAACGATGCGGTAATGTGACATTGAAAACTGTGAAAGGAGAACAAGTAGGAAGGCGAGGGAGACTAAGGTTGTCGTTCGTTTACAGTAATCATACGATTGTAGTGAATTCGAAAACGATGCCGTTGTTTCATTTTCGAACAACCAAATAAAGCAACAAGTATTGGCGGAATAAAGCGAATACGAAACACCTGTTGGTCGCCCGATCAACGTGAAGTAGAAATATTAACATTTCAGGCTTATCTTTGCTTAAACAGGAGACACTTATTATAATTTTATATTGATTTCCAATCACAAGTTTGGATCAACAATCTGAAGAAAAGAAAAGTTAAAGCTGAAAACACTCCCCCACCCCATCCCTGACGCACGCATAAATGAAAATAAATGAACGCGTTTCCCGCCAAAACACGAAATTAAGCAGTAAATAAAATTAGTTCCAAGTCACATCATCATCGATGAAGATTGAAACTGTCAGAGAAGTACGAAATTACATTCTTAAATGTCGACTACGCAAACTGCCTTGATACTAAAACAATAAAATAAATAACTGCAGTTTTCAAGTAAGCTTGCTTGCTTGCTTGCGCGCACACACACACACACACACACACACACACACACACACACACACACACACATACATAATCGTATTTGATTCGATTCGCTTACTGTGTTTTACTTTCTACTCAGTTTGTTTGAACTGGTGATGGAGAATCCTACCGAACGCCAGACATTCACGAGCTATATCATACATACCAACTGAGAAGTCTTAAGATTCTAACTGTTCAACTAAGTGCAATCTCTCTTGCACTTGGTTCACCGGGTATATTTGCTAGGTAGTTTTTGAAATGAGCCCAGTTGCTCCTATAATTACTGGAATGATTACTAAATATTAGAAAGCATGTGTAGCCTTTATATATATATATATATATATATATATATATATATATATATATATATATATATATATATGTATATATATATGTGTGTGTGTGTGTGTGTGTGTGTGTGATCTATTTTAACTAAGTGATCTAACTTCCCTATAATGAGCTGATTAACCAACAGTTAAATTGTATAATTAGTCTTCTTTACATTTGAAACAGAGATAAATAAACAGAGAGAGAGAGAGAGAGAGAGAGAGAGAGAGAGAGAGAGAGAGAGAGAGAGGAGAGAGAGAGAGGACAGAAAGATCAACACAGTATAAAATAAAAGTAGGATTCAAATTAAAAATTTGCAACGAAAGAATGTGAAAGTGGCAGACAGAAAGTTAGAGATGCATCACTTGGTAAGATAATTGAAAATTACGGAAAATTAGAACAAATAAAATGGAATATTCAAATATAATTCTGGGGAATATTTGAGCATGTATTTTGTGTGATTAAAATATATAGAAAAAAAGACTTTGAGAAAAAAACGTTGATATATATATATATATGAACAGTTGTCATACAACGAAACAGTCTGTTTGTAGATGACTGTGTGTGTGTGTGTTTTTGTAGATGACTGTGTGTGTGTGTGTGTGTGTGTGTGTGTGTGTGTGTGTGTGTGTGTGTGTGCATTTCAACATAGGTTTTGGAGAAAGTCTACAAGGCCACCCAAGTTTCCAAACCTTTTCAGTATGAAAATGTTGGGATGAGCACACAGTAATATTTTAAACATTTCGCCGACCTATTGACTCATCTCTTTTTTCACCTGCTATCATCGCCCAGTGCACACACATAACCTTCAATATGCTGAAGAAGGCCGAAGGAATAGTAGAAACTTTTGTACTTTGAGAACAAAGATATGTTAAAAGATATTTTCTATTCCTACAAATCAAGAAATAATGGAGAAAGATTTAAGCATTTTTCGTATTAATTTGTTATACATGCATTAATATAATCCTTCTCGAATGCCTGTTTCGCCTCTCTTTCATACACACACACACACACACACACACATATATACACACACTTTCTGAAGAAAAAAGATAAATTTTTGATACTTTATGAAGTAAAGAAATAATCATCTTTATCTTCTATTCCTTGTGTGCGAACAAGAAATATTTTAAATGATAATTTCACAAATTTTAATTTCTTTCACATAATTTCTTCTAATATAAGTTTCATCTCCCTATCTTTTCTTTATATATATATATATATATATATATATATATAAAAATGAAAATTCGGAGTTAAATTATGTAGAATTACAAATATTTATATCAACATAATCCTGATCATGACTTATTAAAATCGAAAGCTAAAAAAAAAAAAAAAACTACTAGAAATGCAACATTTCTTGTGTTTGTTCCAAAATCTGTTGAAAATTATTCGGTCACGAGTGAAATTGATACGCACACTTAACGTAAATTGCTCATTGATTTTAACCAAGTTTATATATATATATATATATATATATATATATATATATATATATATATATATATATATATATATATATATTCCAGGTTAATATTTTTCAGAGGTGAAACAACCAGTGAATTTAACGAGGTTCAAACAAAGGTGGTCAATACCGAAGACTATATATATATATATATATATATATATATATATGTGTGTGTGTGTGTGTGTGTGTGTGTATAAACTTTTCAAGCTTTTAAAGAATAACAAATGATAAATTTGGCTTACGCGAACATTTTACTGCAGTTTCATGTATCGTCCATTTATTGGAATTGCATTAATAAACTGAGGAAATTTTTAATACATTTGAGTAAACATCCAAATGTTCAAATTTGAATAAAAGTGGAATTTTTATTCTGAATGTTAAAAGTGTTCAGGATTATTTCGTTTTCGATAATGGAACGATCGGTGAAACTGCAATAAACTCTTAAAGTCACATTTATTGTTGTCATATATTTATGCATGCATACTTAATAAGTGTCTTTATGTCGTAGATATAAAATATAATAAATATGAAAATAAATGGAAGCTAGGAGCAAAGTATAGTATTTGTTCTGATGCTACGGTTCATATTTATATCCTTAGCTAGTGAGTGTGAAAACTTCCTAGACTAAGGCATTTTAAAAAATGTTTTATCGTAGTTAAGAGTCTTTTAAGGGAGCTGTATTTTCCTCACCTCAAAGACCGACCTTGTGTGTAACTGTACCCTTGTGGAAAGACGAGTAAATAGGGCCACAGGATTGAAATTGTCAATTAAAATGGAATTTTCGTATCCATATCCACAAAAATTATATATATATATATATATATATATATATGCACATTGGAAAAATACGCTTTTGCAATTATCTATTCCTCTTTGTGTCTATTAATCCTTTTTTGTTTAGAAGTTCCATGCTCGTTAAATATAACATATATAAATGAATAACCATTTCGGTATATTCCAATTCCAAGGTTCTATTTATTTTAACAATTAATTCTTTTAACATATCAAAACTTTGGTACGTTTTTTATAGATCTGTTTCGTTTACGTTCACGTGGAAGAATCAATATATGCATGTTAATATTGAAGTTTTTCTTACATAGACTCATCAGAAAAAGCAAAAATTTTCTTAGAAATGATCATGTAATATCGAATATATATATGTGTGTGTGTGTGTGTGTGTGCAATCCAATATTTTAGGAGTCATAAAGATATCAAATGTGACTAGTACAATAAGTCACACTATCATTCCATCGTCTGATGAACCGGTCACATGCGTATCTTTAACCCTGCGGGTTCAGTTTCCACTGTTTCCATAAAATCGAAGTTGTCGATGGATGAGCAAAATAATGTATAGTTTTCATTGATAAAGTATCCTCGCCTGAAACACCCACACAAAAACCACATCATTTGCAAATGCACATAATTTAGACGAAGCGCATAAAAACTTTCTGAAAAAAACAAAAACAAAACAAAACAAAAAAAACACACACAAAAAAAAAAACAACCGCAGAACCTTTTACTTTATTTTACTTTTTATAATTTGTAGGGGAAAACAGTGGAAAAGGTTCTATCGTTATCAGGTGATAGGATGAAAGCGGTTTCCGGGTGAATAGCGGTCGAACGACATGTGGTGGGGTGGAGCAATGAAGGGAATGATGGTCTGAGGAGAGGGATCATTTTTCAAAATAAACAGAATATATCTCTCCCATATATATATATATATATATATATATATGCACACATATACACTACATATGCACACACACACACACACACACACACACACACACACTGTATATGTGTGCATATGTGATGTGATATAATGATACGGTTATGGACGCTTTGTCAGGGTTACTGCATCGCTTTAAGCTAAAACCTTTCAGAGTAGAGAAGACAAGACGCTCAAGCTATGGTTGTGCAACTCTTGTAGGAGAAGGAAAACATCGAAGTAACACGAGCATTTCTCTGCTTATCCCAGCAGTCAGCACTGTTTTTCTTTTCACTGGACTCAAGCCGTGCTAGTTCAGTAGACGTGCGGTTGGGATTGCGCAAACTTTGCTTCATCATAGAATCTGACAGAGGCCACTTTCACAAGGAGTATCTATAGTTTCTTGCATTTTGTAATACATGAGGAATTAACATTTTCAAGCCTATTTAAACGATTATTTGTCAATTTAAATGCGTTCAAATCCTTTTCAAATTTCGCAAGATCACAAAATAATTCATTCCTTTTTACAACTAATAACAAAATGCTAAATGGCTGGAACCGAAATGCATTATGGGAAATTTAATTTCGTATTTAAATTATTTTTTAATGAGATTTAAAAAGCTGGACACTTTATTTTATTTTTTTACTTCAATGAACAATTGATTAATAGTAATAAAAAAAGTAAGTCACGTTAAGGTGAGAATCAGGCACACAAAAAGTTGTCTAATAAATTTAATAATATAATATAAACTATCAATTTTTTCATTCTTATTTTATTTTATTTTTTTTTACATTTTCACCCCAAACAAAGCACAGTGGCCAGTGCCACTTTGATATAGGGCGTATCTGGGCGTAAGTTGCAGGGATAATATGTAGGGAGTTGAGCAGCAAGATGTCTGTTTACATTACACTTGAACTTCTGCATGTCAGCACAGTTGAGGAAGCAGGAACCCGGAAGGGAATTTCAAAGTCTAGCAGTTCTGGGGAAGAAACTATTAGAGTAGAAGGTTTTCTGAAATCTGGATATCTCTGTGTAGGAGGGGTGGGACTTGTGTTTGTCAGGGGTATTTACAGGGGTACACGGCTTGTAGTTCATCGGAGCATCTACCATTAAAATACTTGTGAAACAGAGAAGGACGCAACATTTTGTCAATGGGGCAGAGGTTGAAGCTTAGATGACAGTTCGGGACCTATTAGGTTGACGACTCTCTTTTGAACCCTATCCAAGAGTGAGAGACTAGTATCAGATGCATTAGCCCAAATGTGACAACATTACTCCATGCATAGGCGAATAGTGGCCTTGTAGAGGTACAGGATACTTTCTTATCTATTTTATGAATTCACGTGCTTTGGAAGTTGGAGTGTAGATGTTCTGGTATTTATACAGAGAAAGTACCGGGTCGAAATAATAACGTTATTATGTAGAAACCCATTTCTAACATGGAGAGGGAAGGGTATTTTGAATCTATTATGTACTTACACCTAACAATTTAATTCAGAAAAGATACCGAAAAACTTGAACATACCATTAAAATAAATACCGCGGTTCCTTTTGCATAACCCACTAATGTTTTCTTTCAAGAAAGCGTCAAGACGACACAATCTCTTGTAGGGAGGAGGGGTTAACAAACTCGAAATGCAACACCGAAAGTGACCAAAAGAAACAAAAAGAAAAAAAAGAAAAAAAAAAGGAAAAAGTACGGCATTATTAATTGTATAAATAAATAAAAACGCTGTGAATATTATTGACGAGGTAGAAAAAAATTTTCGGCGTAGATGCGGTAGAAAAAGTAGCAGTGATGATGATGGTGCGTGGAAATGTTATACATCGAAAAGAGACATTTTTAGATCAATTATTTTCCTGTTTTTATGGCAGCGTGATATAAAATTATATACTTAAAAAGAATGCACGTGGGAGGGAAATTTGTTTTTGTATAGAAGGTCACCTTTCGCGAAATTTGTGTGGGTGGGTGTCTCCATTAAAAAATATCTACTTATACAGTGTTCAACTAACAAGTCTCAACTTAATAATGATCAGAGCGAATTAAAGTAAACTTAAGTACACACACCACAAACACACACACACATATATATATATATATATATATATATATATATATATATATATATAATTAATTACTCTTCTATGTATATATACTTATAGTATAAAGTGATATATTGTGCATATATTTTCAGTATTTACTTCGCATTATTACTGAATACATGAGTATATATAAATATATATATATATATATATATAAATATATATATATATATATATATATATATGCTACAAAATAATCAGAATAACATCAGACATCAGTTCTGATCTTCTGTAACGCATATATGAATAAACCAACTAACCCCCTCCACACACACACGCACATATATATAAAGTGATATAATATATTGTGCATATATTTTCAATATTTATTTCAACAGTACGAGAGAGAGAAAGAATATATAATACCTATCTATACAATATATATATATATATATTTAAACATGCATATATATACATAAAGAACGTGCATATATACATTTATATTTATACATATATATAGAGATGTACAATAAATTATATAATATACACATAATCATAGATATATGCACACATATTTGCATATAGATATATACATACTCAAATGCATATATTCATATACGCATATAGATATACTCATATATACATATATTTATACACATACTCATGTACTTATATATACATATATATATACACATATTTATACACATATACTCATATATACATTATATATATATATATATACACACACACATGTTTATACACATATACTCATATATACATATATTTATACACATATACTCATATATTCATATATTTATGCACACACACACATACACACTTATATGTAAAGTTAACTTTTTTGGATAGGAATCGTTAAAATGACACCTATTTTCTTGAATAAAATTTTATTTGTGGTCAGAAATTGGATTTTGCTTTTAAAAGTTTATAAATTTGAACTTTCATTCAAACTTTCTTGTTTGCCGCCATTTCATTGTAAAAATGTTTTAATTATCAAAATTATCAAAATTATCAACTGAAATGTTTTAAGCTCTTCATCTCCACTATTAAATTTTGTAAAAAATAAATATTTTTTTGCACCGAAAAATTTTTTTGAGAGGTATGTTTAATATGAAAGGACAAGAAAAACCAAAACAAAACAACAAATGGCCGCCAGCGATTAAAAATTTTAAATTGAACTTTTGATTTTCAACAATTTAGAAAGTTAATAACAATTTTATTTCTGGACTAAAAATACAATTTAAAACCAAAAACTCAATTTTATCCAAAAATGCAGGTAGAAACTAAGGGAAAATAGGTGAGCCTTTTCGACGGCGCCCCTATTCTACAATTGAACTATATACACGTTTTTCACACAGAACAAAAAAAAGATATAAATCTATGGATTTTTTGTGCACATTTAAATTTAATAAAAACATATATAATAAGCACAATAAAATGTCGGTAAATAAAGGTTTGTTTATCGAGATGAAGATAGAAAAAATAAATGTTTAACTAAAATCAGCATCCATGTTCCAGTTGATGATGATGATGATGCTTGGTAAGGGAGATGAAGCTTGGAGGTAATTAGTTGTAGTAGTTGTAGTAGTAAGTGGTGGGAGGCGTGAGAGTAGCGGTGGGAGTATCAACAAATAGCTTTATGATGATGATGATGTTACTAATAATGATGATGACAGTTGCGTTAGTGCTTATAGAAGTTGTAGTATTATTAGTAGTAGGAAGAGGTTTTTTAAAAAAAACTTACAAAGCCATGGTTGCAGAGGAAAAGATGCTCAAAATGGATACCAGGATATAGTTGTTATAGTGATTTTTAGCATAAAATAAGAGGAACCAAAGAAAAGGGGCCACGTCTCAAGAACGTGCTTTTCTTTAGCAATTAATGAGACGTTTGCTCAAATACTAGAGTCCAATAGTGAGCTGTGGGCCAAATATCAGGTCACATGACAGCAGATCAATACTCTAGATCAGCAGCAGCAGCAATATTATTAAGAGCAGTGCTAACACTTCAGTTGTTGAAACGGTGGTAGTTGCAGTAGCTGTACAGTTTTGCCCTCCCACTCTCTCTTTATCTCTCTGCCACCACCTGTACTATCATACCACTCACCCCACACCCCCAACACTCACATTTCAATCGTTTGCACAAAACTATTTATTCATTGCTGCATAAGAAATCATACAGACAGACAGATACATACATACATACATACATACATACATACATACATACATACATACAATGTATATGCACACACACATACATACAAGAATGATGGTGGCAGCTGATGACACGGAATGGGGAGAAGGAAGAGTAACAAGAGTTGAGAAAGAGAGACAGACAGTGTAGGGAAGAGAGGGGAGAGAGAAGGAGAAAAGGGGAATAAAAAGGGCGTGGAAAAGAAAGAGATAGAGAAAGAAAGTAGGAGAGAGATAAAGAGAGAGGGAATAAAAAAGGGAGAGTGGAAAAAAGAGAGAAAGAAAGAGAAAGGAAATAAAGAGGGAGGAAGAGAAAGAGTGAGAAGGGAAAGGGATAAAGAGAGTATGAGAGAAAATTAAGAGAAAAAAAAAGAAGAGAAAGATAATGAAAGAAGGGGAGGATAAGGAGTTTTATTAGTTAAGATAAAAAGAGAATGGGTAGAGAGAGAAAGAAAGAAGAGGAATAAAAAAGCGTATGGGAAAGAGAGAGACAGAGAGAGAAAAGAAAAGGCATAAAGATGAAGAGAGAGAATAAAAGAAAAAGGAGAGAAAAAATATAACGAGAGAATGAGAGAGTGTGAGAAAAAAGTAAGAGAAAAAAAAGAAAGAGAATGAGAGAGAGGAGGGGGTGGAATTAGGCTATAAAAAAGGAAAGTGAAAGTAAATTTCGCACAAATAGAAAGAGTTAAAGGAGGAGTGTGTTTAACAAAGCACGAATTATGAACCAACCAGTCTCGCTGTCATAATATTGAATTGGGAGTTCAATCCTGAGAATGTGGCATGAAATATAAATAATTCTGTGCTGCTGCATTAAGTTAGAATCTGATACAAAGTTGGACATAAACCAAATTATGATTTAAATAACGATTCATATACATTTAATATATAGCATTTTTGGGCCGTTAAACCTAAATAGCATTTAAGCTGACAAATCAAACTTTGATTCTGACTAGCCAATTTTCATTTGCTATATCATGTTATACTCTATATACAAGTTGTATTAAAAAAACAAAAAAACAAACTTAATCTGATTCGACTATTTACTAATATTCAATTAGAAATTTAACTAAGGGGAAGAACTCTTATGCCTTTAGTAAGAGTTAACATTCCTTATCTGCTTTCTTAGCTTAGATATTAATACAAAAAAAAAGAAGAAAAAGAAAAAAAAAAAGATATTTATAGAACATAGAAATTTTCACAAAAAAAATATTTTACTATAATGCATCCCAGGCAACGCTGATCTTATTTATAAAACACATTATGTTTGTCTGTCTGTCTGTCTCCATATTTTTAAACTCTATGTCTTTTGAAACTAAATCTTGCAGAGCAGCAGCGCTAGGGACCTGAAATGATTGGAATTTTTATGAACCGTTCTTTTATGGGTTAAAATACTTTTTAAGGGATCAAAAAGGGGTTAAAATTGAACAAAACATCGTTATACATTTTGTACATTCATCTCAGTTTATTTTTAATCAGTTTATATGCGTGTCACGTTGGTACAGTGGTAGCGTCACCAGCTTTGAATGCCACAGTTTTACTTTCGGTTTCGATTCTAGCTGATGGCACCCAAATACTTTGTTTTAACTTTTGAAATCAAAACTCTATAATAATATATACGAAATCTGGAGAAATTAAAATATCATATTTAAGCATATTTTATAACTAGGCAAAGTCGCCCCTCGCCCCACTAGTATATCACAAATTAATATTTATCTTAATTATTTAGAGTTAGATTGTTTTTTTTTTACTCGTTTTTCACGGAAACTGTAGGGAGTTGAGCAACAAGGTGTTTGCTCATATAACATTCAAACTGTTAGTACAGTCAAGGAAGCAGAAAATAGAGAAGAAATTCCAAGTCTAGCAGACCAAAGGAATTATTACAATAGAAGGCTTTCTAGGGACATCAAAAGTGAAGGGGTGGGATTTTGCTGCTTGTCAAATAAGTCGGGAGTATGTATGCCAAGGGGTGGAACAAGTTCTATGAGTTCATCAGAGTATATTCCATCAAAATATTTATAAAATGGCACAGATATGCAACATTGTAGCGATGGGACAGAGGCTGGACTTTGGCCGATAGTGTGAGATGACCTATTAAATTTGAGACTCTTTTTTGAACGTTGTTTACTGAATGAGTGACTATTGGTAGATGCACCAGTTCAGATGTTTCAACAATACTTCATGTATGGATGAATGGTGGCTTTGTGAAGATAAATTTGGATGAGGTGATGTGCACATGTTTACAGGTTTTTTTGCCATATCACGTCAAACTTTGTAAAGTTAAGCATTTTGCAAGGTGTCATTTTGCTGAAATATGAACGTACCAGCCTATCACCTTCCCTTCTCTAGAGTGGGTAGTTCAGTTATCATAAAATGATTCATTTTTTTGCACATATTTGCCACAACAAGCTCAGCTTTGAAAAACTGCATTCTGCAAGTTGTAATTTCAAAAATAGGCTTTCATCTAAATAACACAAAATATAAACAACAAACATAATATTGACATAGCATAACAAATAGCTTACTGTTACATAGTAGCGAATTAATTAGATAGTATGAATTTTGACATAGATGGAATAAGTACAGAACGAAGTGACACAAAGTTTTGGAAATGTAGCTGTTCCTATGAAGCAGGTCAAAATATAGAAACCAAAGGAACTAAGAAGCAGGCTGTGGTAATTAGTTGCGAAGTCCCTTCCCCTGGTTGTATTAGTTAGTTAACTAATTAATAAGGAAAAGTTAGCCTCCCTCTCTGATGTGCGATCATGTTCTCTTACACTGTCAACCAAACTCCAACCTCTGTCCCATCTCCTAAATGTTACATATCTGTGCCTGTTGTACAAGTATTTTAATCGAATGTGCTCCAACAAATTCAAATTCAAATTGTACTCCCTCAATGTAAATACATCCGACTAACACAACAAGTTGCAAAATCCCACCTTTTCACAGTAGAGATCCTTACATTCTGAAAAACCTTCAGAACTTCTAGACTTTGGAATTCTCTCGTGAGTTCCTGCTTCTCTGACTGTACTTACATGCAGAAAGTTCAAGTGTGATGTAAACAGACACCTTGCTGCTCAACCCCCTACATGCTGAATTGATCCCAAATAGTAGCCCTTTACATCCAAGTGCCACTGTACTTTGCTTGAGGTGAAATAACAGCAAAAAAAAAATAAAAAATAAATAAATAAATAAAAGAACTAATACTAAACTCTGATGAATGTTTTTGTTTACCTTTCTGTGCAAAGAAAAATTTATTCCAGTTAGCACAACTAACGAGACAATACGTGTATCAAGCGGTCATGCAAAAGAGGAAGATGAAACAATCACTAAACAGAAAAAGCATCAATAGCGACATTGAAAGGAGACAGCAAATTAAGGTACATCACACACACACACACACACACACACACACACACACACACACACACACGCACGCACGCACGCACACACACACACACACACAATGAACATTTGGAATCATGTAAAAAAAAATAATAACAAAATGATCCACATGTATAAAAACTTTTGGTAAGGACAACGTTACACGACAACGTTACACGAAGTCTTTTAGAAAACAAGAATGGATGTTTTTAAGGTGTGTTCATTCAACCTGTTGTTTAGCCACAGAAATATTTTAAACTTATGAGTGACTGATCAAAAAAGCATTACAGACTGACAGATAAGAGTCAGTTTTATAGATACTTGCGCGTAATCTGAAATAAACTATATCTGCACAATTTTTGTGTCTATGAATGATAAAGTTGTTTCAACCTGAAGCATGACCAACAGACAAAGCCTCTCATATAAATATAAGGAGACATATAAGAAGATTGGGTTTTGATCAATGTTTGAAGCAAGGCTACATCTACCATCGTACAAATCAGAAATCAGATGGCTTTATGTCAACCTTTGTTGGAGAAAAAGAATCCAATCCTGACACGTGTTATCTCAGTCTTGAACAAGATCAGCTTATGTTTTGCAAGTTTTAGGGTTTATATTCATTGAATTAAACCCGTGTCTGTTATAAAATAAGCATTAAGACTAACACTACCTAACACCAACCCTAACCCTAACACCAACCCTAACCCTAACACCAACCCTACCTAACTCCTCGATTATCTAGAGTTTGAGCCTTTTTATAAGCAAAGTTTGTGTATAGTCTAGCAGGAGGTTAGAAATAGCTGTGTAATCTGTGTAGGGCAGAGACTGATGATGCCTAAACCTTTTTTGTAACTTTAAAACCCTTTAAGTCTTCACTTCTTCCGATCCATTGTAAGACATCGACTCATTTTTAGTGCACGTTCATCAAATGAAATCAAGTTGAATAAATATACTCAAAAAAGAGAAAGATAAGAAATGGCTCAGGAGAATGATGGCAAGAACCAAAATCGGTGTTGAATTTAGTGTTTATAGTTTATCAACTCATGCGTATCTTATCTTCTATTATATAAATCTCAACTGTTTGTCTGCAAAAAACTTTTGACACACGCATCGGATCGAGTCGTTATCAGTACCATCTGAAAGAGCGACGTCTCGATCAAATAATATGTGAGAATTAGAAAAAATGGTCTATTATTTCGTATAGAAATAAACGTTTAAACCAAGGGAGGGTCTGAAAAATCGTGCCTTTTGAAAACTGCTCATGCGCAGTCAAACATTATTTTTTAGAATTCGTGTAAATAAGAAAATTTCCAACGTTACTTTACTCTTAGCCTCGTGATGCAGTGAATTGGGAGGTTGCGTCGTAAGTTATAGTTTTTACGTTAGAGTACACGTAACGGTGGTCTTTTGTTTTTTTAATTTTGAATAACAATTTCCTTATTTCGATTTTTTATCACAGGTTTTAAAAGAAACATTTTATCAGGGTTAAAAGATTTATTTGCCATATGTTTTTCTTTCAAGGGTTGCGTAATGTGATTTTTACTTTTAACTAATCATTTTTAGAATGATTATTTCGCTTCAAATAAATTCTACTTTTTTTATAAATTATCTTATTTTTAACAGGGTTGTTTGGTAATTTTAAAAACAATTTATTTCGATTTTTTTATCAGAAGTTTTAAAAGAAAATTGAACATTTGGATTACATAATGTTATTTTTTTTAATTTTATTTTTCATTTTTTTAACGGTTATTTCGCTTAAAACAATTTTTTTTAACTGAATTATTTTCACTTTCTTTTAGACTGCTTATTTTTCTGCCCGATTATATTTTCTTGTTTTTATCCGTTCTTTTATTTTCGAGTTAGCAGATGTGTCCAAACCCAACTTCATCTCCACCTGGGCAATGCCGAATACCCCGCTAGTTTAATACAAAAGATAAATATCAAATTGCGAACAATTCATTGAATTGGGGAAGGCTCACCCGCTCCATGGTTATTAGCGCAAGTAATAGATTGAAACAGATTTGCACTTGGCATGACGATTTAATAGTTATATTTGCATAAATTGAACCATTTACTGTCCTCCATAATGAAGGGCAAAAAAGAAATATATATATATATATATTTCAGAGGAAACATAAAATTTACTCTCTCTCTCTCTCTCTCTCTATATATATATATATATATATATATATATATATATATATATATATATATATGAGAGAGAGAGAGAGAGAGAGAGAGAGAGAAAGAGGATGAGACATGTATTAAAAAAGAAAATGAACACACACCCATATCTATATACTTATTTATGTTTACATAAACATTTTAATATCGCTACATGATCATGACAATGTTTCGGTCTATTAATTATGAATAACTAAAGACCTCATCAGGTAATATTGCTTTTAAGAAAGTCAAGTCCTCAATCAAAACATTATTATATTCGTGTAGCGATATCAAAATTTATTTAAACATAAATAAAAAAAGTACATTTTGCTCTATTTATTATTGAGCACTCTTATATAAACCTCATTAAATTCATTATATTTTTGAATATTCTTAACATGGAAATATATATATATATATATATATATATATATATATATATATATATATATATATATATAAAATGATGGGAAGATTTCTATATATTTTCAGATTCCGATACAATTATCGATGCTGTTCTAAATTCTCACTTCCTATGCAAGTATTGATTCCGATTCTTCTTAAATTTCTAAATATTGATTTTTTGTGAGGGTGGAGGCGGATTGACTATCATAAAAACTCGTGTAATATGTGCATATATTTTCACCAACCTAAAAATAAACTTGTGGAAGGTAGTTTAAAATCAATAAATAGTGTTTTATCATTAGTACGAGCCATGGAAAATTAAGTTTTAAACGAAATGAACGAAAAAAAATTTAAAGAATCAATTTTGGCATCAGAAAATTGGCGCAAATTTTCCGATTCCGATACCCATGAAAGTTCTGATCTTTAAAATTCCAGATTCCAATTAATCGTCCATTCCTTTCTTTCTCATTTCATAGCTAAATGTCAATAAGCCATTATTTTTTCTATTTGCATTTTGTATAATTCTGGCTCTGCTCTTCTGATGAGAAGCATTTAGCTTCGAAATGCCATGGTCTAAAGAGTTTTTTTTCTTAAATTTCCCCTGAACTTTTCCTTATTGTTGTAATAATGTAATAAAGTTATGCATACCTTTTATTCTTCATCTTTCTTTTAATATATATATATATATATATATATATATATATATATATATATATATATATATAAAATGGGTATAAATGCAGAAATCAATTCTTTTACAACATTATTTATTTATCGGTCGTGTTCCTCAAATTCTGCTCAACAATGATCCGACGTACGATCATTTCAGAAATCATTTGTTCTTATTTTTTGTATGTGCGCATTCCAAATCGACACCTTTCACCAAGATCACAAAGAAAGGTTCAGTGAAAGCATCAACATTTTTTTTTTCATTCAGATTTATACATTGCCAGACCAGATTAGTTTGGGTGTTCACATGAGATTATGTATTTTTAACCTATATTTTGAAATACGATATATATATATATATATATATATATATATATATATATATATATATATATATATATGAAATACTATATATATATATATATATGAAATACTATATATATATATATATATGAAATACTATATATATATATATATATATATGAAATACTATATATATATATATATATATATGAAATACTATATATATATATATATATATATGAAATACTATATATATATATATATATATGAAATACTATATATATATATATATATGAAATACTATATATATATATATATATATGAAATACTATATATATATATATATATATATGAAATACTATATATATATATATATATATATGAAATACTATATATATATATATATATATGAAATACTATATATATATATATATATATGAAATACTATATATATATATATATATATATATGAAATACTATATATATATATATATATATATGAAATACTATATATATATATATATATATGAAATACTATATATATATATATATATATATGAAATACTATATATATATATATATATATATGAAATACTATATATATATATATATATATATGAAATACTATATATATATATATATATATATGAAATACTATATATATATATATATATATATGAAATACTATATATATATATATATATATATGAAATACTATATATATATATATATAAAATACTATATATATATATATATATATATGAAATACTATATATATATATATATATATATGAAATACTATATATATATATATATAAAATACTATATATATATATATATATATATGAAATACTATATATATATATATATATAAAATACTATATATATATATATATAAAATACTATATATATATATATATATATATATATATATATATATATATATATATATGAAATACTATATATATATATATATATATGAAATACTATATATATATATATATATATGAAATACTATATATATATATATATATATATATGAAATACTATATATATATATATATATATATATATATGAAATACTATATATATATATATATATATATATATATATATATATATATATATGAAATACTATATATATATATATATGAAATACTATATATATATATATATGAAATACTATATATATATATATATGAAATACTATATATATATATATATATGAAATACTATATATATATATATATATGAAATACTATATATATATATATATGAAATACTATATATATATATATATATGAAATACTATATATATATATATATGAAATACTATATATATATATATATATGAAATACTATATATATATATATATATGAAATACTATATATATATATATATGAAATACTATATATATATATATATATGAAATACTATATATATATATATATATATATATATATATATGAAATACTATATATATATATATATATGAAATACTATATATATATATATATATATATATATATGAAATACTATATATATATATATATATATATATATATATATATATATGAAATACTATATATATATATATATATATATATATATATATATATGAAATACTATATATATATATATATATATATATATATATGAAATACTATATATATATATATATATATGAAATACTATATATATATATATATATATATATATGAAATACTATATATATATATATATATATATATATATGAAATACTATATATATATATATATATATATATATATATATATGAAATACTATATATATATATATATATATATATATATATATGAAATACTATATATATATATATATATATGAAATACTATATATATATATATATATATGAAATACTATATATATATATATATATATATATGAAATACTATATATATATATATATATATGAAATACTATATATATATATATATATATATGAAATACTATATATATATATATATATATATATATGAAATACTATATATATATATATATATGTATAATATTAAAATGAAGGATGAGGATTAAAAGTTATATAGAACTTTATTATACAGGTATATATGTGCATATACACACATACGTATATATACATATACAGGGTGAATCGATAAAATTGTCGCCCTGGAAAAGACGACATGATTCCATTTCCGTTTGATGAAAATCGGTTTTCTTTTTTTGCTGCAGGTGATCTATTAGTTGGCCAGTAATGTGCAAATCCTAGGAACGTTCTTTCATGTCTGAAAGTGGCACAATATTCAATGAGTGAGATCCAATATATAACAACAGGACCATTGCCAGTACCCTCAAAATGCAAATCTGAACGATCAATGCTTGAGGGCACAGCTTAAGTTTCCAGCCACGGTTATGGTCTTTGGTGTGGTTTCAAGTAAGGGCTACATCATACTACCTCACATCAAAAATTTGTTAATATTTATTTAAAAATATCATAGTTATAAAGTCCCTTTAAGAAAGTTAAACCCTATTTAGGGAATTGAGAAAAAGCGATCAATTTTAGCCAATACACACCTTTCTGACTTTCATTTTATTGAATACTCTCATGACTGATGATTGTGACGATGCAGTTTTATAAGTACTTAATTTCCTTTCCTTTCTATATTATTTGTTGGTGACTTGGAGGAAAAAGGCACTTGTTCACAGAGCTGATATGTACATATGTATATGTCAATAATAGCATTAACCTATCGGAGTGGTAATAAATCCAATCCAAGAAATCAGATCTTGCACACTTTAACAAAAATAATAAATATTTCAAACTGACTGAACACTTTATTGCAGTTTTATGGTGAAGTTGATACTCAAAAGGATCAGAATTTTTTTAACTCACAGACAAATGTGTTCAACACATTTGTCTGAGTTAGAAATGCACTTCTGGGGATCGAATTCACTGTAAAACTGCAGTAATATATAAATTGCATGATTAAACATGGTGCACAGCATCCCAAATGATGATAAAGAAAAGAGAAAAAGAAAAGTTTTTCTTATTTTGCCTGGATCGGTTGTTTCCCTTTGATTTAGTCCGTTTTCAAGGGATTCCAGTCATTTTTTTTTTTTAAATGAAAATAAAATTTATATTTTTACATTCCTTAGTAAAAGTTGCCTTGGAAAAAAAAAGCAAGCAGCAGCCAATGTTTTTGCTTTTTCCCCCTCTTTTTATTTCAAGCAAAGATACAGAAAGGAATAAAGGGAGGGGTAAGATATTGTAGGACAGACTTGTGGTTGATCAGAACCAATTCGATTATTGTCTTGTAGAATCGTATGACCATATGAACTCGCATGTGAAAAGAAAAAAATGCAGATGAAATGTTGAATGTTGGCCAACCCTGGACGAGATAAATGTAATCGGGTGTAAATCCTAGATTTCATCAGGCTATTAATTTAATTTGATAGTAACAATGCCATAGTCCTTATCTCTGGCCTTATTTGGTAATCTCTATTCTTCTCTTCTCTATATCAATAAAATAGGACCAATTATTTCCATATGGAAAGAAACATTATCTTTATCTTCTCTATCTCTTCCCCTCTATTTATTCTTATATCTATCTTCTCTATTTTATCTTCTATCTTCTATATTAATAAAGTAGGACTAATTATTTCCCTACAGAAAGAAACATTATAGCTTGGCACATGCAAACGCCACATAAAATGATTAGGACCAGACTACTAGCCTTCATCTTATGTAGGTTTTGCACAGAGTTGCAGTCGCATTCATTCGTTATAATAACAACTTATATTAATTTCAAGGAGCATCACAATCCAATCTGCATCTTAATAAACGGAGGTAGCACAAACTTTTCTCCCTAATTATTTTCTTCTCACACTCTCCCATTAATACCCGGGAAGTTCTTTACATTGTCTACACATTTTACTGCTTCACCGTCCATATTTGGCATTCACTTCTTCATTTTCAGTTCTTAAAATAATATCTCCCATAATCAAAAGTCCATCCAATTGAATTGGCTGTTCGCTATTCTCAATTGAATAGTGGTTTCCAGTATTTTTTCAAATACTTAAAAACATAAGATGGGGGTCAATCAAACAGAACAAGCTCATATTCTCTTACAGGTTCTTCAGCTAACATCCTACATGTCATCTTATTCTTATTATTCTAAATCTTTTTTCTTCTACAAAACATATTACATAAAATTTCTTATGCGAATTTTAAGGCATCGCTATTTTCTACTTTTTTTTCTTCATTCTTGTTTGTTCGTTCATAAAAAAACACAGTTTTTTTCTATGACAGACAGACTATTTTGCATTCTGTCATTTCTTTCTTTATTTCTTATGCTTCTTTTTTATCTTCTGATAAAAATTAAATATTGCAAAGATCAAATATAGTAAAAATTTCAGAGGAAAGTAAATAAACTGTTTTACGAGCTCTACTTTTCATTGTGCCAAAATGTTATTTTGCCAGATATCTGAAAAAAATGTGGAAAAGGGTGTTATCTATTTTGTGATTCTCTATCTTATATATATATATATATATATATATGGAGAGAGGGGTGAGCGAGAGAGACGTGGGCGAATGAATTCCGGGAACATAATATTTTTGCATCACATTTATGTTTCCTTGATCAAAATATACGAGGGGCGTGCAATAAGTAATGCCCCTGACCCACTTCCCAAAGCAGCAGAGCAACGAAACTTGGAACAGTTATTAGTCTATCCCTACACAGGAACCACTCAGAGTTATGCATTTCTCCCATCGTTTGATGCAGCTCTGGAGACCGTTTTTGTAGAACACCACAACGTGACTTCAGAAATCAAGGCTGCATCATCTGGGAAACGCTTTCCTTTCAAAAATAACTTCATGGCTGGGAAGAGGTGAAAGTCAGAGGGTGAAAGGATGGGAGAGGATTTCATAACCACATGCCCGTGCTTCTGATCAGGCGACATGCGAGTTGTGAACTGGAGTGTTGTCCTGCAGGAGGAGGGTACTTTGCTGATCTTGCCCCGCCTCTTACTTTTGATAGCTCCCCTTAATTTCCTCAAAAGTGAAGCATGATAAGCTCCTGTAATTGTGGTAACCTTTGCCAGGAAATCTGTCATCAATACTCCGTCCTGGTTCAAGAAAACTGTGAGTATGACCTTGCCAACGGCGGGCTGCACCCTTGCTTTCTTTGGAGGTGGTGAGTCCAAGTGCTTCAGCTGCATTGACTGAGTTTTGGTCTCTGGATCATAGTGATGGACCCAGGTTTCGTCCTGTGTAATCAGTCTTTTGAAAAACTTTGACTCATCTTCTTGGCACATCTTCAAATTCATCCTCAAGCACTCGACATGTTCTCACTTCTGGAATGGTGTGAGCAACCTGAGAATCCAACTGGCAGACACCTTATGCATATGCAAATGGTCATGAATGATAGTTTCCACAGAGCCTGTACTATCCTTGACATCTTGGGCTATTTGGCGAATAGTAATGGGCCGATCTTCCAAAATGGCAGCCTCAACTTGACGGACAGATGCCTCATCAATGGCAGAAGGGGGGCGACCAAGTCTGGAAGCTGTTTCCACAGATTTCCGGCTATGTTTGAATTCACGATGTCAGCGTTTTACAAGGTCATATGATGGGGCATTATCACCATAAGTTTCTCTCATTTCATCAAAAGTCTCCTGTGGTGTGCGTCATTCCAAATACAAAAACCGGATCCCTGCTCGACATTCAACAGGCTCCATTTCACACCTGACTCAGTTCAAACACCTGTAAAACAGAAACCACAATTAGTTAAGAGCTGTAATTTGCCACATAACACGTAGAGATATAATTCATTGCACATGAAAAAATTTAAGTTAGATCTGACAACTGAAAGTGGGTCAGGGGCCTTACTTATTGCACGCCACTCGTATTATATCATTTTGATTTTAGAAACTATCTTAAATTTAAAGTTTATAGAGGAAACTGAAGAATACAGATATGTATATGCATATACACACACACACATATATATATATATATATACACACATATACACACATATACATACATATACAGATATATACACATATACACACACATATATTCGTACACATACATATATATATATATATATATATATATATATATATATACATACATATACATACATATGATGGCAAATCATATTTTCTGACTTCATTGTATGTTTTGTGTTTTAGGCTACAGCCAGCCTTTTTTGCTATAAAGGTACACGAGATGGCAAAAAGTGTATCTAATTTATATCAAGCAATGTCTGTGCATGAGGATTGTTATAGTGGGGAAAGACTTTGCACCGAGACAATCCCACTCTCTAAACAACTGCCACATTGATCCAAAAAGAAGAGCAAGTCAACATCATTGGATGCAGCAGTCATCACAGATTGTATATCAGAGTTTTCCTTCTCCTAGGGAGGTTGCCTTCACTACGGCTTACAGAGCCCTCTCCACCCACCATTTTTTAGATATACATATATATATATATATACACATATGTACATATATACACATATATATACACATATGTACATATATACACACATATATACATATATACACATATATATACATATATACACATATATATATATACATATATGTACATATATACACACATATATACATATATACACATGTAAACATGTATACATATATACACATGTATACATATATACACATGTATACATATATACACATGTAAACATGTATACATATATACACATGTAAACATGTATACATATATACACATATGTACATATCTACACATATGTACATATATACACATATGTACATATCTACACATATACACATATGTACACATGCACATATGTACACATGTGCATATGTACACATGTACATATATGTACACATATGTACACATGTACACATATACACATATGTACATATATACACATATATGTACATATATGTACATATATACACATATGTACATATATACACGCATATATACATATATACACATATATATACACATATATACACATATATACATATATACACATGTACATATCTACACATATGTCCCCCTAAAGTATGGAAATAAAAAATGAGAAAAGTCTAAAAATGTTTTTGATATAGATGTACATAAGAATACTTTGATAAGTATGTTTCAACTTAAACCGGGTCTTCGTTCGCGCGTATATTCCATGGAAATAGGCACAAACTTTAATAATTACTTTTCATATCTATCTGCGTAAGTATACTTTGAAAATTATGTTTCAGTTTGAAGAAACATGGTATAATAAAATTATGGGGTGTTCGTTCGCGCCTATATATATAGAAAATAGACACCCCATAAACCGTTAAAATAAATCATCACACAGCAGCAATACACCCCCTATTCAACCATAATACATTTACCCCTTAATCTCAATACTATGTTAAAGACAATTTATATTCTTATATATCATACTACATATAATAAGCTTCTCCTTATTAATTTAGAATTCATTAAAGCTTCCCCCAACACTCTATAATTCCTCTTAATCTTTTTCATCCCTACAAGATCATTTTTGTTGACAAATGCCTGAGAGAGTATCTATACACAGATGATGTTACAGAGTCTTAGCTTTGTATGACAGCTACGTCTCTCTCTCTGTTCAAAATGTTGAGATCTAGCAACAAGCAAGACCAAGATAGCCAGCAACAAGTTAAACTGCAGACCAGCTTTATGCGGGTACTGGTTTCCCGCTTTATGGGTTTTAAATCAGTGATTTGCTTCTCCTAGAAAGGTTGCCTTCAGCACGGCTTACGAGAGAACTCTCCACTCCAACACACACATACATACACACAAACACACACGGTGCTAGTTGGCCGTTGACCTTAAAAAGGGGCTCATTCGCCCTTTGGAAGGTCTTGTTTTTAATCCTTCAGGGAGACTAGCCAGCGTCCTCACTAAAAAAGTTTGATGGGGGAAGCAGTTTAGTCGCCGGTGACCCAATCATTAGTCAGGTAGTACTGGGTTACATGGTACCAGTAGCATATGACATGACCAAACATACACATATACATACATGCATATACACACACTTATACATGTTTATATATACGCGAATATATATGTATGTATATATATATATGCATGTATACATATATATATGCATGTATACATATGTATATATATGCACATATATGTACACACATGTATATATACACATATACATATACACCCATACACACACACATATATATATGTATATATACATATACACGTATGCATATGTATGTATACATATGTATATATATATATACGTATACATATGTATGTATATACACGTATAAATATGTGTGTATATAGATATACACGTATACATATGTGAGTATATAGATATACACGTATACATATGTGAGTATATAGATATACACGTATACATATGTGTGTATATAGATATACACGTATACATATGTGTGTATATAGATATACACGTATATATGTGTGTATATAGATATACACGTATACATATGTGTGTATATAGATATACACGTATATATGTGTGTATATAGATATACACGTATACATATGTATATATATAGATATAAACGTATACATATGTATATATATATATATACATGTATACATATGTATGTATGTACACGTATACATATGTATATACATACGTACATATGTATATACATACGTACATATATACATATGTATATACATACATACATATGTATATACATACATACATATGTACATACATACATATGTATATACATATATATGTATATACATATATATGTATATACATATATATGTATATACATATGTATATGCATATATACATATGTATATACATATATACATATGTATATACATATATACATATGTATATACATACTAGCAATCGGTGCCCGGCGTTGCCCAGGTGTTTTGAGGTTAATGCTGAGAAAAAAAAAAAAAAAGGTCAATTTTTTAAAACTTTGACCCCTATTATGACCTCTTAACATTTATTGTTTAGGGATCAAGTAAAGTTAATAAGTTAGATCCATGTCCAAGGAATCTATATCTAAAATATCACGTGTTTACTGTTTAGACCCAAAATTGTAGGAGGAGTTTGGTAGAGTTCTCAAAGGTCAAATCGTTGAATATTGACCACTTAATCGCCAAATTTCTGTCGAAAACCTATCACATTGATTTTCCCAAATCTCAGTACCCTGTATATCAAATTTCGAATCTCTAGGCTTAAAATTGACAGAGTTTTAGCGTAGGGAAATGCACACAGACACACAGACACACACAGACACTTAAACATGTGTGTGGCATCCGTCAGTCGAAACGACTATGGATCAGCAGCGCCGTATTAAGATGTTGTTATAAACATAAACATCATATATATAAGGATAATAGTACGCCATATATATAACAAAAGACCATTATTTACTCAAGTGAAAGGAAAACCCAGGGGAACTTTACCCAAAAATAAATCTATATTTTTTTTGTGTGTAATGATAGTCTTATAAGCGAGTAATTAATAATTCAGCCATCTTGATTCTTAACCAAACAGAAAGCGATAGCGAGGCCAAATTTCGCGAATTTGGCCTTTTTTTTAAAGCAGTTTGGCCTTCAAAATTTCTGTTTGGCCTTTTTCTTCACCGATGAAATCTGGAGACGCAACGGGAATTTTCGGCAAAAAAATGTTGTTACTATGCACATCTATGTAATGAAATACAACTTGTGGCAAAATTTCAGGAAAAACTAATGGATGGTTATCTCGCAATAGTCCGGACAATTCGCTAAATTATCTCGTCAAAACCTTAAATCTCGAATTTTTGTGCATTTTTTTTTTGGGGGGGGGCTAATTTGGCATAATAGTGTCCATTTAATAGTATTATCTTGAAAAAATAAAAAAATAAGGAAAATTACCAAAAAAAACAAACAAGAACAACAAAAGTGTGCCGTATTTTTAAAAGTTTTATTGCGTTGTTTTTATTTGCTTTTTTTATTTCATCGGTGAAGAAAATGGCCAAACAGAAATTTTGAAGGCCAAACTGCTTTAAAAAAAGGCCAAATTCGCGAAATTTGGCCTCGCTATAAAAAAAAAAAAAAAGGGAAATCCCCCTACTTGAACTTTCTGTTTAATTTCGCTTGTAGCGTTGATTTTTTTCTTTTTTCGCTATAAAAAATAACTACTTGATGAAATTACGTGATTTTTTCTGTAGGAAAACTTTATCCCATGACGAGTACGTACAATATATATATTTTTTTTAAATATTTCCATTTTTTAATGTCAATGGAAAACTGCACAAGTACCCAAACCCTACAGAAAAAATCACGTAATTTCATCAAGTAGTTATTTTTTTATAGCGAAAAAAGAAAAAAATCAACGCTACTTGTTTAGTACTCAATAATTATAAACAACTTAGAAATACGTTTTGCATGAAATTGTGTCGCTATAAAACAAGAATAAAAAACTTATAAGAAAAAAAATTCATGTCGTATACTTATGCTGTGCATCCTTGTCTGAAAATTTATTTTATTATTTTTTTTTAATTGAACTTTTTAAGACATAAATTCTCTTCTGTTTTATTGTGTTCCATAATACCAAAATCGTTTCACGTTCGTATGTTTCTCATATAGACATGCGGAAATTTTATAGCAAGCCCCACTCTCCCCAATGGTTTACTTCGAGTTGCGCAACTGCCATTGCTCAAAGGCAGCATACATACCGCAGATTTAACCGACATAAGTCCAGTTCAAACAAACAGAAGTACATAGAAGCTAGAAATAACGTTAAGAAAGAAATAGTGTCAGCTAAGAGAGAATTTACTGAAACCACTAAAAAACGCATCGAAGCACAAAAACTAGGAACTCGTGACTTCTGGAAAATCTACGACAGTGTAGTAAATAATGGGCAATCAACAATTCCCCCACTAACCAACAATCACAAGGTTGTTTGCTCAGCTACCGAGAAGGCTAATATGCTTTCCAGTCGGTTTGCCTCGAACTCCACACTGGACCCTTCCAACCACCCCCTACCTGACTTTCCTATGTGGACAGACGCCACGCTAGACGATCTGAAAATCACCCCTGCTCAGGTACATGCTATTATAAAAAACCTTGACACTTCAAAAGCATGTGGACCCGATCTCATCCCAGCTGTGCTATTAAAAAAGTGCTCAGCCGAAGAAGCTCCATTTCTCTCCAAACTCTACAACAAATGCCTTAATGAATCTTGCTTTCCAGGCTGTTGGAAAACTGCTTCTTTTGTACAAGTATTCAAGAATTCTGGCGAAAGAACTGACTCATTAAATTATTGCCCCCATTAGCCTCCTCACACTTTTTGCCAAAATATTTGAGCCCTTAATTAACCATGCTCTAGTCCATCACCTTACAGATGCTAAACTTCTGACTGACCAACAATATGGATTTAGACAAGCCCGTTCCACAGCAGACATTTTAACTAATCTCTAAATGTATATACCATTCATTGGACAAAGTGGGGGAGGGCAGAGCAGTAGCTCTAGATATATCTAAGGCTTTTGACAGGATATGGCATGAGGGTCTCCTCAGGAAAATTAGATCATACAGTATCACTGGTAGAAAACTTAACATAATTAAATCCTTCCTAGATAAGAGAAAAATCCAGGTTGTCCTTGACGGTCGTACATCTAAACAATATGATATAAATGCAGGAGTGTCCCAAGGTTCTATTCTTGGACCTCTATTGTTCCTGATATTCATCTATGTCCTCCCTGACAAAATTGTCTCTGAGATGGGTATATATGTTGATGACGCCACACTCTATAACAGGCATGACAGGAAAACAAATGAACGCATATCTAAAGAAATGGCAGCAACACTAGAGGATGACCTCCAATCTGTAGTGGAATGAGGACATAAATGGATGGTCACATTCAATGCTGCCAAGACTAAACTGGTTTCCTTCAATAATTACAAGAAACCTTCTCTGCCACCAATAGCAATGGCCAACGACTCTTTATCTGAGAGTACATCTTTTAAACTCCTTGGCTTAACGTTCACAGGAAACATGAGTTGGAACAATTACATTGAAAGCATTGCCAGGGCCGCTGCAAGGAAGGTGGGCTCTCTCTACCGTGCTAGACAACTACTAACACCCGAAAGTATCCTGTACCTCTATAAGGCCACCATTTGCCCATTTATGGAGTATTGCTGTCATATTTGGGCTGGTGTATCTGCTACTAGTCTCTCGCTCCTTGACAAGGTTCAAAAGAGAGTCGCCAATCTGATAGGCCCTGAACTGGCATCTAAGCTTAGCCTCTGTCCGATCAACGAAATGTTGCATCCCTCTGCCTGTTCTACAAGTATTTTAATGGTGAATGCTCTGGCGAACTGCAAGCACTTGTGCCCCCACGATGTGAACACCCTTAACAAACTCGACAGGCTGCTAAATCTCACCCCCACACTGCATAAGTTCAAGTGTAACGTGAACCGACATCTTGCTGCCCAAATCCCAACATAGCACCTCAGTAGTTGTTGCCCCTGATAGTAGTCCCCTACACCAAAGTGGCAATGTGCCTTGTTTGGGGTTAAAATGTAATTTAAAAATTTTTTTAAAAAAGCCATGTAATGTATGCCATGAAAATAAAGATGGTATTATTTCTCTGTCAAAATATTGCAATCAGCAAAGTGTTCTTTCTCCAAGCGCAGAAGAATCTGCACACATTATTAAAGAAAATGTTTTCATTTAAAATGAAAACAAATAACATTTTATGAATTAATTCGTGAGTTCATTTGCATTCTATTTGGTTGAGAAGAAAGTTCTTGCAGAATTGTTAATTTTGATTTCAAATGATGTATTTTCAAATAAGTTTTTGTCATAATACCTTTGCTTTATATATCATTTTAAACAGCGTTTTTCGCTTTATCTAATCTTTTAGATTACAATCGTTATAAAACAATTATGTCTTCTGTTCAGAACGTTAAATATAAGATGGAAAAAAAGTAAATTCGCACAATTTTTTTTATTTCTATTCAAGTTAGGCTGAAAAACTGCTGTAACAGTTCGTAATATTAATGAAACTTTTGGCCCAGAAACAACTATTGAACGCACAGCACAATGGTGGTTTAAGATATTTTGTGATGGCGACGAGAGTCTTGAAGATGAGCATAGTGGTCAGTCATCAGATGTTGACAACAATCAATTAAGAGCCATAGTCGAAGCCAATCCACATACAACTGTTCGAGAACTTCTTTCTGAATTAGACATAATGTATACGACGATTTCCAACCACTTGAGGGAGATTGGAAAGAAAAAAACTTGATAAATGGGTGCCTCACGAATTGAATGACAACAGAAAGAAACGCTGTTATGAAGTGTCATTTTCCCTTTTATACAACAAAAAAGACTCGTTTTTCAACGGGATTGTCACTTGCAATGAAGAGTGTGTTTTTTACAACAACTGGCGGCTCTTAGCTCAGTGGTTAGATGCTGACAAAGCTCCACGACACTTCCCGAAGCCAGAGTTGCAACAAAAGAAGGTCATGCTGACTTTTTGATGGTCTGCGACTGGTTTCATTTATTACAGTTTTTTGAATGCAACCGAAACTATTACGGCTGAGAAGTAGTGTCAACAAATGGATGAAATGCATCAGAAACTTTGACAACAACACCCAACATTAGTCAACACAAAAGGCCTAATTCTACTCCACAACAATGCCCGACCGCATGTTGCTAAACCGGCGTCTGCAGACGTTGAACAAATTGGGCTACAAAACTGCCTCATCCTCCATACTCCCAACACCTCTCACTTATCAACTACCATTTTTTCAAGCATGGACAACTTTCTGTGTGAGAAATGTTTTAAAAACCTAAGCGACATCAACAACGGCTTTAACGTCTTCATCGCCACCAAGATGCAAGGTTTTTATGTCACTGACACACTTGTTTTGCATTGGCAAAAGTGTGTTGATTCTGATGGTGCTTATTTCAATCAATAAACTTTTGTTTGAACCGAGATATGTTTATCTGAATTTAAAAGTTAAAAACCGCAAGAACTTTCTTGTCAACCTGATGAAAAGTCTGTTATTGAGCATGAACGATCGACGATTTGCAGCACCGAATGAATATGATATTTTAAATATAATTTTGATAAAAGAAGAAATGTAATTTCTATTTTACTTTAATATTTGCATTATTTGGATTACTGTTCTCATCTTGACTTATTCTCACAAGCTTTCAGACAATGTGGACCCATGGCATGGTGGATAAAGTACTTGGTAATATTCAGTCAAACGTGACAATATTTTGAAGACTGAAGGTTCAATCATCAGTGCAGGCGATACTCAAACTTCTCCTCGATTATAGCTGACAGAATGAGAGCATGCTATCTCCATGGATTATATTTCCATTCGAAATTCTGTGTAAATTTCCAAGTTCGACAAGATACACCGGAAGAAGGCCGGAGATTATATTGGGCGAAACATTGTCAAAATAACATTTACGATAAGAAGAGTAGGTTAAATAATACAAATTCTCAATCCTCATCTCAAAAAATCAGAAACATAATTTAATACTCGTTTTTATCGATGATATCTTTTTTGACATGCAGTGTTTGCTATGAAAAGAAAGACAAAAATCACTATCAGAAGATGACTTGTGAACAGCAAAGTATTAAATGTCCTCATTTAGAGTGTATTTGATAAAAGAAAAAATTCATTTTTATTATCAATTTTAAAGAAAAAGATAAAATATCAAAAAAAGAAATGCGTTAATGAATAGTAAACGGACACTTGCATCATGTAGAATATAATATACAGAAGGAAAAATTGATTGCTCATAATATTGCATCGATATGACATTTTAAGTACAAGTTTGTGGAAGAAAATTAATTTATCTACCTACTATTGTGGTACACAAATAATTTTAACAAATATTTGAGTATGTATTGTAAACAAATATAAAATATAGAATTTTTTTTTTTAATTATTTCGTAAAAGGTTTGATATTTTCATGGCATAAACAAAAGCGTTCTCAGTCTAATGATCCTTCTAGCCTGAATAAGTATTTTCAGAAAAAAACTGAAATGAATTATACATTTTTAGTGTAAAGAACATGCTGCAAGTATAAGGAAAAAATCGCTAGTCTGAATCAAATATCGATGAGCAAGATGCATTGCTATCTAGGTATAACTTAGAAAATCCGACCGACGTTATGATGTATTTAGGAATATTATGTAGTTCAATAGGGTAGTGACTGAGGAGATAGCATAGACTTGAGTTATCGATATAAGACAAAAAAATCTATCACACACACACACACACACACACACACACACACACACACACACACACACACACACACACACTGTGTCTTAGTTTGAAACAAATTGCTTGTTATCCAATTTGAATATAGATTGGATTTTTTTTATGAAAATCCATTTCATTTTAGTTCCCGTTGATGCCAATTTCATTGTGTTAGATACGACTTGAGATAATAGCTACGCCAACATGATGAACATCACTTTTAAGAATGTAATCAACGTAGGGAGTATCGTTGACATCATAGTCCCAACGTATATATCTAATATATATAAAACAAATTCTAAAAGTTAGACCTAAATAAGCATTGCATCTGAAATCGAGATATAGTGAATTACAGAAAATTTCAGTTTGTGTTCTTTACATAAAACTTCTATTCTTTCTGTCCTGATTATTTCCTTTAGTAGGAGAAAATTCCAGATATACTCGGCAAGTTTTCATTGGCTAATCAACTATGTTCATTAGCCAATAAAATAGCAATGTATGTTAAAAATACGAAAATTGCAAATAAAATCACAATATTGTGATAAGATAAAAAGTTTGTGTGTGAAAAGTGTAAAACAATAAAGACGGATGAGAACGCAAATTTAAAGTAAATTTGGTTGATGAAGTTATTCAAGTTATTGACACGTTTTGTTAGCTTGGTGATACCAACAGAGTAAAAGAAGAAGCAAATACTAATATGATTGTAAAAGTTAGAACATAACCATTGTCCACCATGGGAAGGTTTTTATATTTTTTTTCAATTTTCTTATCATTTGTTCTAACCGGAGATGGGGCATCCTAACGAATGTCACATATCCATCGACTATATCATACATTCCAGCTGAGAGATCTTTTAAGATTCTAACGTTCTCTTTAAGTCCAACTGTTTTTATCTTTCTTGCACTTGATTCACCGGGTATATCTGCCAGATAGTTTTTTTAAATACTTTTTCATGAATCTGGTTGGTTTTATAATTATTAGAATAATGGGAATCATTCTAAGATTCCATGTCATGTTTCGTTATTAGTAATGTGCATGTATTATGATAATCTATAGAAGTTGAACCGGATCTGTAAAGATTGGGGAGATGCGTTTACTTTCTTTGATTCTAAATATCTTTTTATTAACGGTTTAAGTAATAAAATTTAGCGTGAACATACAATGAAAAATTTTTTTTTTGTTTTTGATTCTTTTTCACGCCAAACAAGTCATATAGAACGTAAGCGGCTGCTATTGTGGATCATGTCTAACATGGGACTGTGGGGAGTTGAGTGGCGAAATGCAAGATGTCTGTTCATATTACATTGAAACTTCTGCTGTTTAGTGCAATCAGGGAAGCAGGAAGCAGGGAGGGAATTACAAAGTCTAGCAGTCCGAGGGTACAAAATATTACAGTAGAAAGCGTTCTGATACATAGGGACCGCAACAGTGGTGAGATTTTGCTGCTTTTCGGGTTAGTCAGGAGTTTGTCTATTGAGGGTGCACAAGTGAGTTCATTAGAGCACATTCAATTATTGAAGTACATGTAAAACATGCACAGAGATGCAACATTGCAGTGATGGGACAGAGGTTGGAGCTTGGCTGATAGTGCGGAATCTATTAGATTTGAGACTCTTTTTAGACCTTGTCTAAGAGTGAGAGATGCACCAACCCAGATATAGCAACAATACTCCATGCATGGGCGAATTAATTTTAATCTTTTTTTTCTTGCAATTTTAATAGGCAGTACTTATTTAAATTTATTTTTTGAATAGTGTTAAAATCATTCTCTTTTAAATTGTAACCTATTTATAAAATGCCGTGTTAACTAATTACGTAATATAAATAAAAAAAAGGTAGTGAAATTTTAAATGACTAGTGAGGGTGTAGCCAACTGTGCTGAGTTAAAATTATTCCCCTCTTGAACATGTACAAATCGTATACTGACTAAATGAACTTATAACCAATATTTCTGCCAAAAATGCTAAATACAAGGTAGAGTTTTACAAGTTGAAAATCTTTGTCATTTTACTATTAATGATTTTTTTTTTCACTATTTCAGATATTTTATAGATAATATTTTGGATAACGTTAAATTCCTTAAAAAAATATGAAGTAAAAAAAAAAAAAAAGAAAAATGAAAGAAACCGGGACATGTGCATACGAGTATTATGTTTTTTCTAAACAATTCACTTCTTGTAAGTAAAAAGAAAAAAATACTTGAGATGAAATCGAAACCAAAACAGTCAAGTATTATAACCATTAGGCTAGCTTGACACGATTTAAAAAAGTGTTTTCAAACCTACTTATTAACATAAGTAATCTGTCATGTGAACGATTCATGCATGCGTATTTGTGACATAGATAACAAACAGATACAATTCCAATGACCATCACGTAACAATTTTTTCAATTTTGATCCCTTAGCAGCCCTTTATTCCGGATGAAAACTGATTAAAATGTTTTCCACGTGTCTGAATGCCATATATATCAAATTTCAGTTCTGTAGATCAAAAATTCGCTGGGTATATAGGTTGAGAATTATCCACACACACACACACACACACACACGCACATGTTCTCTTATTGATAGATAAAAAGAATATTCACTTGAATTTCGAGAAAGAGAGAAAAGGCGAAGGTAAAGAGAAGAAGATAAAGAGAGAAATTTACAAATCTAATATATCGATTGCCATCAAGGTTCTGATCTATGTGTAACTTCAAAAAATATCTAGCAATCATAAGTTATCATAACCCCCCCCCCTTTCCCACTTCCAAATCTATTTCACAATCAAACTTGGCAATTTCTCATTTCTTGTGTTCACACGGTTTTAGGGAAATGTTCAAATCCAATCAAGCAAATATCCTCCTCCTCTTTTTATGCTTCAGCTAACTCTTCTTATCTACCTCAACATGTCTTTTTAACCCATTTTTGTTTTTGTTTTTTTCTTATTCGTCCTCTTTCTTTTTTCTTTTCT
>NC_136487.1:8932793-9265293 GCF_053919585.1 Euprymna scolopes | reverse complement strand
AACTAAAAATATATATATATGACTTGAGTGTCATCAACTAAAATCGAAACCAAAACATACAACTCTCTTCTCTTATTCCTTAACCTCTGAGACACGCCTATATATATATATATATATATATATATATATATATATATATATATATATATATATATATATGGGCGTGTCTCATATATATTCATTCACCTGTCATCTTGTTTTTTTTTTTTTAATGGAATCGCCCAATCGTCGAAGACAAGAGGCAAGAAAGCAAGCAAAGTCCAAGGAGTTTTATAATTATATATGCGTGCGTGCGTATGTAAATACACATTGGTTTCTATTATAGAGTTGAAGATGAGAGACCATATTAATTTGTATTTATTATTTTAGGGTAAACCTTGCAGAATGTATTAGCTAGTAAACGTATTAACAAATGAAATCATTCAATCTTAACTGAAAAATATTCTATTCCGATAAAAATTTGGCCCTAATGAGATCATTTAGTCAAAACCTTGACATGTCGATATAAGCCATAAAGAAATAATATTACTGCTCTACTTCACATAGTATTGAGCATCGGTATGAACGAAGACAAAAAGGTCAGAAAAGCCATGTGAAGTTAAATGTCTTGTTTTTAAAGAGTTCATCTACAAGGGAGCTTATTGCCGTGCTCAGGATGTAACAACCGTTTCAGAGATTTGCCCACAACACGGACACACCAAGTAACTCTTCCTGGTAAGAAACAGCAGTACATATCCACATATGCGAGACCGGCAACATCCATTACTATTGCATGGCTGTGAGAAATGGTTGATGACGAAATATCAAAATGCCATGAACCTGACTGCAGCGCATCAGAGAAGAAAATATTTCAAGTTGTGTACAAAGGACTAGTTATGTTTGGCGTGAATAGAGGGCTAGTAGTGTCTGACAATCTATGAAGGGATTATTGTGTCAGGCAACGAATAAAAAGCTAGAGAGGAACATTCAGACTTTTTGAGAATTGGAATGGTCATGTTATTGAAAAGTGTTTATTACGATTTGAATCAGGCTTTTTTACTTTAATTTTTGATGTGCATGGAAGGTCGGTCATGTTTGAAGGTTGGTTATGCTTGGGCGTGTAAGAAGGGCTAGTTATGTCTGGCGTGTAAAAAGGGCTAGTTATGTCTGGCGTGTAAAAAGGGCTAGTTATGTCTGGCGTGTAAAAAGGGCTAGTTATGTCTGGCGTGTAAAAAGGGCTAGTTATGTCTGGCGTGTAAAAAGGGCTAGTTATGTCTGGCGTGTAAAAAGGGCTAGTTATGTCTGGCGTGTAAAAAGGGCTAGTTATGTCTGGCGTGTAAGAAGGGCTAGTTATGTCTGACGTGTAAGAAGGGCTACACTTTGATCTTGTCCCAAAGGCCAGGTATTTATTTGCTCCCTCACCGAGCAAATTAGGCACAAGGCCGATTTTTAATGTGAGGAGTGAAGGGGAAATGGGACCAACTCCCCGGGGAGTAGGGGAGCTGGATAGTGACAATTGGTATGAAGGGTTGCCCTTACATTGACCAAGGTCTTATATGTGGGGTCGCCCCCACATATGGTCTTTGCTTGCAGTATCTGTCGGAACAGATACTACACTTTGATCCCGGTCCGAAGGCCAAGTTACAATTTGATTTCATAATCTGTGTTGGTATCCATTAAATCACTCGTCCCCCTTTTTGTGAGACATGTTATCATTTTACACCTTTATGTAAATTGGGAGCGTGATGATAGAGATATAATTCTCCCTCCTCCCACTTTCTGGTTCTTTTACACTCTTTGTCGAACACTCATCAATCCCCCCCCCCTATCTGTTTCTTTTCATTTTCTTCTCTCTCCACGCATATACTGTAGCTATCATAAAATATCAATAGACGTTATTGACAGATAACTCTTCCCATCTTCTATTTATATAAAAGGTAATTACTCTCAGTACTTCCACAACACAGACTATCCTTTACCTTTTTTTCCTGTTCAAGTGGGCAGGGGCTTCCTTAAAAAAAGGCATTGCCCTGCAGTGAAAGTGGAAGGTGGACGACATATCAAATCGTGCACATAGCGGAAATGATGCACAGTGCATAGCACGTTCGTTTAACAGGTTTTCACATTTATGCATATTCGATGCAGGTGAAAGAGAATGACCCATTTAGGAGAGAAAAACAAGAAACCAGATGAGGAATTAAATAAACAGGATTTTAGAAGCAAATGCAGTTTGCGCTCAGAATAGTTAACACAAAAAATCTTTTTTTAAGGTAAACACTGCTTATCAAGGCTCGAAGACTACTCAAGCATACTGGTTAATAAGTGTCACAAGATCAGTGAGATTACGCCATAATAATCATGACAACTGGGTAAAATGTAAGAAGTTTTAAAAAGTGACACTAAGAATGTGTTTGTTTTTTTGTTCGAAAATACGAACGATTAACCGGGATTTCAACTAGTTCTAATGTTACTGTGCAGGTAGAAACGCTGATTGGCGGCTATTCCATTATTCTGTTCAACTAAGAATGAAAACGAATCGTTCGTTTGGTTGTTTTGTTTTACGGCATATCAACCCTTTTCAGATTATTTAATGCCAAATCCAGTTATTTTGAAAAATGTTTTTATTCTTCAAGCTTTTTGTATCTTCAATTGCAAGTTTGTAGTGTTTGGTTTGGTTGTTTTATAGTGGATTTTATTGTCTTTGTTCGCTGCCCTGTAGAACATGAGTTTTGCACTGGGAGTGTGAAAAGGGTTACAGTGTTAATGTTTGGTACATTTTAAGTTAGGAAACCAATTAGGAAGTGGGAGAGATAGAAAGGCGGAATGAGAAGAAGGAAAAGAGGAAAAAGGTGGGGTTTTGTTTTTGGTTTTGCAGTACATAATTAAGTTTTGCAAAAGGAAGTAGAAAAACAAAAACGCATCAATGTTAGGTGCGTTTCGTCTCAGGAAGCGGATCGTTCGTTATTTCAAGTTTTTAGTCTAACGTTATTATGTAGTAGTGATATTTGAATACATTATTACTATAAAAAAGATCTGGTGATTTTGGGTTCTGTGGGAGGAAAAAATTAAAGAGGAAAATATTTGATACTAACTATGTGGGATTATGTATTTGAGAGACTGAATCAGGGAGGGTAAATTGTAAAACATTGACGAAATATGTGTATTCTTATGAGAAAATACGTTGCAGTATTTATTGGAAATGGGGAGTAAAAAATTTGCATAGGAATTGCCTCATTGTTTTCCTATTATGTCAGAAGTGATGTAGGAAAAATCGTTTTCATTTTATTAATATAGAGAAGAAATGATAATGAGATAGTGAAACATAATTCAAATTGCTTAATTAGTGCCAAATGCCTATGGATCAAATTGAATGCAAATCTGAAATATTAGGATTTTCAAATGGGGAATTGTACCATAATAATGCCTTATAAATATTTTTTAAATTCTCTAAAGAAACTGAAGCTTTGATTTTTTACTAGTTTCTTCCTTAGTTAGTTTGTACATTACGCTTTGAAAAAGGCCCAATAGAATTTTTGAAAGTCAAGCTGCTTCAAAAAAGTCAAATCTGGCAACCTTGAATAAGAAAATGGGAGTGATCTCCCCTTGATATAGCTTCGTTTTCGAATATCATCAGAATAATATATGATCATTGCTGTAATGGTGTGAAAAAAGAACTCGTAGTAATTTTGACGTTCAGCAGAAAGAAGTCAGCAAAACATTATGTAAAAAAAAAAAGATTTGAAAGAAATAGAGCAAAAAAGAATATTGTCTGCTAAGAGGTGTTGAACTGAAGTTGTAAATAAAAGATCGTCTCTTGTAATGTGATCTCATTATTTGTATTGAACTGTGTAGCACAATATTACTTCTTGAGTATGTATTAGTATTTACTAATTTATTTCATTTGAGTCAGTCATATATTTAAATAGACTCTATTTTCATAGAAATGTTAATAAACTCATATTTGCTGCATATTTATTGATTATTCTGTTCAAAAAACTAATGTTTTGAACTATCTGGAAAAAATATCAGCTTTATCAAAATATATTTGTTGATTAAATATAGTTCTCATTCTGTGGAATTTCCATGGGTTCTACTATTATTAATTGATGTCCAATACAAACTGTTAAAATTTCACAAATATTACCAGCTTTTTACTTGCTTTCCATAAAGCTAAATAAACTAAATATAGCCAATATTACGATCCTTTAAGCCCAGCAGTGTTCTAAAATTCATAATGATCGATTAATTAGTTTAAGAGTAAATTCTGTACACATATATAAAAACATATACACATATTCAATTTTATATAAAGATTATTTATACCTACATGGTGTTGCAGTGTATATCATTTTCTTTCTTTTTTTTTAAACTATGACATTTTTCAAAATATTATTCCTTTGATTACAATCAAACGGAAATAACCCTAACACAGACGAATACAGAGTTATGCTCCTTTTGTTTGTCATTAAATGATGGTTATTTGAAAATAATTCCGATCTGGATAGAATAATTTGTAAAAGGAATTCAATCTAATTATATTTTATTATTCTTAATAGCATGTTTCAACAATCCACAAGAAAAGCTGATGAAACCAGAAACAAATATTGATTTTGTAGGAAGAAAGCTATTGACAACAAAAAAAAAAGGGACTGACTTGATATATTAGATAAAATTAAATATTTTGTTGTAAGTTTTGTAATTTCATGGAGATGCTTAATGTTGATATGTTTATGTTTTCTGTTGACAAGGAAAATAACTAAACCACTTAAATGTGTCTGGTGAATTGGGTGGGCTATCATTTTTTAATAACAATCTACAAGAGTCGTTATGGTTATCCCTAATCGCTGAATAAAACCGCTAACGAGTTGAATGATTACGACATAAAATTAAACTCGGGTTCCTGAAACGGAAACTTCGTTTGTTTTTGTTTTTTTCTTATCAATATATTTACATTGTTATTTTGTTTTCATTTTCAATCATTCGAACAGTTTTCTTTTTCAAGTAATCCAAGTTACAAAATTCCCACTGTTTACTATGCTAAAATCACAATGACTAATGTATACCTATTAACCCTTATCCTTGAGTGGCCTCTGGGCCTTGATAAGTGGTGACACCCATGTAAAAAAAAATAAAAAATAAAATAAAAATAAAAAATAAAGGCCTCCTATTTTTTTTCTTACTAAAAAGCTAAAACATTAAAGAACTACAAAGATGGGAGTGATACCATTAAAATGCAAAATCTTTTGTGCTCCAGAATTTATTTTTCTACATAGTTACTATCATTCTCAATACACTTTTGCCAACGATGAACGATGCCTCAGTCGTAAAAGTCTGGAGTGCTCTTTGTCACTCACATCTCTGTCGCCATTCTGAAATCGACGAACCTATCTCCTAACTGTGCTGACATCAATTGCAACAGCGTTGTAAACTTTGAACAGGCATTGATAAATGTTGATCAGTTCAATTTTTTCTGCATGGAGGAATTCAATAAGGCATCTCTGCTTCTGACGCACGTTTATGACAGGTTACTTTCTTAGAGTCTCACACCGTCAATAGCCGCAACAGAGAGATGCAACTTTCAGGTTATGAGTGTATAAGTTCAGGCATAATAACAATGCAGTTTGCAATTCCTTCTGATCCATTCGGGCGGAATAAAAATAGAAGACATTACTTTTGGAACATCCATCGTATGTAAGACTAAAACTGGTGACCATGCGTGGCTGTTTACATTTAACTTAATTTTCACAACCGATGTCAGACCCTTGCTTTTCCCCAGTCGAAATCAATAGCCCTCTCTTTGAAAAATGACCTCTATTTTTACTAGCTCTTAGGACTGATGCTGCTTTCAAACATAAATAGAATATCCCATTTGTTGCTAAAATTGCTGGAAAAATTCTTGGATCATTCTATCGCTCTAGAAAATATCAGACTCCTGTGTCAATCCTCTGATATACAAGAGTCAGGTACATCATAAGATAGAGTACGACTACTACATGTGGGGAGATGCTGCACAGAGCATTCTTTCTTGCTTTGACAAAGTGTTGTATTCTTGTCTGTATAATTTATGGTCACGCTTTTAACAAATACATGCCGATAGTATATACACACTGATGACTGGTTTTTGTTAAATCAACAAAGTTTTATTTATTTTACAGTGAAGTATGATAAGACAGTTGGGTCAGTATGGGAAGAATTACTCGGCCGGGCAATGGCAGAAATGTGTCGGCTGGCTTCTCTCTCTCCCTCTCTGTCTGACTGTGTCTTTATTTATGCTTTTATATTAAAAATTCCGTTGGTTGGGATTACTGTTCACTTATTTTGACGTTCTTCCTCTATTTTATTGTGATTTGTACTTTTAGCAATTCCAATCCAGAGTTAAATATTTCTCTCATTGTTTAAGGATCTCGATTCTTCAATCGGAATGTAGGGTTGACATGATCGCCAGTAATTCGATTTACATGTGGTCTTGCTCAGATTCAAAATTGCGTCTATGCAATATATCAAATATTTTCCTGGTGTTGTCCATCACAATAAAAGTACAAAATCGACTTTGCAATCTAGTGGGGGGATGAGTTCTTCTATTCTCTACAGAACCTTTCTTATAGAAGAAATACTTCTAGTCTTTCTTTACTCTATCGTTATTTCTATACAAAACTCAAATCTCTTTTTTCTCATTGCAAAATATTCGCAGCCATTTTTTCCTTTCTTCATATATATCGATTAATCCATCGTTTTTTTTTTTTTAATTTTCCAATTTAGACGATATTTTCCTTATTTCTTTTTATAACTTCATCGATTAAGGCATTATTTTCTATATTTTTCTAAGACTGTTTGCTTGCTGTCTGGCCATTTCACTTTTTCTCGGAAACTACTGCGCCAATCTAGCTGAAATGTTGTATGGACTTGTGTTGTGATAATGTACAGCGAAGTAAGTATTATGGTATCCATTCGATGCCCAATTAGGGATAAATAGGAATTAATAAGGATTAGTATTTAAGTTCCACTAAGTATTATAGTTCGGGATTAATATCTAATATAAAAATGAGCACAAATTTAATCATATTGAATCATCAATATGTCATAAAGCATTTATTCTAATCAACTTCCGGCTTTGAATGGACTAAAACGTCTAGTATATAAATATTTAAACACTAGCTGGAATACCTGACCTTATATGGCCTCATGAAACACATTTGTAACTTTTAAGAGGTTCAATAATATTGGACATCAAAATGCTTCAAATCAACACGACACAACTGGTTGTGACTTTTACACGTTTTTAACAAACTAAAAACTTTAGTATATTAATATTTATGTGAGCACTGGCGAAGCATATTTTTTAACAGATTGTATACACTTGTTTAATCATAAAATCTACATTTATAAATAAGTTTAGTTTAAAATCACATGTTTTTTCATTTAATATAATGCTTTAAGCAACCATAGCGACACACTATTCACTATTTCAATTATGAGGTCTGCAGTTGTACATCCTCTAGGCTAACATTGCTGATGTTATCAACAGTTTCATCCATTTGAAACGTTTTCCTTCTTCCTGATTCTATTCAGACGATAGAGATACATTTCTGATTTGATCTTCTTTGAAGCACTTTCATCAAAGATCATTGTCAATGAGATATAAATGATTCAATCCAAATGGATGCGGGGTGCAATGGCGGGGAGGTCGCCTGAATGCAGTTTCTGGCCAAAGAAGAATATTTCTTTGGGATCCTTTGATGTCAATTCAATTGATATTCTTCGAAAAAAATAGATATCTATCTGCTGGCTTCACCTGCTTTTGCTGCAACGTTTTAGTCGGTCTGTTTGGATGCCATCTTCAGCAATGACATCCAGAAAACGTCAGAAAAACTGAAAGGAGACGATTACAAATATACTAGATCCAAAAATTGCTACAGTCTGTGTTATTTTTATTCAACAGGCACTTGAGCCAAAACAATGTTTAAAGGGCATGTAGGTGCGAGTTATTAGTCAAATGGGCACTCTCATAGACTATGGAATAAGTTATATCGGATAAAAATTATATGGGATCGACTATTCCGGTCACATTTGGGCTGGCCACAATTTTGTACCCCTGTATCTGTTTTACAAGTATTTTAATGAAATCTGCTCTGACAAACTCGTAGAATTTGTGTCCCCTCGATGTAAATAACTCCGATTTACAAGCAGCAAAATATTACCCTTTCATTGTAGTGATCGCTAGATGCTGAAAAGCCTTCTGTTCTAATAGATTCTTCCCTTGAACTGCTAGACTTTGGAATTCCCTCGCTGTTTCCTGTCTTTCTGACTGCAGTGATATGCAGAAGTTTAAGTGTAATGTGAACAGACATCTCGCTGCTCAACTCCCTACATACCGTAAATTTGGTCCCAAATAGTAGCCTCTCATGTCCAAGTGGTAGTGTGTTTTGGTTGGGGTGAATGACAGTAAAAAAAAAAGAAGTATAATATTGATTTCCTGGCAACTGATGGTTTTGGCAGCTCTTTTTAATCTGGTATGCAAACTAGTATACTGGTACATTTACTGTAGTAGTACTGCAGTACTAGTATACTACCATATACGACATAATCATGTTGACACACTGGTTCTTCCTAGATCACCGAAGTTAAGCAACGTTAAGCCTGGCCAGTACCAGATGGGTGACCAATTTGAGTATTCCAGGCGCTGTATGTAGGAGGGCGTGACATCTCCCTGAAAGAGTTGCAAAAACCTAATGTCGTCATCTCCCTAACGGGGATATACATGCGACTGGGGACCACTTGTGAATTTTATATTCCCATGGAACTTCCTCCTTTGGAGAAAGCTGGTTAAACCAGTGTAGGGTTAATGCTGTTTCCATTTTCCATAGTTTTCTGGGCAGCCAACAGATAGCTCTTTGTACTGAGCCATCATTTTCTTTGTTTACACTGCACTTGCTGGTGGTAGTCCCCCTGTATTTTGTGATTATATCTTAAGTTGCTAAAATATAACCCTAGTTATGGTTTCAGAAGTAAATTCAAGTGGCAGGTTAAATGCTTAATGGCATATCAACCATTTCTGTGTCATTTAATGCCAAATTCACTGATTTTGAAAAAAAAAAATTTTATGCTGCAAATTTTTTATATTTTCAACAGTTTTTGGGTATATTGTTTTGTAGAAGAAAAATCTTTTTGTTTTTGACTTTGCATAACATGATTGAGTTTTGCAAAGGGAAATGAAAAAAAGAAACAATAACATTAATATTTGGTGCATTTTTGGTCAAAAAGTCAGCATCTTCAGACAGCCTGATGTGGTGGCACTAGATGACCTAACAGGTATCACCACTATGGGCCAAAGTAGATCTGGGAACAATTTTAACTAAGGAGCAACTCTACAATCCCCAGAACCTCTAAATGGATCTTCACGATTGGATGTCTTTTAAGTTCATATGTTAAATGTGAACTCTGGTCAATTTTTGCCAAAGAAAAAAATTGCAGTGTTTGTCTCAATTTCTAGCAATCTCTGCTAGAAACATTAGATGCATAACTATTAGGTAATGAATTAATATCAACGTGAAATCGGATGATCCAGCAAAATGGTTAATCCATCAATGTTCTGGAAGCGAGACTGCTAGGAAATTGGTGCTGCACATGTAAAACCATTGTTTGATATCCAGACCGTGTGTACTAGAAAAATCATGTTGACAAAAGCATGCACCTGTAAGAACGATAAAATAATTATCAAATGTACCAAATATTCATTTGAATAAAAATTATAAACCTGGCACGGACACCTGCACGTGAAGAAGCAACAAACTTGATAAATTGTTAGAAAGAAAAGTTAAAAGTATGATGTTTGGAAACTCATTGTTGGTAAAAGGTTACACAGGTGTAATCAAAGTCAGGTCAATTCAGTGAAATGGCAATGGCTGAATAAAACGCCTTTTGGGGGTGTGGCTACAGTGACAATACCATCTTAAAGTTATTTTAGGTGGTCACAAATGCTTATATAATAATAACCAAAAATGATATAGTTTTGGTTGACGATTTATGCCAAGGAGAATCAATCTCTCAAATTCCTGTACATGCCTCTCCCTTCTAACACAACCATCCCTCATCATCACCAAGAATAAAGATATATTGTTATATTTCCATGTAACAGTGTGTTATTTTTTTTTTAAAGTACAGCTGAAATACAACACTATTCCAAAACATATGAACACACTTTTGCTTGTTAGGAACCCTATGTTAGTAGCGATTAAGTTAGCTAGTGTGACTTCTGACAAGGGTTGTTAGATTGTTAGCCACTGGAAAACACAGGAAAGAATAATCGAAGATTATTATGAATTTATGATAATCGATGATTATTATTAATTCAGAAATTGTATTTCGTAAATGATATTTTTGAAATGTTGAAATCTTGGTTGTTATTGAAGTTGAAGTCAGGAATATCGTTTATAGTTAGAGTTGAGGTTAACAAAACAATTCTGTAAGGAATTCGGAAATCTATGGACCAAGTCAGCTGGCAACGACGTGAATCGATATTCACATGTTTGTGATTTTATAGGAATTAAGTTAATGTAATATAAAGTTAAATTTTGGGGAGGATTGAAGAGAGAGGATCAACTTCGGGACACTGGAAGCAGTATCAATGGAAATCTCCATGATGGAGTAACGTGACAAGTGTGGTTCTTGTTTTCCAAAAACTGCAAATGCCATATAGATAGAAAATAAATTTTTATTTAAAAAAAAAAAATGAACAGGTTATAAAGTTAAAATCGAATTTTTTTAGACGCATGGTTGGCTTAGTAAAATTAGAATTTTAAAGATTTCTAATAAAAGCCATCCAACACATGCTAAAATGCATACCAGGCGTTAAACTGAATATTATTATTTTCAGCTCACCACCAATGTATGGCAGAAACCGGTAGTGTTTCCTGGAACCTGAGTGACAACGGTCTCTCCAGATTTCCGGTACTGTACACCATTGGATTCAGAAATGTGTAGTCATTTTAACCTTCGTAATCATCATGTGGCTTGAAACACAGAATATGGCACAATCACACTGATACACTGGTTCACGCGAGATAATCGAAGTTAACCAACGTTGAGCCTGGTCAATACCAGATAGCTGACCAATTTGGGAATGCTAAGCGCTGTATGTAGGAGGACGTCGACAACTCCCTACAAGAGTTGCAAAAACCTAACGTCATCATCTCCCCTGACAGGGATATACATGCGACTGGGGACCACTTGTGAATTTCATACTCCCATGAAACTTCCTCCTTTGGAGGAAGTCGGTTAAACTTGCCTTAGAGTTAGTGCTGCAGTTTCATTTTCTTTAAAGGGTAACATTTCAGCTTCAACTGTGCAACTGAATTGAAAAAGATGCCGAATGTTCATTTTCAAAAGAAGTCACCATTAGCTATTTTTAATATCTTCTTGTAACAATTAGACTTGTTCACTCGGATTTATTTCTCAACTATAAGAATCGATGTCTTATCAACCATGATCGTTTATTTTTAAACAATCGCCCCTTTAAAATGGATGCTAATCTTTTACAGAAAAATTAATGGTTGTTACTTTTTTTTTAAATTGAATCAAAATAAAAACTTAATTAAAAAAAAATCGAAATTATTTGAATTGCAATTTTTTGTTTTAATTCAACTTTATTTCAAAGTAATTGAAAAAATATTGATCATGAAATTATGATTAAATAAAAAAAAAACTGTGTTTCGAAGGCGAAGAAGAAAGTGGAGGCAGAAGCTGAGAGATGCAAAGCAACTAACTGAAAACTCACAATACACTTATAACGGCCTTTTTTGCTTGAGGAGAGATATAACCAGATGGCGTAAGAATCCATAACACGATCACGACGAGGTGATGATGATGCTGGTGATGATGATAATTCATAGGAACTGTATAGATTAAAGAAAAATATCAACAATTGTCGTAGGATTCCTGAAGTCAAGCCAGGTTCTCTTTGAATTTATAGGCCGATGCCGAGTCTTGCTGCCACACCTAGGGTCTGCCAGTGATCACCTGATTGCACCAGCGGATCATTATACTCTTCAACACATCCAGGTACACTTTGGTGTTGACTTTCAAACTGACTTCGAAGATGTGAGGTAGCATGATGTGGCCCTCACTTGAAACCACACCAAAGACCATAACCGTGGCTGGAAACTGTTTTCTTCACTCTGGGCATGTCTCTGTTAGTTGTAGCAATCCAGATATGCATTTTGAGTGTGCTGGCAATGGTCCTGTTTTCATAACTTGGATCAGTAGAGAGCATAAGTTGTACAGTGGCACATCACTGATCTCACTTACTGAGCATTGTGTCATTTTCAGACATGAGAGAAAGCTCTTGGGATTTATGCACAAGTAGATGGTCTGCAACAAAAAAGAAACCGTTTTCATCAAACAGACATGGAATCATGCCGTCTTTTCTAGGGCGACAATTTTATTGCTCCACCCTGTACTTAATTTGTTTTGTGTAAAATAATAAAATGTTATTGTTTCACTGTTTTGGATTTGTTTTAGGTTTATAGAACATATATTACTTTATGAAATATATATCGATTTCTTTATTTTTTAGGAAAATGAAATTTTTTTTTTTTTTTATTTGACACAGTTTACTGTGAATTAGAGTTGCCCGTTCTTCTGATTCATTGAAAGAATTTGTTTTATGTCTACAACAAAGTAATGAAACAAATTGTTTTATAGATTATTCTTTATAAACATGACCATCAATAAAGATTAGGAACAAATACGTGGCATCCTTGTGTCTGTTTTACAAGTATTTTAATGGCAAATAAGTGCTCTGATGAACTCCGAGCACTACTACCCGCTCAACGACAATACCCTCGACAAACCCGACAAGCAGCAAAATCACACCCCTACACTGTAGAAATCCTTCTACTCAAATAGCTTTTTCCCTCAAACTGCTGCACTTTGGAATTCCCTCTCGAGCCCCTGCTTCTGACTGTACTGCCATGCAGAAATTCAAGTGTAATGAGAACAGACATCTCGCTGCCCAACTCCCTAAATAATATCCCTGTAAATCTGATTCCAAATAGTATTTGGCTTGTGCCTTGTTTGGGGTAAAATCACAACAAAAAAAAAATAAATAAATATACAAATAAAAAGAAACGTGTAATATATATGGGGTCATGTGGCTCACGTTGGGAAACTGATGCAATAATCATAAAAATTTACACTGAAAACCTGCTGGAAACAGGTGGCAAAAGAGAAAGAAAATTATATCATTCAAATAAGTTTTGATGAAGTATCTAAAGACCGATCAAGTTACTTTAACAGTGTGACGATATGTTTAAGATATGCGAAATTTACATAAAAAGAGTTTCTTTCCATGAACTTATCTTTAAAATATATTACTATGGGACTGTTTCCTTGCAGATTACCAGGCAGTCATCTTCTAATCAATAAGTCATATTCATAAACCATTATTATAAGCAATCAAATTTTGGATTATTTCAATTAATCGAACTAATGTTCTCATTTTGAGTGTTATTCTCACAACGTTTTGCCCAATGTAACCTCCAACCTTCTTCAGGTGTATCTTGTTAGAGTTTGAATCTTTATGTTGTTGCACTTAATATGTATGGAATTTCAAATGGAACGAGAACAAACTATTTCTGTAGATTAAATAAAGGTTCTGGCAATCGGCCGACATTCTTCAAATGACTCATGATGTAATAGATAAAGTAGGGGGTAAAATTCAGTTGTAAGTGACACTCTTCTGGAGGTTGAAGGTTCAATCCTCAGTATGAACGATATTAAGGATACAATTGCAAATTACTTAGGACTTCTATCCAGGCATGGCTGATGGAACGAGCATGCTATCTCCATGGACTAAAAACAGGGTTCCATTTGAAATTCCATGCAGCTTTTCGAATTTGACAGAAAGATTCCCGAGTTTGTCAAGATACATGTGAAGAAGGTCGGAAGTTAAAAAACATGTTGTGCAAATGACATTCAAAATGAGAACAGTAGTCCAAAGAATCCAAATAATACACATTATCAATCCTCATCTAAAAAATTTAAAAATCTAATCAGATTTTGTTCATTCAATCAATGCCAATCCTCTCATAATATTCTTCATCATTCAACTGCCACTATTCAGTTCATGAATTTTATCCTTGCATGGCGATGATAATTGGTGACTTATTTGTAAAAGCAAAAAATTGCATTATTTTCCCATTTCATAAGTGAGTGTGTGTAACCGATCTGTTACACGGCTTGAATTCTAATCAGTTGGTTACGAATTCAATCTCATCTTATGTTAGCTTTAGTAAGTGTCTGTAAAGCATATACGATGAAATGGAGTATAACGAAACTACACAAGTTGCCAGACAACATGACTTGGAGATGGAGAGGCATCGTCAATGCATGATAGACGCCCCTACCGACAAATATTGAAGGCTGTTATTCTCACTTTGGTCGCTCTTAACATTTCAGATAAAAGATTATTCTTTAAAAACAAATTCGGTCATTTTTATAATCAGGCAAAAATTGGAAAATTGTCGAATGCAAATAAAATAGTGAGCATTAATTCAATCAATTATATATTTTATAAATAGAGTCTTTAACATAAGATGTCCCGCACTGTCTACCAAGCTCCAGCCTTAGTTCCATCACCACAATGTTGCAGTCCAATGTTCATATTACAAGTATTCCCATAAGATTTGCTTTGCACTTGTATCTTCTCAATATAAATACCCTCGACCAGCTTGACTACCAGCAAAATTCCATCCCTTCACTAGATAGATCAACAAATGCCAGAAAACTTTTTACTTTAATAGCTCCTTCCATGCTCCCTATTTCCCTTACAGTACCATCATGCAGATATTTAAATGTAATGTGAACAAACATCTTGCTCTACAACTTAATCAAAGTAGCATCTTACATCTCAGTGGTAATGTGCCTTGTTTGGGATGTTTAAAACTAAAAAATAACTTAAAAAATTTAACGTAGCCATTTTTTTAAAGCATGAAAGTTTGAGCCAGATTAACAAATATGTGCACAAACTTTTTTTTTTGATAACTTAATCCTACCTTTAAAGCTCTCCATCAGATAGAGCCATTTTGAACCACTCGACACATAACAGCTTCAAAGACTAAATCTGTCGTCACTTGAGTGGTGAAGGATGTGAGGGAGACCTAATTCTGGCATATGATATCAACAGGAATGTAAAGCGACCCCTAGGGGATATTTTCACTTAAAAACCTAGTTTGCAGTCTTCACAGCTACCTGCAGAAAATGTGCCATGACACTTTTGTCTCAAGAGAAGCAAAGCAGCATTTCTGTCCATGCTTCTCATCCCTAAAACAGCTTGCCAGAGAAGGTTGTGATGATGTCTACCATTTTCAGGTTTGAAGTCATCTTGCTCAAACATTCAAACAAATTCAATGTTTTGTAATTGTATTTTTATATGACTTGTTGCATTTTGCGATTTTCTGTCAAGAAAATTGAAGACCAGAGAGCAGAACGATTTCAACCTTGCAAACAACAACCAAGATAAAGGTAACAGTTCAAAAAAGATGAAATGGAATAGTTTAATAACTATTTACTGCCAAGCATATTCTTTTCACACCTCAAAGCTACAAAAGTGTTTCTATTGATTGAAAAATGTCTCGTTTGTTTTCAAGACGTGTGATTTTGGATTCTAAATTAACGCCACATACGATGAACCAGGTGTAAAACAACCATTTCTTATCAGCTGATATTTAATTGCTTCCCATTGCAGCCAGATGTGACAAGGCTGGAAGGTGGGGGAAGCTAGCTCCTTTCGAGGAAGTACTCGGGCTCATACAAAAATAGCTGTGAACAGACTTGTTAGCATTCCCATAGTAAAGGCACGTCAGGTAATCAGAAATACGTTGACCTATACAAAAAAAATTCCTGGAAAAGTATATCTCCTAAAATCAAGCCAAACTATAGCTCATTTCGACAAAAGAGGGTCTGATACTGTCAATAAATGTCAGTGATATTTATTGGGTGGGTTTGTATCAGTATTTTGTTTTATTTTCGATTTTTGAGCAATTATCATGACTCCAAACTACAAAGATGACAGCGTCATGTCAGTCATCTTGTTGTCATTTTAATCTAAGCGCTCAGAATTATGTGTATTTCAAATTTAATAAACGCTTTAAGATAAAACACCAAAGACTTATGAAGACATGCAAGAGAGTAACTTATCTTGCCTTTAGTAACATTTATCTGTTATATATTTGTGTTTTGACAACTTTTTTCAGTTTGTTATCTATTGTAAAAAATGCTTGAAATCTCTTTAGCCAGGAACAAACAAAACAATCGATACCTACTGCTTGACACTTAACAAAAAGGAAGTAAACTTATTTGTGGTGCTCCGGAGTAATTGCTTTAGCAGCATCATACCTTTTTATCCTTTGCAAATTGTTTACAAAAAAATTGTGTAAAGTCGCTCTTAACCGTAAAAGTATATTAATAAAATATTACTGTGCATGCAAGATAAAATGCTACTCCTTTACTGGAAAGGTAAAAAAACACAAAAAAAACCTCTTAACCTAATAGGTCACACTGTCTACTGAATTCCATTCCCTGTCCCCTCACCACAGTATTGCATTCCGGCGTTTGTTTTACACGTATTTCTATGGGATGTACACTGATGAACTTACTACACTTATACCCCACCTCAACATAAATACCCTTGGATAACTCGACTAGCAGAAAAATCCCATTGTAACGTTGCAGTTACAAACAAATAAAGGAAATAAACAAATCAAAATTCAGGTCAGCATTTTCCCTTTATTTTTAAGTTTTTATCACTGTCCCTCTCCCGTCTCGACACCACTTAAAAGTCTCTTGCTATCGACAATCTTGCTGGCTGTACATTTTCCTTCTCCGACCTCATGCCAGCTGTAGCCAGACATTTCTCACCAGCATTTTTACATGTCCATTTTCTTCAACGCCAACGTTATTTCTCCCGACCATGTGAGGCATTTTTTCCTTTTTCTTCCCATGCTCACTTCCTAATTTGCATATGCGTGTTTTTCTGGGTACTGCTGCTGTTAATCTCTTCACAAGCCAGCCATCCTTTGCTGCTGCTGATATTTTCCCATGCGCTCATATGCATTATGTTAAACCACCCCTTCATTACGAAGATCCACAAATGCTGGAAAACTTTCTACTTTAATAGTTTCTTTCCTCAGACTGCTCCTTCTAGAATTCCTTCCTTGCTCCCTGTCTCCCCGACTGGAGACAACATGCAAAAATTTTAATGTGATGTTGTAACATAGTACATACGTAGACTCAACACGTTGTAGCAGAGTATGTCACAAGTAATAACTGGACTCCATTTTGTTTTTTTGTTTTTGGTAACAACAACATTTCCTCATTCCCTCGCGATGTGTGACTTCTTGTTACGGCTGTGATGTCTCCAATGTGATAGTTTCCTTTTTATAGTCTTTTTCTTTTTCCTTACTGTGACGTAATTTCACAGACAGCTCAGTACCTGCATACTAGCGTCCACGCTCTGTTACAATGTGAATAAATATCTTGCAGCACAACTCCCCGCTTAGGATGCCCCTATAAATTTGGATTAAACTTATCTTTCGTCAAACTGTTGCTATTTTTAAAATTACCTTAATGTTGATTTTAAAATCTAGTAGGGGCCATGTATTATGGATACAGCTTGAGGGGAAAGGTACGAGGAGCTCCTAACAATAATAGTACTGGTAGTAAAATCAAGTGACCTACATTGAGAATATAGCAAACTTTAAACAATTCACATTAACAACTTAGTGGAAACAGATTGCAAAAACAAAAATAAAACTATCGATATTCACCAGAAAAGCAGGAAACATGTGTTCTGTTCAACAACAACGATAATCATTAATGTTTAGCAATAATCTTGTTATCTACGGTTCATGTACAATGAAAATACAAACACCTTCAAATCTTCAGCATCATATTTCATAAAACTGGGTTAGGCTTAATAAACGTATAACTGTGTTATTTTTTGTAGGTTGGAAGTGACGATGGTCTAGTGGTTAACGATACGGACTGACAACCTGAGTGTCCTAAGTTCGAATCCAGTTCGTTCCATAAAAATCACTTTCACGTAGGATATTGGCAACATTCCCATGCTTAAGTTTGAAAAGTGTTTTATTCTAAATATGTTCAAAATCCATATAATATGATGATCTCTTCTCCAGTCTTTTTACACAAGAGGCGTTACTAGTCTTTCTCTAATCAATAATTATTTTTATAGTAGGTGCTCGACTGAGCCCCAATCTCTTCCCCCCCTCGTAAGACATACACAGAAAAAACTCGTCTAACATCAACCATTGTAAAAAATTTTCTTTTCTCCCTCTCTGTATCTAAAACAGGACCTCCACGAATAAAGTTTCTTTCCAAGAACTTCCCTTCTGTAAAACACAATACTGCAGGAAGTTTTCCTAGCTGAAAACAACATGGTCATCTTCAAGTCCAATGTTAACAAATTCTTCCTGCCCATTTAAATACATTCTGATCATTTCAATCTTTGCATAGCTTTGTTCAACATTCAAGTGACAAGTTCATTAATCATTATCATCGCACCTTGATAAGTGATGGCTTGTTAATATAAAAAACATTTTAATAAAAAGAAAAAACAGGATGAGTCTTGTGATAATGATAATTGTAACTTCATTTGTACGTACGTTATCACCTTTCACACTTATTTCTGAAAATGAGATTATCCAACAATTCAATGATGAAATGTAAAAACAGTGAATGAGAAATTTTTGATGTTGTTAATGTCAAAAATTAAGACATTATCCATTTTTAACTGTTCTCAAACACATCACACAACATCTCATCTGGTCACGTCACCTGCTATCATTCATCTAAAACGCTACAAACTGTCTCACAATGATGTTGATGACACATAGCTGCACAGTAAGATACTTAAGATAGAGGGAGGGTCAGTTGATGACGACCTGATCCTAATGGACAGCACAAGCGAAATGGTAACAGACAGGATGAAGCATCTAACCTCAGCATGAGACACAAAGGCGATAAAAAATAATAATACAAGAAAGCCTAGAACACTTCAAGCACGGATAATCAAATGCTTAAAAATGTACAAGATATCTGACAAGATTATCAATATTATTAAGAAATGGAAACATGGAGTTTGAAATTAACAACTGGAGTACAACACGTGACTGACATAAGAATACAGAGAGGCATCTTTCAAGGAGAATTGCTATCACCACCACTGTTTATCATAGACATGATATCACTCATCTACATACTTAGAAAATGTAATGTCATATACAAGTTTGCACACATAGAACAAAAAATAAACCACCTCATGTATATGGATGACCTGAATTTATATGCAGAAAGGAATAAATACGATCAGAATATAGAGCCAGAGCATTGGAATGGGATTTGGAATGGAAAAGTGTGTACTACTGGAGATGAAAAGGGGAAAACTAGAAACATCAGAAAGCATGGAACTACCCAAACAAGAGGCATTAAGAGCGTTTGGTGAACATGAGACTTACAAATATTTGGGAGTTCTAGAAGCAGATACCATCAAATCAGAAACAAAAGAGAATATTGGAAAGAAATACTTAAGAACAAGGGAACTATTAGAAACCAAACTATACAGTATAAATCTAATTAAAGGAATATATGTTGGGGCATTATCATTAATAAGGTATTTATGCATCTTCATCAGAAAACTAATGACAATGCATTACACATGAAAGATCATACTAACACACTCTTTGAAACAGATCGAAGGTAGCAGAGAAGAAGACTTTGTAGAAGGCATAAAAATACTTGGAAAAGTACATGACTCAAAACATAGAAATATTGATTATCACAACGAGAGACATCGTCAAGAAGAACAATACAAGAAATAATGAAGCCAGAAACAAAAAAGAAAAGTGGAAAGATAAAGAACTACATAAACGATTCATAATAATCACCAAAGAGAATCACAAAAACACATACACATGGCTAAGAAAGGGACACATGAACAGAGAAACAGAATCACTACTAATAGCTGTGCAGAACAACGTGACTGGAACTAACTACATTAAAGCTAGAATAGATAAAACACATAAAAACAGTAAATGAAGATTCTGTGGACAAAGAAATAAAATGGTAAATTACATAATATGCAAATGACTACACTTTGAACATGCGGATAAATGATACAAGCACAAACCAGAGACAATATTGGAAAACGAAAATTATAAAATCCTTGGAGACAGAGATACAAACAGATAAACTCATCCAAGCAAGGGGATTAAGCTTTATAATAATTAATAAGAAGAGAATTGAAGATTTGTGCCGTTCTGGCAGACCACAGGGTGAAGATCAAAGAGAGGGAAAACAAAACAAATATGTGGAACTTGTGAGAGAACTGAAAAAAAAATATGGAGCATGAAGAAAATCAATATACTACCAAGCATTGTAGGAGCATTAGGAACAGTTCCAAAGAACTTGGAAAAAAAGACCAGGAGAAACTGGAATCAAGGGGAAGACTAAGACTATACAACAGATGATAATGCTGAAAATAGCTGAAATCTTAAGGAAACCCCTCGAATGTGGAAACTAACTCACATGCGCTACAAACGCTAAGAAACCATATGGAAACTGTAATAGAAGTAAAACAAAAAATAACAGAATTCCATGTGGAACCAAGAAAAATAAACCACAGAATTATAAGTTAAATACGCCCTTCCCTCAAATAGAATTGTAGTATGGTATCGATTACTACCATATCAAATAGTCATGAAGGATCAAGGAGAATGGAAAGAGCAAGGAGAGAAAGCACTAACCAGCTCTTCACTGGATGGGTGTGAGAGAACTGGTGCTACTCTAGAATAAAGATTGATAAGTGTTGGGTAGATGAGACAACATGATCAGTAACGGTGGAACTTGGGTAGGGTTTGATTAAGAACTTATTTGCTTTAGAGTTGAAAACGATCACATTATAGCTAGCTGGGAAGCAGCCCTACAGCACAGTTCCAGGAAAGAAACTCTGCTTATGGAATTTTCTTTTAGTTTTAGGCCCAGATAGTGAAGGAAGTGGTTGATGGTTGTTGTAGCTAGACGAGTGTTTGTTGTGAACATTTTACAGCGGGTGAACCATAAATCGGAGCTCAGTTAATCACCTACCATGAAAGTAATAATAGAACAGAATTAGAGTCGCAACATATCTTCTGTGAGAAAGAGAAAGTAGAGAGGCAAAAAGGTTCTCGTCCACTAAATTTCGAAAATGGTTTTCTACCCTGTCAAGGCAGAAAAGGGTACTCTTAAGCGCTCCACTCCAGATGTGGTAATGTACTCCATTTTAGGATGCGTCTGATCCTTGTATAGGTAACGAATTGCATTGGGTTGAGAAACTTTCTGGAGTGGGAGAGACTTACTGTCACCCAGACTCCAGGGAAAACCATCGGTTATTATCAGTGAGTAATTTCTGATGATGACGTGTAAGAACTCCTAGTGAGTATATAATGATAATACAAATCAGAAGAAAAAACAACTAAATTCTTTAAATAGAGAAATTTCCTTGTATTTTAAAGAAACAGGAAGCCATCATGGCAGATGATAGTGATTGAAGTAAGTTATTTACCAGAGAATCAAAAAGATTAGCAAATTGCCTGGAGAGAGAGAGAGGGAGAGAGAGAGAGAGAGGGACAGAGGGAGAGAGACAGAGAGAGAGAGAGGGGGGGGAAGCTTTTGATCGTGCCACGACGTTTGCGTCAGTAATTGGCATCAACATCTTACGAGAGATCCTCCGTCTCTTTTTAAGATGACATTCAGCTTCCAGTTCTTCAAACCGGGGGACAATCTTCTGTCGACTTGATCGATTTGTACTGTGACGCACAAGAACGATTCCAACAAAAATAACCTGATTAAAAGTACGTCACTCTCAAAGGGAAAGAATAGTGGGCAAAGAGTCCTTTAGTTTCGCTAATCATTGTTGTGTGAACAGAGTATCTTGACTGGTAATCTCAAGATTTTCATTCGAACAAAATGTTATCTTTATCATTGGTATCTCCACTTCACTTCCAGTTGCCCCACCCCATGTTAAGAATGGCTTTTCTAAATAATGTTATTATTTGGAAAAGCTATTCTTAACATCGGGAGGTGGGGGAGGGGTCGTTTTGTTTTCATTATTCTGTACTTTCACCTAGCACTTTAGTAAACAAAGAATACTGTAAAAAAATCAATTCAAAACGAAGCAATAACAGGAAATGAAATGGAGGTACCAATGATAAAGATAAAAAATGTTATTTTTTTTTATTTAGATGCGGATATATCATTATTCATATATATATATATTAGGAACATTGCGTATGTGTGCATGCATGCGAGTTCGTTCCCTATGAACTCGGAAACAGCTGAGCCGATTTTTTTTTTATTTCACACAATGATACTTGATGTGTCTGGAAGTGTTCTTGCGTATGTATTGTGGACTAAGTGACCGCAGCAAGATATGTGAAGCTTCCTCTCGGTACACTGCAAAGGGGGTCCCCAACTAGAGCAGGCAATCAATCTATGTAATTGAACAATGGGCGATTTCACCGATTTTGATTACAATAAAAGTATTGTTGATCCTTATTCAATCTCGGGCAATGTCGGGTCTCCCTGCTTGCCTGGGATTGAATGAGAATCAATGTATGATCCACACTTGCATACTTTCATTATCATCGAAATCGGTTAAATTGCCCATTTTTCAATCAAATTGTTTGCTTGCTCTAGTCAGGGACTCATCGCTGTGCATCTGTAGGAAGTTCACATGCCTTCCTGCAGTGACAGTGTACAACACATTGTAGTCTACATTGCACTGTAGAGAACCTGTTAATTTCATAAAATATTTTTATATGATGATAGTCATATAGTCTAAATAGTTATAGTCTAAAATGCCAAAGTCAATTATCATGGTTCAATTGTGCACTAAAGAGAAACACTTATTTTGAATACACTCCTGTCTTATCAAAGAACCTACTGCTGATTTTGTACCCCAAACCTTTTTTGCTTGTAACATGATAAAATGCATGTGCAATTTTAGGCTCTATACAAGCTGTTCCTTTTTTAATGGGATTTTATCAATTATCGATACTTATTGAATTTTATCAATAATTGATACTTATTGATTTTATCAATTATCGATACTTATTGAATTTTAAGTATCGATGATATCCAGTGACATATGGCCGAGTGCTCCTAGACATTGTATCAAAGTTTACAGTTACCCAAAGGTGCTGAGTTCAATCCTGAACGAAGGCAGTGAAAAGTAACATTCAAAACAGAGAATCAGCAACTATGTCCCAGAGCCTAGCTGGAGTCCGAACACGGTACCCCCGTAATAATAATATAGGGTTAGGTTCGAGACTCCTAACAAATGGTTCCCCAGTTCGATACAAAACACCTGATGAAGGCCGGAGGGCAAAACGGCCGAAACGTTGTGACTATAACAACCAAGATGAGGAAGTCAGTCCGACAATCTCAATCAATGAAAACACCTCATCTCAAAAATACAGACAATTACTAATTTCGTAGAGGTCAATTTTTTAAAACTTTGACCCCAATTTTGAAATTTATTATTTTGGTCTCAAATCAAATTACAAAGTTTTACCCATGTCTAAGTTACCTATATCTAAAAAGTCTTTAGACGCAAAATTGATGGAGGAATTTGGTAGAATCTGCAAAGGTCAACTCTTTCAACTTTGACAGCGAAATTTTCACCCCAAAACTGATTAAAATGCTTGCCCCATGTCTGAATACCCGTTATGTATAAATTTCAAATGTTTAGATCCAAAATTGGCTGAGTAGTTTGCTAGAGACCGCAAAGGTAAAAATTTTTTAACTTTAATCCCTTGGCAGCTCAAACTTTTTACCCAAACCGATTAAAAAGGTTGCCCTATCTCTGAATACCCTTTATGTAAAAACTGGGTAATTTCAGTGACCTTTTATCTGGCGGGCTAAATCTTTCATTCTGAGTACTCCTTGGAGATCTATGCTCCCAGGCCTTACCTCCTGTCATTCAGGTGGAGTAAGTTTATTGCTTACTGTCTAAGGCGTCCTGATCAGGGGACACTGATAGGGCTGCCCAGGCCATTTTAAAAGATCAAAATGCTTCTCCTTTAGGGCTTGACTATTTCCACCTCCCGACCTTAAGTCACATCTTTCTGCAGGAAGAAGGAAGTAAATTACAGCGATCCGTGGCAGTTATGGCCTTCAGAATCATAACACACTTTTTGCTTATACATTTTTCGTTAACTGCATACAACTGCATTTGTCTTGATATTGCCGGTCTGCAAGGTTACAACAATAACCATTATGCTCGAGTGGCTTTTGGCCATTTAGTAAAAGAAAGATAAAACATATCCATCTACATATTAGAAAACATTATTATAATGAATCAGTTTTTAAGATAACATTATATATATATATATATATATATATATATATGTGTGTGTGTGTTTTGTTTTTTATTACCGTTTTATCTGTTCAGTTACATATGTTTCGGTTGCCGGACCATATTTACGAGGCTGCTGGATCGTAAATATAGTCCGGCAACCGAAACATATGTAACTGAACAGATAAAGCGGTAATAAAAAATAAAACGCATATTTGCTCTGCAATAGTATTGAGCACTCTCTTCAGGTTTTACTAATTAACATTTTTACCATATATATATACATATATGAATTTTGAATATTAGAATGTGGAATATTGGATAAGCATAGCAACATGCTAGTAAAAATAAAAACACAAACATATCTTTAAAGTAGAACGAAGATATTTCGGTCATAAGATCCTTAATCATTTCATGCAAATTTTTACTCTTCTGTTGGCCTTCAATGCTTCTGTTCAGTCTTGAAAGACAAAGGATACTCCCTGTAGGGGCAGTTGCGCATGTGATTGTGAGGCAAGGGTTGTGCAGTCTCCAACAACACTTTTTCTGAATGAGCACCGTTTGAGTCCAGTGGCAAGGAGAAGTCCAGGACAACTGGAAACAACGTTGAGATTAGTGGAGAGCACATACAGGATCTGGAAGTCCAAAATGGTCACCCATTTAGTACTGACCAGGCTCAACGTTGCTTCCCTTTGGTGATCCAGCTGGAACCGGTAGGTCAACGTGATTATGCTGTATTAGTTGATTGGCCTATTTATCCACTATTCCATTTTACCTGATATTTTCAATCTGTTTTAAAAAAAAAAAAGAAAAGATGTTTCTACTTTCACGATTCTAACAATTATTTTTTCATTGTGTTGCACTCGCCAAACCCGATTTTCTCTTCGTCTCAGCAGGTGTTTCTTTCGACGTTAATGACTAATCTTTGCGAATTAAGCGATTACTTGTTCATTCATAATGAGGAAAGCAATTTGATTAAATTGAAGAAATGAAGACTGATGAGATGTCATCATCATCATCAACATTTTGAGTGTTAATCAAAGCGATTTTCAACCTTGTTATTGCAAGATTTTATAATTTCTACATTAATAAAACTATCAAACAAGATCTTGAGTATCTACATGCGTGTTTATTGTTATAAATAATTTGGAGAAATGTTAGCCAAAGAGCAAAACATTCTCCCCGTGTTGACAAGAAAACATATGCAACGTTACTAAAAAAAAAAAGGTTTGATTTTTATGGAGCAATTCTGGTTTCTGATTGGTTGATAGCAGAACGTGAATTAATTTGATTCGTCATTACTAGCAGCGTCGTTTATAAATAGAATTTCCCAATTGTGAGGGACCATACCTTCCCATCATGAGTCAAAAATGTTGCCACATTTATCTTCATCACTACCAATTTTATTGCGTTTCCTTTATTCATGGATTTGACATTTTCCAACAGCCTGTTATCTCAATCTCTAAGCTAAGCTCGTTTTACAAATTTTAACTACAAGCCCTTGTACCCCTCGACATAAATACTCTCGACAAACCCAACAAGCAGCAAAATCCCACCCTTACACAGTGGAGATCCTCAGACGCCAGAAAGCCATCTACTTTAATAGTTTCTTTCCCAGAACTCCCTGTCTGAGAGTACATCTTTCAAACTGCTTGGCCTAACGTTCACAGGAAACATGAGTTGGAACAATTATATTGAAAACATTGCCAGGGCCGCTGCGAAAAAGGTAGGCTCTCTTTACCATGCTAGAAAACTACTGACACCTGAAAGTATCCTGTATCTCTATAAGGCCACCATTCGCCCATGTATGGAGTATTGTTGTCACATTTGGGCTGGTGCATCTGCTATTAGTCTCTCGCTCCTAGACAAGGTTAAAAAAAGAGTCGCCAATCTGATAGGCCCTGAACTGGCATCTAAGCTTCAGCCTCTGTCCCATCGACGAAACGTTGCATCCCTCTGCCTGTTCTACAAGTATTTTAATGGTGAATGCTCTGACGAACTGCAGACACTTGTGCCCCCATGACGTAGACACCCTCGACAAACCCGACAGGCAGCTAAATCCCACCCCCACACTGTAGAGATCCCTAGATGTAAAAGATCTTTCTACTCCAGTAGTTTCTTCCCCAGAACCGCTAGACTCTGGAATTCCATTCCAAGTTCCTGCTTCCCCAACAGTACTGACATGCAGAAGTTCAAGTGCAACGTGAACCGTCATCTTGCTGCTCAAATCCCAACATAGTGCCCCAGTAGTTGCTGCCCCTGATAGTAGCCCCCTACACCAAAGTGGCAATGTGCCTTGTTTGGGGTGAATAAATAAATAAAAAAAAGAACTGCTAGACTTTGGAATTTCCTTCCAGGTTCCTGCGTCCCTGACTGTACTGACTGCAGAAGTTCAAGTGTAATGTAAACAGACATCTTGCTGCTCAACTCCCTACATAGTATCTTTGCAACTTATGTTCCAGATAATAGTTCCCACATCAAAGTGACACTGTGTCTTGTTTGATGCGAAAATTCAAAAAAAAAAAAAGCAGCAAGGATTGATTCCATTCCAATTCCACAAAGATTCTTGTTGATGGTTTGCATCCAACTTTTCTCTGAACTTTCACCTCAAAATCCTTGCCTTACCTCATCCAAGAGTCGTTCCTATAAACATGGTCAAACCAACGTAGCCATCGAATCACGAAGCTTTGGTGTATTCAGCCTCGCCAACAGAACAGAAGAGCGGATATACCGCGTAACCAACAACACAGATTCATCTGACTATTGCTGTCATTATCATGAAAGCACGTGAGGACTGAAAGGTGTTTTTTTTTAATTGAAATCGAATATAGAATAGAGGATAATGAATTTTAAAAAATCTTATTAAAAAGAATTGTAAACATGAATATATTTTGAATTATTTTTTTTCTTCAAACCCTCCACCCATTAACGCATAGAAGTACAGTTAGTTTTTAATGAACTGTTACAAACTCCCAGTTAGATGTTTATAGACTTGTTGCATGTCAAATTGCATTGTGGGATTAATGTTTTCGTATAAAAGAAAAATCGCAACAAATTTGCAATAATTGTATAATTCAATATTTCGCGTTTTAAAATACATTTTCGAATTTACATTTTTTTAATTTTTTTCTTACTTTGGTTTACTATTTGTTTAGATTTATTTACAATTCTTGCAATTCGGAAATAAATATTTTTGTCAGCGAGAACATAATTATTGGTAATAATTTACTTACAATTGAATTGCATTGTGCTGTTATATTTATTCCAACTTCTGCCATTACCAACCAGCAAAGCATCACCGCTATAAATCAAGAGAAGAGTTTTTCAGGCTTGTGTACAAAATCGAAGTAAAACGTGGCCAGTGAGAATTGAGGACAAGCGTTGCATGGAGAGAAATGTTACGAGAATAATATGATGGATGTGACAAGCTTAGTTCTGATGATCTGATGATCTGATGAAGATTGAAATTGGATAGTGTAGGAGATGAGTGCAGAACAGGAAAATTCGATTGAGGTAGTAAGGTCAGTTCACAGAGGAAGGTTAAGAAAAGCATGGAAAGAACGATGTATAAAAGAAAGAGGATAAATAAAGTCCTGACCAGAGATACGTTAGTTTGGATGCCACTTTCTTTAAACCACACAATGCTAGAATGTAAAATGGATGCTAAACCGATGACAACGACAAAAATAACTTTTTTTCAGTTCCAATCTTTCCAGAGTTATAAAAATCTTTCAGGTAAAAAAAAAAACAAAAACAAATCCTATTACAAAAACAGAATGATTATAAAACATCCAAGAGCAAATAATCCAATGGAAACATTCGTGATGACAATAAGCCATGCACAAAAAATACAAATATGCAATCACCTTATTCATAGTGCTATGCTGATTTTTTTTAATGTCCGAATTAATTATTTATACAAACATCCGTCACCTTTTTTGGCATTTAACACAACGAATGTGCTAATGTAATCTTTTTGAAGTTTTTATTGCGTTTGGTAATGTGGTTTTCATTGTCAACTCGAGAGAGTTGATCGATGCCTTGCACAGATTTTTTGAAGAGTTCTATAACTGGATTTCTCATAAATTGTCTGTAAAAGTACATCCACTAATAATATAAGCAGAAATTTTCTGTATGCGTGAGTTTGTCTGTCACATTTTATTTAAATATTTTAACTTCTTTTATAAATGGAAAATTTTGAATTACTATTAAATAAATTCCCAACAAAGAAAATGCATGCCGGGATCAGAAATAAAAGCCTCAAGATCTTCAGTCTGGTGTTCTATGAGGTGAGCTATTAAGATTTTCTAATTATTAGAGACCGAAGAGGTCAAATTTCTTTTTTAACTTTGACCCCAATTTTGACCCCTTTAACACTTATTCGTTTGGGCTCTAATCAAATTAAAAAGTTTGATCCATGTCCAAGTAATCTACATCTAAATTTTCAAGTGTTTAGACCCAAAATTGGTGGAGGAGTTTGGTAGAGTTTTCAATGGTCAAATCGTTGAACTTTGACCCCTTAACCGCCAAATTTCTGGCCGAAAACGATTAAAAAGATTTTCCCAAATCTCGAAACTCTTTACGTCAAATCTCGAGTCAGTAAACTGAAAATTCACAGAGTAGTTTGGTAGGGTAATGTACACACACACACACACACACACAATTTCACTTTCATAGATACACTAGCATTTCAGCCCGGCGTTGCCCAGGTGTTTGAGGTGTATGTTGAGCAAAAAAAGTGGTAGTAGGAAGGTAGGCTCGAACCCGTACCGTGAAGGAGGAAAAGAACAGGAGAAAAATGTGACATCTTTGCTGTTACGACCACCGTCAAACCGGAAGTGACATAGGTTTAAATTAAGACTAGACAATCGAAAAGAGGGGATCACTTTCGAAAATAGCGGTGAAAAAAAACGACCCCTGCTAGTAGAAAAGTGCCCAGTTAAGGGTAAAGAAATTAATGTTTTTAACCAATTTTTTTTGGTATTTGTCGTTTGAAGCGTCGAGCTTCAAAACGATACTGATCTTGTGAAAATCCGTCGCTTCTGTTGAAAGTTTTAGGCAGACATGCAAACATACATACATTTATATATTGGTAGCTCAAACCGATTAAAAAGCTTGCCTTATCTCTGAATACCTTTTATGTAAAATTTCAAATGTTCAGACCAAAATTTGTCTGAGTAATTTGGTAGAGACCGTAGAGGTCAATTTTTTTAAAACTTTGACCCCTATTATGACGTCTTACATTTATTGTTTTGGGTTCAAATCAAGTTTATAAGTTAGATCCATGTCCAAGGGACCTATATCTAAAATTTCAAGTGTTTAGACCCAAAATTGACGGAGGAATTTGGTAGAGTTCTCAAAGGTCAAATCGTTGAACTTAATAGCCAAATTTCTGGCCGAAAACCGATTACAAAGATTTTCTCAAATCTCACTACCGTGTATATCAAATTTCGCCTCTGTAGACTGAAAATTGACAGAGTTATTGCGTAGGGAAATGTACACAGGAAGACAGACAGACACTTTCACTTTTATAGATAGATAAATTTTATTGCTAACCTATTTTTTTTTTAATTAAAATTATCTGTCTTATTTTGACCAAGAAAAATGTATTCGTTATTTACAAAATTTATTTAGATTTATATTTTTATGTATTCATAATATTATTCTTTTATAATATTTTTAGATCAATTATAGTTTCATATATATATATATATACACTAGCAGTTCATCCCGGCTTTGCTCAGGCCCTACGTACTGTTCATAACTTGTCCTACGTGTGAATACATTTTATGTAAGATTTCAAATGTTTAGACCAAAATTTATCTGAGTAATTTCGTAGATGTTTTGTATCGAACTGGGGAACCATTTGTTAGGAGTCTCGAACCCAACCCTTTATTATTATTACGGGGGTACCGTGTTCGGCCTCCAGTGACATATAGCCGAGTGGTCCTAGACGTTGTATCAAAGTTTACAGTTACCCAAAGGTGCTGAGTTCAATCCTGTTCGAAGGCAGTGAAAAGTAACATTCAAAACAGAGAATCAACAACTATGTCCCAGAGCCTAGCTGGAGTCCGAACACGGTACCCCCGTAATAATAATAAAGGGTTAGGTTCGAGACTCCTAACAAACGGTTCCCCAGTTCAAAACAACTGATGAAGGCCGGAGGGCAAAACGGCCGAAACGTTGTGACTATAACAACCAAGATGAGGAAGTCAGTCCGACAATCTCAATCAATGAAAACACCTCATCTCAAAAATACAGGCAATTACTAATTTCATAAAGGTCAATTTTTTAAAACTTTGACCCCAATTTTGAAATTTATTATTTTAGTCTCAAATCAAATTACAAAGTTTTACCCATGTCTAAGTTACCTATATCTAAAATTTCAAGTCTTTAGACGCAAAATTGATGGAGGAATTTGGTAGAATCTGCAAAGGTCAACTCTTTCACCTTTGACAGCGAAATTTTCGCCCCAAAACTGATTAAAATGCTTGCCGCATGTCTGAATACCAGTTATGTATAAATTTCAAATGTTTAGATCTAAAATTGGCTGAGTAGTTTGCTAGAGACCGCAAAGGTAAAATCTTTTCATCTTTGATCCCTTGGCAGCTCAAACTTTTTACCCAAACCGATTAAAAAGGTTGCTCTATCTCTGAATACCCTTTATGTAAAATTTCAAATGTTTAGACCAGAAATTGGCAGAGTAATTTGGTAAAGACCGCAGAGGTCAATTTTTTTTTAACTTTGACCCCTTAACATTTATGTTTTGGAGGCTCAAATCAAATTAAAAAGTTTGATTCATGTCCAAGTAACCTACATTTAAAATTTTAAGCGTTTAAACCCAAAATTGGCAGAGGAGTTTGGTAGCATTTTCAAAGGTCAAATCATTGAACTTTGACCCCTTGACAGCCAAATTTCTGGCCGAAAACCGATTAAAAAGATTTTTCCAAATCTCAATACTCCTTATCTCAAATCTCGAGTCTCTAGACCGAAAATAGAGAGAGTTATTTGGTAGGAAAATGTACACAGACACACACACATTTTTACTGTTATATATATATATATATATATACACTAGCAGTTCAACCCAGCTTGGCTCCGTCCCTATGTACTGTTCATAACTTTATGTGCATATGTATATATTAAAAGGTTTGAATATGTGCGGTACTGCCTTTATGTATAATAGTCTTCCTTAACTACCATAGAGAAAAGTTGGTACAGACCGCAGAGGCCGAATTTTTAAAAACTTTAACTCCAATTTTGACTCCTTAACATTTATTGTATCAAGCTCAAATTGAATTTAGATGTTTGAGCCATGTCCAAGTAACCTACATCTAAAATTTCAAGTGTTTAGACCCAAAATTGGCGGAAGAGTTTGGTAGAATCTGCAAAGGTCAACTCTTTCAACCTTGACGTTTTGACAGCCAAATTTTCGCCCAAAAACTGAATAAAAAGCTTGCTGCATGTCTGAGTACCCTATATGTAAAATTTCAAATGTTTAGACCAAAAATTGGCTTAATAGTTTGCTAGAGACCACAACTGTAAAATCTTTTGAACTTTGACCTTTTGTAAGCCAAATTTTCAGCAAAAAAATGATTAAAAAGCTTGCCCTATGTCTGAATACACTTTATGTACAATTTCAAATGTTTAGACTAAAAATTGGCTGAGTAATTTGGTAGAGACCGCAGAGGTAAATTTTCTTTAAACTTTGACCCAAATTATGACTCCTTAACATTTATATACATATATACATTCATATATATATATATATATATATATATACACACTGGACAAACTGTCTAAGCCTGGTTGGTATAGTCTTCTATTATAATATGCATTTTCTTTTCATAATACATGTATTTTTTCCATAAAAATGAAAATATTTTACTATATTTTATGAAATGGAAAAAGAAAAAAAGTATGTTACATTTTTAAATTTCATTATAGCGTGTTTGAATTATATTTTTATTTGTTTACTATTAATTGAATATTTGCACATAGTAAGTACCTGATGGGTTACCAGCTTGATAATACTAAGCGCTGTATGTAGGAGGACGTCGACAATCCCCTGTAAGAGTTCAAAAACCTAACGTCGTCACCTCCCCTGACGGGGATGTACATGCGACTTGGGTCCTCTTGTAAATTTCAAACAACCATGAAACCATGAACAAACATGGAGGAAGTCAGTTAAACCAGCATATGGTTTGAACCGTTTCTATTTCTACCAATCGAATATTTATTGTAATAAAAAAATGTAACACGATAAAATAAAGCATATAAAAAAAATCTATTTAAAAATAATTAAATAACCTTGTCGAAAACCTTCACATTTTCCTGTGATAAATGATTCACAACACTATATGGGAATAATGAGCCGGCACACTGATGCAGTCTATTAATTCCTTATAGCTGTTTGATATCGACAAAGAATCGAAGCAACTCCATGACATATGGCATCAAAACAACGTCTTAATCCTACGTGCTAAATTCCAATTATCTTTTACAGTTGGGGTTTGAAAGAATGTTGGCTTTCCACAAAAAGGTGGGATGGATGACGCCGTGGCTTCCCAACAGCCCTCTATTCCCGGCATCACGGGTTCCACAAAGCGATATGACTTATTATAGCATGAATAATTACATTGGCCGATCTATGATATGTATGTCATTTTTGGCACAGATTTTACATCTTATTTAGTGCAATAATAATCCACTTTTAATGGAACTAGAAAAACTGTAATCTGATTAAAACAAAATAATTACATTGTGGTGGAAGCCATTTTCTGTCCACTTACTGAACGATAAGAGAGGTGGGGAGATAGGCTCAGTATAGAAGACACAAATATACATACTTTCCTATGTTGGTTTCTGGAGGTTTGTTTGTTTGTTTGTTTGTTTTGTTGGGTTTTACAGCATGTCAACCCTTTGAGTTATTTCATGACGAGTGTCTATGGATTTAGGGAGCTGTTGTATAAAAGGGTTCTTTTTTAATTTTTTTATAAAAGCAAATTTTTTTAAGATATGAAATTTTGATGTGAGGATTGTTTTTATTGAATGAATCCTTAATATATTTTTCGTTGTAGTATGTGCTTTATTGTGAGTGGTGTTTTACAAGGTATACAGAAGGGTTAGGTTTTTTTCAGGAGATATAAGTGGGTTAAATGTGTATGGTCTATTTTTTATTCTTGTTAGTTTGACTTTTCTGTTTAGTTTCGTATTTTGTTCTTGTTTTTAAATTTTTGCCATTATTTCACGAATTTGTTGTTAAGATATTCATTTCAGTAAGTTTGCCATTTCTCTGTTGTGTATGTGTTGATATGTCTTTCAAGATCTGTGTATAGAATTTTAAAATTTGCATCAATTGGGAAATTTAAGGCGGTTTTTGCTGCTGAATCTGCTAATTCATTTCCTCTGATACCAGAATGGCTTGATATTCAGCAGAAAATGATTTCTTTTTGATTGCTTGATTCACTTAATTTGTGGAATAATTTTTTGATTAGGGGGTTGTCCATTTTTTTAATTTTTGATAGCTTTTAAAGTAGATTGGGAATCTGAAAGGATTATAAATTTGGATTTTTTGTTATTGGAGGCTAGATTCAGAGCTAGGATTAGAGCATGTATTTCGGCACTGAAAATTGATATTTCTTTTGGGAGGTTTGTTTGTTTTTTGGTTGATTTGTTGAGTATTGCTGCACTGGCTGTTGCGTTATTTTGTTTAGACCCATCTTTATAGATGTGTGTGTGGTTTGAATACTTTCTTTGATTTTATTGAGATCATCATGATAAGTTATTGATGTGTATGTTTCTTTTCATGTTCACTTAAACTTAGATCAATGTTGGGGGTTGCGATTTTCCAAGTTTGAGTAGAACAGTTTCATGGATTTTGGTTATGGTTAGATTTGCTTCTTTGGAGATTGGTTTTATTCTGAGTCCAAAAGTTTTGATTGTATTTTCTTTTTGGTTGAAAAGGTGTTTACGATTTGGGTTTAAAGTGCTATTATATGCTGGGTTTGTAGGGCTGGCTGTTAATTTTGTGTAGTACTTTAGACCAAGGTTTTAGTTTCTAAGCATTGGGGGGTTTCATGCATTTCTGCATATAGGATTTCTACAAGGGAGGTTTGAAATGCCCCTAATGCTATTCTTAGTCTGAAGTGGCATAGATATGATTTGTTTTGGGCATTGCAAAATATGATTTTGTTGTGCAAAGAGTTAAAAAAAAAAAAAGAAAAAAAAAAGTGTAAATGTAGGTGCATTTGAGTCAGGAAGCCACCTTCAGAAAGCCTGATCTGGTTGCACCAGGGTTTCTGGAGGAGGTATTGAAGTGTAGCAAGGTCAATGAAAATGGTGCAGATGTTGAAAATCATTATTATTGAGTCATTTATTTTATTTTTATCATTTATTTTATTTTTATCATTTTTATTTTTATCATTCATTACTTTTATCATCTATTTATTATTTTGTTTATTATTTTTTATCATTCAATTATTATTTTTATCATTTATTTATTATTTTTTGTTTATTAATTATTTTTTCTTTTTTTTATTTATTGTTTTATTCATCTTTGTATTTATTATATTTTATCATTTAATTCATTGCTTTTTATAACGTATTTATTATATTAAAATGCCCCACATTGCATAATGATAAGAGTGTTCGTTAATGGGATAGAAGATTGGGCTACTATCCTCCGTCAAGTCATACAAAAGACTTAAAGAATGGTATTTGGTGCTCTTTTTCTAAACACTCAGCATAATAAGTGGCGAATCAAAGGGCAAGTGGAGTAATCCTGGGAATTGAGTGATGCCCTCCCCTACATCTCAGTGTAGCAATTCATAAAAAGGAAGCTTTCTGGTCGCCCTTGACTATAATCGCCAACAGCTTTTATTTATGTATTTTCACTTTTCTTCAGCTCAAACAAGGCATATTGTCACTGAAGTATAAGGGAGCTACTGTGATAGAGGCCAGATTTGTATCGAGTTCATTTGAGTGGAGAGTTTAATAGCAAGTTATTTGCTCACATTGCATTTAAATTTCTGAATGTTGGTGTAGTCGGAGAAACGGAGTAGGGAGGGAATTCCAAAGGCAAGTGGTCTGGGGAAAAAGCTATTGAATTAGAAATTTTTTTGCATCTGAGTCTTTATTTTGAGGGTGAGATTTACATGATAGTCAGGTGAGATGGGAGTATTTTTTATTAAGGCAATACAAGTACAGTAGGTTCAACGGTACATTCTGTGGAAGTACCTGTAAAACAAACACAGGGACGCAACACTGGCGATGCAACAGAGACTGAAGCTTCACAGATGGAGTGGGATCTGTTTTATAATTTGCTATCTTCGGTTAGACCAGATTATAGCACATCAACATGAGGATTTTCATGACAGTTTTTTTAACCTTACTACTTCCATGCTGGCTCATGACAAATTGGAAGTAGGTGTCTTTGTGAGACCGTCACTAGAAGATTGTTGTACAGCACACTTTATCTGGTTTTGGGTTTTTCTTCAAGTTTCCTTCTCTTGGACAGACCTACTTCACCATGGCTGAGAAGCTTCATCTACATCCAATGTGGTAACCCTCTGGAATATTTGATTGTGGCTTAAACATGCGACACCTTGTCTATTGTTCAATCGAATTTTCGGCTAAATGATCTCAATGTGTCTCCGTGCATCTCATTACGGCTATCGGATATTAAAAAACAGTTTTTTCAACAAGATTGGAAAAAATTGGAGAGTAAGGCTCAGCAGCTGAAAATTGGGATTAAATAAATAAACACATGATTTATTTATTTGAAAAAAAAAAAATCCTGCATCGTTTTTTGACATATTTTCAAATTTTTCATTGTACAGTTGTTTCTACTGTAGTAAAATTGATCTCAATATTTATATAGGTGTACCAACACATCTCACTATAGCTAGTGGCCATTAAAAAAAAAATCTTCAATACCCCCCCCCCCAAAAAAAAACAACAAAATCGTCGATCTCCGGCAATCTGGTTTCTTAGCGAATTTTCAAAGTTACTAATTACATTTATTACATCCGTATAATTCCTGTTGATATCTATGTTCCAGAAGATTGGGTTTCTATTCAAGATTTGTTATTCCTTGATGAGACTCTTGAGCAGTAGAAGTTGATTTAGATCAGATCAGTCTCAAATTGAAAACATCGTTTGAATGTCAACTCACGATTTGACCTTTACAAACAGGAATTGCTTGAATTTTACAAACAGTGAAAGATCACAAAGCAAAAAATAAAAATTAAAAAAAAAAAAAACTAATGCATTTTGACTTATCGAACCAAAAGAAATAAAGGAAAACAGTAAAGGGAGGTAAATCTGTAAACACTAAAAAAAAATGCTTAATGGCTTTCATAGATGAGACACACAAAAAGAAAATAAAAATAATTAAAACGTTTAGGGATGGAAATGCCATTTTGAACTTATGCATGACAGATTGATCGACGGACTCAATGAATGGATGTATCTAATAAAAAGTATTGGAAAAGTAAAATGTGTTTAGCCATGAAAATTTCAAACTTAAGAGTGACAGACCGACCAGATGCTATTTCACATTCAGACGTGACAAGCCGATAAACAAACCTTCTATAGGGATGCATTGACGCATGGCATAAGCAATTCACTTATTTTCACTTCTCTGATTTACAATACACCAAACATTGATGTTTTTTGTTTTTTTTTGTTTTTTTTACTTTTCCTTTACAAAACTCAATTTCAAGACAAAAGCATATATTTGAAAATACAAAAAATTTGAAACAAAAACTTGCCAAAATGACTAAATCTGAAAACGGTTAATATGTAATAAAACAAAACAACCAAACCAATCACGATGAAAATACAAACAACGTGAAACATAATTTTTTTTCACAAATTACTGGATTCAACATTAAATAATCCAAAAGGGTTGATATACTGCAACACAAAACAACCAAACATTTTTACCTCCTTGGTTTCATTCAATCTCTATGTTTAACGATGACCTGACCAACAACGTGAATTACACCCTCAACATCAGAGGTATGATTTTGACTTTTTGTGACATGTAAACATTGTGTTTGAATATGTTTTTAACTCCATAGTCCTGCCTGAAGTTTGCTACATTCAAAAATACAGTGATAACACATTTTTACTGTTTGTGGAAGGTTGCTAACGAAACAGATCTGTAACATATACTCTTATAAAAAAAATAAAAGAATGTGTTATTTCCAAAATTGTGAATATTGAACTTTATATATATATATATATATATATATATATATATATATATATATATATATATATATATATATATAAGCTGGAAAACCAAAGATCGATGTAACCAAGACCAAACACCAAGACAGGGTCAGATAGTTTGAGGCCAAAGACCACATACTCTGCTGCAATCTCAGCTTATGGGAGGAGAAAGGGTGAACAACGCATTGACTGGTACAATGCGACCTCTGAGAAACTAGATCCTCTCATTGACTTCAAGAGGAGGAATCTTCAGGAATACAAGGATAACCCGAGTAAAAACTCTCTATTAGTCCTTCATACATCTCACAACAAGGTAAAGTCAACAGTGTGCGACTGTGTAAATGAATACTGGAACAGACTATGCAACTCCTTGTTAAAAGCTGCAAATACTAAAAACACCGAGGCAACATATGATGGCATTAAGAAAGCAATCAGCCCTACTGATGTAAAAACTGCTTCTTTGAAGAACAAGACACAAGAAATTCTTACAATTCCAAACAACTTGACAGATGGGTTGAACATTACTTTGAGCTCTATTCAACAAAACAAAGTAAGACAGAACGTCCTCAATAGCATCCTACACTATGCACAATTACCTGAGCTGGACATATCACTCACCATCGATGAGGTTTCCAAGGTGATAGACAAACTCCCACTGGGGAAGGCTCCAGGTACTGATTCCATCTCAGGCGAAGTGATAAAGATAGACAAGTTCTTTCAGTGACTGCAAGTATAGGAGCTCCTACTATTGAGCATTTCAGCAAACTGTTTGCTCATATCATTTTGACAAGATTGCAAGTTTATGCCGAGAGAATATACCCTGAATCACAGTGTAGCTTTCACTCCCAACGTTCCACCATTGACATGATCTTCTCATTATGCCAACTCCAGAAGAATTGCAGAAAACAAAACAAGCCATTGCACTTTGCCTTCATTGATCTTACTAAGGCATTTGACATAGTCAGTAGAGATTGACTATTCAAGATGCTGCCTTTCATTGACTGCCCTCCCAAATTCCTGAACCTTATAGAGTCATTTCATGACGGTATGATGAGAACCATGCAATTTGATGGAGACACCTCTGCTGAGTTTGGTGTAAAAAGCAGTGTCAAACAGGGATGTGTGCTTGCCCCTACACTGTTTAGCATTTTCTTTGCCCTTCTCCTGAGGCATGTCTTCAATTCGTCAGAATTTTACCTTCAGTCTAGATCGAACGACCGCTTCTTCAACATCAACCGCCTTTAGTCCAGGACCAAAGTCCAACAAGTTATGGTCACGGACCTACTGTTTGCTGATGATGCAGTGGTAGTATCTCACACTGAAGGACTTCAAAGACTCTTAGACAGATTTTCCAATGCTTGCAAAGAATTCAGTCTCACCATAAGCTTGAAAACAAAAACAGGTCATGAGACAAGGAACCTCATCATCTCCAATTATCACGATGAATGGCAGTGCTTAGACATAGTCCATCAATTCCAATATCTTGGGCCTACAATCTTAGACAACCTATCTCTTAATGTAGAACTCAAAAAGCACAATGGAAAGGCATACACCACCCTTACAAAATTGACAATTCAGGTGTGGGAAAATAAACATCTCACCATCTCTACAAAACTAAACGTGGCCTGTGTCATCTGAATCCTCTTGTATGGCAGTGAAGCATGGACAACCTACAGCCACCAAGAACAGAAACTGAACACATTTCACATGCGTCGTCTGTGGAGAATTCTTGGATTTTGTTGGAAAAACAAAGTTACAAACAATGTTGTGATCGTAAGGGCTGATATCCCCTCCATGTTCACCCTTCTTTGCCAAAGATGCCTATGCTAGATAGGTCATGTGCACCGCATATACAATAGGAGAATCCCAAAAGACATTCTCTACCGTGAACTCAAAAGGAAAATTGGTCATCCTTACCTTCGCTATATCAACGTGTGCAAACGCGACATGAAAACATGTTATATTGACCCTACCAGCCGTGAGTTCAAAACTAAAGCCCGCAACATCTGGAGACAAATGGTAACCAAAGGCCTGACCACTAGTGAAAGGTCGATCGCAGAACTGGTAGAGACCAAAAGACTATTTAGGAAGGCCACAAAATTCAACAGACCACTAATACGATGCACCGACCTTCACCTGTGACATCAGCAACCAACAATGTAGATTGAAGAAGGCTTATTCAGCCACAGTGTTCAACCACCTCTACAGGCGCACCCCCATAGTCTTCTAGACTGACAGATGCCAACAACAATTATATATATATATATAGTAATTTATAAAATATATATGGCGATTAAGCTACACTGAATATTCCGCGTTTCATACGAAATAGTTATATATATATATATATATATATATACACACACGTGCATAAATTTGTATGTAAAAATACATTTTTGTTGTACTCTCTAGTATTCATACAGAATAATATTTAAACACTAGCTAGAATACTTGACCTTAGATGGATTCAACCGTAGTTTATTTTTTTATTTTATTCTTTTTCTACCCCAAACAAGGCATATTCCCACTTGGATATAAGGGGCTACTATTTAGAACCGTGTCTAGCAGGAGACTCAAGAGAGTTGAGCAGCAAGATGTCTATTCATCTTACATTTAAACTTCTACATGTTAGTACAGTCAGGGAAGCGGGAAACAAGAAGGGAATTCCAAAGTCCAGCAGTCCAAAGGAAGAAACAAATAGAGAACACGGCTTTTCGGCCTCAGCAGTATAAGGGTGGGATTTTGCTGTTTCTCAGATTAGTCTAGAATATGTATGTCAAGGGGGCACAAGTGTTACAAGTTCATCAGAGCACATTCCATTAAAGTACTTGTAAAACGGCACAGGCATGCGACACTGTGGTGATGAGACAGGGGCTGTAGCTTGGCTGATAGTGCGGGATAACCTATTAGATTTTAGACTTTTTTGGAACCCTGTTTAAAGAGTGAGAGACTAGTGATAGATGTACCAACCGAGATGTGGCAACAATACTCCATACATGGATGAGTCATGTAAAGTTATATGCTCTTTGGTGCAAGCAATTTTCTCACATGGTAGAGGGAACCCACCTTTTTTGCAGTAACGTCCTTAATGTATTTGTTCAAATCCATGTTACCTGTGAATTTAATCCAAGGAGTTTGAAAGATTGATCCTCAGGTAGGGTGTTACTTGATCGTTTAAGGTCAATTTTGTGTTTTGGGGATGACACACACACACACACATATATATACACACTAGTTTCTTATTTCAATGTTGTATTTGAATGATTTTATGCATTAAAGAGGTTATACATGCTTTTATTCTGACAATATTTTGTTGTATAGTTCTATTTTTTTAAGTATGTCATTAAATGATTTATCTGAGTGAGTTCAAATAGTTTACTTCATTGCTTTTGTATTGCAGTAATTTTTTTTACACAACTGAAAGTTCGACACAGTCCACAGCAAAGTGTCTTACAGTGTATGGAGCATGACACGTGACACACCTCATTTTTCAGTGATAATTGTTATTCTGAAGTGTTTAATATGGAGTCAAGAAAGGATAATTTTCTTGCTTTGTCTGTAACGATTCAGGTAGAATTGGTTTCATTGCTAGTAATTTATTTAGATGGCAGTTGTTGCAGTTGATTTGCCATTAATTCTGAATTTATGATTTTATTCTTTCTTTCAAATCTCGTATGTTTAGTCGATGTGTTCTTTATGAGCATTTTTGGCAGCTCTGTCAGCCACATTTAGAACTTTTAACAAGTTCCAAAAGATTGCACCTCAAAATATTTCAAATCAAGATAACATATATCGTTATTTTCATGGCAAGTGCTCGACTGAACTCCAGTCTATGGTCCCCCCTTGCCAAACTTTCACAAAAAACATTCAACTAGCTACAATGACTATAAATGATTTCCCCTACTCTCTATCTGTGCCCAAATCTAAATGCAAACTCCATGAACAAAGCTTCTTTCCCAGAACTGCCTACCTGTGGGGCACTGTTTTGCTGGCTTGCTTCCCAACTAAATACAACATGGTAGGCTTCAAATCCAATGTAAAGACGTTCTTGTTGAGCTGTCCCAATAAAACCAAATTCTATCCAATTTACACCATTAACGATTACTACACTACCACTTCATATTCATTAACCTTTATTCTCGAGTGGCCTTCGGGCCTTGACAAATGGTGATTCTCAAGTAAAAAAATAAAAATAAATAAATAAACATAACTGAAATCGTGAAATTAGAAAAGTTAATGAGTGAAATTTGGTCAATTCTAAAATAAATCATTAAAAACAACATTTTTAAAATTTTTATTATTATTTATAAACTTTTGTGAAATTCAATTTATGGGCTCTTCTAATCAGTTAAATCTGAAAGGAAATCAAAAATGTGAAAATAATGTTACATGTTTAAAGTTAATGTGAGAAGAGAGGTTATTTGTTGCAACATAAGATGAAAGAAAAAGGCAAATATTTCAACAAATATGACACTTTTTTTTTTACTCTGTTTTACGACATATCAACCCTTTTTAGGATTATTAAACTCCAATTTACTCAGTGTGCTTGTGTGGACACAGCACAAATAAGGATCCATATTTCTTTTGGGTTTTTTGGGGGTTTTTTTTGTTTTTTATTGCCTGATTTTATTTAGAAGACATGTTTTGTTAATGTGCAGAAATGGTAAAATAGTGCAAATGAAATCTGTTGGGGAAAAAAATGGGACACTGAAAAATCACGATTGCATTTTTTTTTTTTTTTTGTCGTTATTTGTCTTATTCTGAACAAGTACCCAATAGGTACTTCTTCGGAATAAGAATTAAAATCGAAAAGTTGAATTTCAATTAAAACCAATGTATCTTCTTATTGTCCATATCAAAATTAGTAAAATATCAAAAAAAAATTACGAAAAATGATAAAGTAAAAACTTAATTATTAATGAAAATCCTGCAAGAGACTAGTAGTGTCTAGCGGTGTTTGAAGTTGATGTGTGTGCCGAGCTGTCAGAATTTTATTCTTCCATCTACCCTTCTTTCTCTCTTTTTTTCTTCTTCTTTCTTTAACCCACCCCTCTATGCAAGTAGTTGTACACTGCTCCTGATAGCACGTGAATGTTTCTTTGTTGATGATTGGTCGAGTGATTTTTTGCTCGCCGATTTAATCAAAAATGGAAGTGAAAAAAGGCAGTTGCTGCTTTGGCCTTTGGAAGTGAAAGGTCATTGTTTTAAAATGTTGGACCTGGATGCAGTAACCCATCGTGGCGAGACACCAGGAAGCTCTAGATGAAGGTCCTATTTTGTCAGTTAAATTTTCGTCTAGGCGACGAAAATGAAGAGAAAAATGTCGGCTGAGTTCAGACAGAAAAGTCTTAAAAAATCAAGTCAAAAGTCTTGTCTAGAGGAAAAGAAATAAGTGCAAATGTTAAACCTCAGACGAGTGAAAAAAAGTGACGGTGCAAAAAAAAAAACAATAATTTGTTTGGTCATCAGGAAATATTCGAAGTGAAAAGGAAATTGTATAATCTTCAATGGCGCAGCAAGAAGAGCCTTCTCTAATAAGAAAAATGTTTTCGTTTGACCAAGCTACATCAGGTCAAGTAATGTCTCCCCCACCAAGTAAAAGCCGACAAATATGAGTAAAAGAAAGTTGAAGAAGATGCAGATTTATTTGCTAAAAAAGAAGAAAAGCCAATGAGACATTTTTTATTTTTATACTATCGCAAGCAGGAATGACAATCCTTCTCTCTAAAAAAAAAATAAATTAAAAAAAAACTATTCTTACCTCAAAGGAAGTTTTGCCCCTTAATCTTTTTTCACCTTTTAATTCTATTCTTTCTCTCTCCTGAACTGTTACTAGAACCTTTAAGGTTCGCCAAAAGGGGATATTTTTTGGCAGTCAAAATACAGTCTTTTATACGTTTAAAAGTTGAACTTCAGACTTTATTATCTTTTTTTCTCCCCTTTTTATTTAAAGAAGGAGAAATAAAAGTTTATAATTATTTCAAGTAGTTTTTACTTCCTCTTCTTTCTCTTTATCTTACTTGTAAATGGTTATATGGAATTGGTATTTAAATACGTCTAATTTCGTGGTTACTAAGTTAAATTCGGACAGATCTGGGCACGGGGTTATGAGATGACCTTTAAAGATCATAAAGTGATGTAGTTTCATATGCATTGATTTGCATATCAATGAGGTTTCGCCCCCACCCCTCAAAAAAAGACGCTATAAAAAAAATCTGAAGTAGGTCGAAGTTTAAAATTTAAAGGTGACAAGAATCCTTTTTATTATAGAAAATTGTTTTAAAAGAAATTGCAAGTTATACTTAAATAATAAACACAGGCGTTTGTATGTTAGCAGGGGAGGTAACTGCAATCTGTCATGTTACATTTCAATGGCGAATCATTGGATCGTGAAAGTACATGCTTTATGTAAAAATATAGCAATATGTTATTAATTGCAACATAAAAATTTAATCGATAATATTGGTTTTTAATGAAAATTCAATTTTTCATGTTTCAATTTTCGTTCTTATTCCAAACATGCACCATAACTTTTAAATGTCATCGTCAAGATTGTCGATGTACAACGAGTTGAAGTATGTTACATAATATTATTTTCAATCATTTATTTCGACAGGAAATCCATAATGACTCATTATTCCACTGGTCTTATTCTAGTATACCTACCATTTTGTAATAGATTTGAAATCAGTGCTATTATTTACTTTCTTCCCTCTACAGGAAGATGTGACACAAGGGGAGTTCAGCCAGCGTCCCTAAAGGAGGAGCAGTCTAGCCTATTAAAAGTTGCCTGGGAAATCCTGTCGGTATTCCTTGGTGTGGCGCCTCAGGCAGTAGTCAATAGTGTAGAGTTTAAATATGAGAATAATCTCCCTTACGTTTGATCGGTCTTAAAATCAGAGTCCAATGTTTAGACTGAAAATTTATTAATGCAGTAATGCAGAACATGTTAATACCAACATTTTTTTTATTATTATTGTTTTGTTTACTGGCTATAAACAATCTTCAGGGTATAATAGATAATTGATATATTTTACGTTAGCATTGGATGGAGAAAATGGATAGACGAGCATAAAATCGTCCAAGTTTGTTAATATGTACAGTTTTCTGGTGTTTTTGCATGTTTACGTATAATTGCACAGATTCTTTACACATTTTGCGCGAAGTGGAAAGAAATTGGCAGTAATGATTACTTGCGCAAAAAAAACAAAAACCAATCGCTATGATTCGCAATTGTCCATTTAGGAAAAAGAGGAGGAGGTACCCAATTTTTACTACAAGATGCAGTAAAGAAAATGATTGGCCAATTCTCCAGCGCTTATATTGTTTGTGTAACATATAGAAATTGCAAGAAAACAAAAAGCACAAAAATAAAAGTAATCTGACAAAGACTGGGAGGAGTTTGAGGGACAGGAACCCGGGAAACAAAGAATCATTTTCTTCTTCTATTATATAAATCTCAACTGTCTGTGTGTTTATGCATATGTCTGCCAAAAACTTTCAATACACGCGTCAGACCGGGTTGAGACTGGTACCATCTGAAAGAGCGATTTCTTGGTCGAATAATACGTGAGAATTAGAAAAAAAACGTCAATCATTTCATATAGAAATAAACGTTTAAACCAAGGAAGGGTCTGAAAGATCGTACCTTTCTAAAAGACTTCGAAAACTGTGCATGCGTAGTCAAGCATTATTTTTAATTCATTTCAATAATAGACTTTCCAAGGTTATTACAATCTCAGTGGTGTGGAGCAACGGATTAGACGGTAGCGTCGTATGCTATAGTTTTCACGGTTGAGTATACGTAACGGTGAACTTTTTTTTTTTTAAACAGAGTTTTTTTGTAATTTTAAATAATTTCCTTATTTTGATTTTTTATCACAGGTTTTAAAAAAAGTTTTAATATTTTATCAGGATTAAAAGATTTTTCTTATTTCGAGGGTTACGTATAGTGTTTTTCTTTTTTCTTTTAACTAATCATTTTTATAATGGCACTTTGTTTTAGACTGCTTCTTTTTCTGCCCGATTACAGTTTCCTGTTTTTATTTGTTCTTTTATTTTTGAGTTAGCAGCTGTGTCCAAACCAAACTTCATCTCCACCCGGGCAACGCCAGGTACCCCCCTCTTATCTGTTATATAAAGGGTGAAAATATCAGTGTGTTATTGTGTGTGTTTGTATGTCTGTTCAAAACTTTTATCATCTATATTGAAGTGGCATGAACGTGGTACTGTTAGAAAGAGCGATCTCTCGGACACATAATATCGAAAAATTCGAAAGAAATCGTCAATTACTTTATGGAGATATGTTTGAACGGGGGTGTCAGGTAAAAACCTTGGTTTCAATGATGTTTCTTAATCACGCATGTATGAACAGTCGTTTCGTTCTTTCATTTAAAAAAACTAAATTTGCAATGTTATAGCATCTGTGTCGTTGTATTCCAATTGATAAGGTGTTCCCTTTCGAACTTAAATTATGCAAATTCACACCCAGCACACAGTGTTTTTCCTTTTTCTTTTTTTGCTTGTGCTTCTGGCTGATGGCACCCAGGTCCTGCTTTTTTATTATAGTTATTTAACCATATTTTACAACCGGGAAACGCCAGATGCTCCCCCCCCCCATCGCTAGTAAACAATAAATGATCATGTCGAGAATGAAGAATCACAAGTAAAAGGCCAAGTAGCAGCTCAGTGGAAAGACAACTAGTTTTGCAAATTGTTTTAAAATCATCTTGTTGAATGCCTGTTCTCCACAGCATAGGGTAAAAAGAACCACTCGAAATATTACAAAAATAAACTGATATCGTTTTCATTAGTTCCTCCTTAAAGTCCATATTCGTTTGTCTTCTATATCTGGCTAAGAAAGAACAGTGTAAAATTGTGATCTCAATTTTTGAGATGATTGATTATTCAGACTAATGTTCTCATCTTGAGTGTTACTCATACAGTTTTGGTCAATGTAACCTTCGACCTTCTTCAGATGTACCTTGTCAAACTCGGGAATCAGCACAGAATTTCGTATGGAACCCTTTATTTAATCTACGGGGGTAGCATGCTCTTGTTTTGTCAGCTGTGACTGGGTGGAAGTTGTAAGTAGTTTGGGAGACACTCAAAATACAATTGTGAATTACTTAAGACTTCTACCCAGTCATGGCTGACAGAACGAAAGCATGCTACTCCTGTGGATTAAACAAAGATTTCTGTTCCAAATTTTGTGCAGATTTCCGAGTTCAACTTAAAGATTCCCGAGTTTGACAAGATACATCTGAAGGTCAGCAGTTACATCGACCGAAACGTTGTGCGAATAATAAATCCTTAATGCAGTGTCAATGATGATTCCAGCCCAGATTAATTCTCTAGAGAGAATTAATGAAGACCAAAGCTGATCAATAACCTGTCAAACACCCACGTGGGTATACGTCTTTAATTGAAGATGTGCCTATCTTACCTCCGAGAAAGTTGATGCTGTGCTAGAACGTAACAACTTAAATCCCTACAACAGCGTTACACGTCAGCTTTAAAATCAAAAACAGACATTGCATCTCAGAGGTCTCATAAAAGACGGCTTGGAGTTGTAAGTCAATGGTTTGTTGACAGACAAAAATCATGGCTTCAAGTCAATTTTCCCAAATTTAAAATCGCTCATACAAGATCAACAATTTTTAATGGAAAAATTTGATTTTGTTTTATGGCCTATCAACCCTTTTCAAAGTATACGTAATGGTGGACTTTTTTTTTTTTTAAACAGAGTTGTTTTGGAAAAAAGGTTTTCTGCTTCAAGTTCTTTATATATTGTCAAATTCATGGGGTTTGGTTGTTTTGTTTTATGGCATATCAACCTTTTTCAGGCTTTTTAATGTTGAATCCAATTATTTTGGATAAATGTTGTATCCTTCAAATTCTTTATATCTTCAAATATTTATTTACGTTGTTTGGTTTGGTTGTTTTGTAAATGAAAATTGTTATTTTGAGGACTTTCACGATCATGAAAGAAAAAAACAATCTTAACATCCATGTTTGGTACATTTAATGTATCTTTAGAGAATTGTGTTATTTAACTATATCTGAAAACATCGCTAATATTACCACTTTATCATTTTTTTAACTACGTTCATTAAACATTCATTCATTTTCTTTTCCAATTAATTTATTTTACTTTAAAAAATATTTTATTTTCAATATCAATTATTTCTGTAAAAATGTTTCTCTAAATAAGCATAATGTAAAAAAATGCAAATAAACAAATTTAAGGATATTTTTATTTATATTTAAAAAATATTTTTACTATCAGTATTAATCATTTCTGTAAAAATGAGTTTATGAAAAAACTGGAAAAAAAAAAAAAGAAAGAAAATAATTATAAAGTTTTAAAATTTTACCAATGTAAAGATTCAGTAAACCGGACTCACCTGTAAAAAATAAAAAAAAGGCAAAAAATTATAAAAGGTAAATGTATTTTGCTTGAAACATTGTTTAGTATGTATATAAAGGAAATTCAAATTTATAAGAGGAAATACAATGCAGAGGTGTAACGGATAGACATAAACTGAAGCAAATTAAGATCTGATGGTGGAATAAGCTAAGCAGATTCACCTATATATATATGTTTTATTTTTTATTACCGTTTTATCTGTTTGGTTACATATGTTTCAACAGATAAAACGGTAATAAAAAAATAAAACACATATTTGCTTTGCAATAGTATTGAGCACTCTCTTCAGGTTTTTTCTAATTACCAGTTTTACCAAATATATATATATATATATATATATATATATATATATATACACACACACATACAAGGTGTATTTATATATAAAAGGTAGTAGTACAATTAAGTTTACAGGGTTCATCGGCACAGTAAACTCCAAAATTATATAGATATTATGTTTCTTATATATATATATATATATATATATATACACACACACACACACACGGTCATGTATTGTGTCTTTACTTGTGTCAGGTGGAGTATCCATATTGTTACGTTTCGGGAAATATTCCTTCATCAGACAGATGTTTGACTTTCAGACATGCATGGTTATTATAAAATGAGCAAATTTTGTAGAAATTGGAAATTCATTTATTTGTTTTAAACTTATTAAATTATTTAAACTTAATAATATAGGGTTTGTGTTGATACTCAATATTTATTAATTTAAAAAATTATATCTCTTAAAAAAATCAAATAAACAAAAATGAAAGAAATTGGAAAATTTACAGGGTTTTTAATCGCTTTTTTTATTGCTTGTTTCATTGTTTTTTTTATTTTTAAATTGTTTTTATTTTAATTGTTTTGTATCATTGTTTGGTTATATGTTTTGAAGTTAAAAGCAGAATGATTGCCAAATACAAAAGGTTCACAGGGCCAAAACCCACTCAAGGATAAGGATTAATGAGACTGGATGATGAAAAATGCTATCAGAGGATTGGAAACAATGGATAGAATGGACATAATTGGGTCGTTTAAGATAAAGGCTTGATAAATATTTACTGACATAAGAATTGAAGACGACCATGATGTAGTACACAGCGAAGCAATTATGTAGCAATATGTTCTAAAGATGGAAAGTTTTGAGAAAGAACCTCTGTTTATTGAAATTCTGTTTGCTTTGAGGTACACAGAAAAATAATGGAAAGTTTCTTGTAGTGCTTTGACGAGTTCTTGCTGCGGATATTTTACAGGAAGAAATCATAGGTTGAAGTTCAGTCGAGCGCCTACCATGAATCCACTGTGAAAAATTTCCCCCATTCTATATCTGTGCCTAAATCAAAACGCGGATTCCATGAACAAAGCTTCTTTCTTAGAACTGCACGCCTGTGGAACTCTGTTCCGTCTGCCTGCTTCCCACCGGACTACAACTTGAATGTCTTCAAGTCCAATGTTAAATTCCTAATGAACCGCCCCCTTAAGTAAACACTTCATCAAATCTCCACACTAACGTAATGTACTTGCAATAACCCTTATCCCTGAGTGGCTTCCGAGCCTTGGTAAGTGGTGATCACTGTGTAAAAAAAAAAAAAAAAAAAAAAAATTAAGAGAAACCGGAAACTCATAACTTTGAGCACTAATCTCTGTATGGCATTTAAAGGCTAATAACTCAAGCAGTGAATTGTAGATATTTTGTTTTCCTCAAAAGCCGACACACCACACATTTGTATACTCTTGAAGCATACGTGAATACTTCACTATGAAATTTCTTTCAAACATTACATGGCAGGCTACAAATCCTTATTAGAAAAAAAGAACGATACCAGTAAAGTATTTTTTAACAAATGCACATGATGTTTAGTTGATTTGTTTTATGGCATATCAACCCTTTTTCAGGCTTTTTGACGCCGAATCCAGTAATTTTGGTCAAAGTTTTTATGCGTCAAGTTCTTTATATTTTCAAATATGTATTCATGGGATTTGGTTTGTTTTTCTTTTTGTTTTTGTAGATAAAAGTTGTTTTTGTTTTGGACTTTACAGAACATGATTGAGATTTGCAAAGGGAAAGAAAAAAAAGATTAATGTTTGGTGCATTTTAAATGAGAAAGCCAGTATCTTCAAATCATCTGCTCTGGTGCTACCAGAGCAGATGATTTTAACAAATAAGCGACATAATGTTGCTAGTCTCAGTCTTTTCTATGAATACCTATGGTGAAACCAGAATTGTCTGATCTATTTCCTGCTTCCTTTGTTTCAGCTCGTTTCACTAGTAGTCTTCATTAATTTGCTATTTTGATACCTTGCTGTAATACAGCTTCCTATTTCAGTAGTTTCTTTCTAAGAACTGCAGCCTTGTAGAACTCTCTTCCTGCTGACTGTTTTCCTCCTAACTATAACCTTGGTCTTTTCAAGATTAAAGTCTATAGGCATCTCTTGTCTTTGCGATAGTAATCTTTCTTTCTTTTGAATTCCTTACATCAATGGCTTCATGCCTTGTCTGGAGCGATTAAAAAAAGTGTGTGTTTGAAAATAACAGATGAATTTTTTTCGAATTATGCATGACGTAGCTAGTGGATAATGAGGAAGATGCCCCGAAAATATCAGTTTAATCGAAAATGAAAGAAAACAAGTGAAGCATGCATGGTCCCCCGTGAGTGCACAGTGAACGAGGCATAAAAAATGACTAAGTTCAGCATTGCCCCCCCCCAAATTAGCCCCAAAAGTCCCATAGGGGACTTCAAATCCTGGTGAAAATGAACAAACAGTGCAGTTTTAGGCCTTAACATATGTAAATTTGAGTTCTGCACAATGCAAAAAAAAAAAAAAGAAATGACTAAGTTCATCATTTGCTCCCGCCCCTTCCCCCCTATTTAGCCCCAAAAGTCCCCAATGCCTTAACATATTTAAATTTGAGTTCAGCACCATGCAAAACTGCTAAATAGACATATACAGAAAATTTTGGACAAATATGGTAAAATAGTCTCAAATATGGAGTGTTTTTATTAGTTCTAAAAGAGCCCCTGGGGCACACCCAAGAGTTATCGCAAAGTATAGACAAACAAAATTATATAGAAATCAGTTAGTTATATATATATATAAAAAAAAAAAAGATCAATATATTAATGAATTGTTTTAAAGAAATATTTTTTTATCTTAAAAGAAAGTCTTCACCTCAACCAAAGCCTTTTCAAATGATTTCTTTTTGTTAATCATTTTTATTTCTCTTGGAGTTATAAAAATTTCTGGGTAATAGTCCGTTGGGATGGTAAAATGGACAGTTTGTAAGTCTTTCAATTGCAAGCACGTGACTCGTTTCAATGTTATTAGAAATAGGATTTTTTTTTTAAATATCGTCGCGCGTTGCATCTCTATCTAATAATTAAAATTTTGAATTAAAGAAATTCAAAACGATACGTGCTTTTTTTTTCTTTAAAATAAACATTAATTTACCTTTTAAAGATGTAAAGCAAGCTTTTGCCTAAGTTAGCAGTCCATTTAAACATCTCAACGGACTGCTACCCAGAGAAATTTTAACATTTTCACCGAGAAAAAACATGATTAACAAAAAGAAATCATTTGAAAAAGCTTTGAACGTGGCGAGGCGAGGTAAATAAATGTTTAATTAAAAGAAGTAAAAAAATAGCTTATATCATTTTGGCTTTGTTAATTAAAGATCAAAATTTTTAATTTAATATTAATATTTTTTGATAAAAAAGTGAATTTGTTGTACCCATCAGATTAAAATTCAGATTTTTTAACCCATTTTTTGATAATCTGTTGCAATAAATAAAACAGATTTTAGCTTTGCATGAAAAATGTTGATGAAAAACATTGACAGCCAATCACCCTCTTTTTTTTTCTCATTTAATTGTAACATGAAGCAAGAAAAGAGTAAAAAAAAGCTCTTGCCGCTCATTTAGTTACAAAAAAAAGAAAAGGAGTTGTTTCCCTTCATGCTCTTTTTGGATAATAAAAAAAAAAGAAAGAAATTTTGTTATTGTAAGAAAAGGAGTGTCTGAATTCTATTCATACTCTGTAAAACGTTATAGGCATGAATATATATATATATATATATATATATATATATAAGCTCCATTTCCTATTTGGTTTTATTGAGCTTTTACATCTGGCTGAGATAATTTTATAAATATTAATTCTTTAATATTTATAATATACTTTAATTTTACCATCTTGGATCATTTTGGTAAACTTAATTGTAATTCTTATTTTATATATATATATATATATATTATATATATATATATATATATATATATATATATATATATATATATATATATATATATATATATATATATATATGTGTGTGTGTGTGTTTATTTGTTTTTTGTTAGCGATACTCTTTGAACGAATTCAATTATTTATACAAAAGTGCATTTTTACCTAAATGCGAGTTGGGAATAATTTTCCCTTTGACCAATTTGGTACCCCTAAATGGGGAGTGGCATATATATTATTCTTAAAATATAATTATCCACTGACACGTGTTTCGTCGTCTACGACTCATCAGAGTGTACGACTGACACTGATGAGTCATAGACGACGAAACACGTGTCAGTGGATAATTATATTTTAAAAATAATATATATATATATATATATATATATATATATATATATATATATATATGTCAAGGGTGTGAATTCCATATAGAAACGTTGATTTAATTTGAATAAAATAAAATATGCATCACGTGTGCTTGAAAGCCAAATCACAATGTAATATTAGGAAAATAAACAAATATTTTAGTTGTTTGAAATTTATAACAAATATATTTCGGAGCTAAACTCCATCCTCAGTATGTTTTTCTTTTTTTTTTTTTCTTTTCTTACCATGTTGTAAAGTTAGAGAAAGAAAAGTCTGTTTGTAAAGAGGCGTGCGTTGTATCTCAGCAGTTAATTTTGAAATGTTGGAACTAATATTTGAAATGTTTCCTAATATTACGTTGTGATTTGGCTTTCAAGCGTACTTGATGCGTATTTTATTTTATTCAAATTAAATCAACGTTTCACATCCTTGACGTTATTCTCGCGTTGCCTACGCACTGTTCCAACATTTCAAAATACAACCATTGAGATGCAACGCACGACTCTTTACAAACAGACTTTTTTTCTCAACTTTACAACATGGAGAAAAAGAAAAAAAAAAAAGAAAAACATACTGAGGATGGAGTTTAGCTCCGAAATATATTTATGTTATAAATTTCAAACAAGTAAAATATTTGTTTATTTTCCTAATATTACGTTGTGATTTTGTTTTCAAGCGTACTTGGTACAAGGTACAAGAATGTGACACTGCAGCGATGGGACAGAGGTTGGAACTTGGTCAACAGTGCAGGATCTATAAGATTTGAAACTTTTTTGGACCCTAAGAGAGAGAGAGACTAGTGGTAGATGCTCCAGCACCATTCTAAATGAATATCACTATTGGCAATCTTTATAGATTTCATTTATTATTAGTTTTGTTTATTTATGAGTTTTTTTTTCTTTTTTAACCACATTTGAGACACATATGATCGATTTCTTATCTGAAAATGTTAAGTGGATGACTATCGACTTTGTTGAACTTCTTCACAAATGCTTCATTTATATCCCCCCTCTCTCTCTCTCATCGCATATATATAATGAAATATAAATTACAATTAAGTTTACCAAAATGATCCAAAATGGCAAAACTAAAGTATATTATAAATATTAAAGAATTAATATTTATAAAGTAATCTCAACCAGATGTAAAAGCTCGATAAAACCAAATAGGAGATAGAGCTTATAATAAGAGCAAGTAGTTAATAAAACATGTTAAAAAAACACTTTGAAAAAGAGTTAAAAACATATTTAATTTTAAAAGGAAACACTATATATATATATATATAGAGAGAGAGAGAGAGAGAGATAGATACTTATTTTCTCTGCCTCTCTGTCATTGTCTGTCTGTTTCTCTTTCTCTACCTCTCTTTCTCTCTCTCTCATATTCTCTTAAAAAAAAAAAAAAAAAACTTAACAGCTTACGTCATGTATTCGCTTTTCTCATCCTCGGTTTATTTGTCGATCTGATTGAATTATCGATTATCATTCAAAAGAGTCGAGTGATCATCTCTTCATTCCAACGAGCGTTAAAACTTTATTGACATAAATGACAGTCGCGGACAAAACTGCAGCTAACGGTTTCTTTTTAAAAATCTCTTTTACAAAGTGAAGATGTTAATCATATTTACATTTATTTGAAATTTATTCAACTTGCATAGGATTAGAAACAACAAAAATCAATTCATATAAACCATCCACAAGAAACGCTATCCGCAGAAACACTGCTAACAATACAGAAGTATTTCCATTTTCCATATTCTTAGTGACTATTCTAACACAAATCTATCGCCTCAAAGGTGCATATTATAGACTTAAAACACATACACACATATATAGTTATTACTATAATTATTTTTTTAATACCTACCGATACGAGTGTTTCATCATCTCGGGAATCATCAGTGTAGGGTGTCATGATTACCACCGGTAATATATATATATATATATATATATATATATATATATACACACACACACACACACACGCATATGTGTGTGTGTGGAAATATGACTTTTTTTAAAATTATATTTCACCTTTTTTTATTATATACTAATCCTTAATTTATGAAGCTCAATGTAATCACAGAGCATATAACAAACGACAAAAGCATATTCCAAATTTCATAATGTTGGCCATCTTATAATTTATCTCTTTAATTACGTTGACATTTACAATTGTTAACAGCAACTGTTTCGTAGCGCAAAATCATTCATGTAATTATATCAATTAATGAATCTATTTTACCCATAACTCATGAGAAGAAATAGCAACTATTCATCTGTTGTGGTGAGTGTTCATATCACAGCTTTTCTTTTCATTGTGATCAAATGTCAAAAGGGACTCGCATGTTGCTCAATTGGATTGTGGACTTTCATATTGGTAATACATTCTCTGTAGAAGACTTCTAAAAACATCTTCACATTGCTGCCTATACAAGAAGCGTTCAATAAGTAGTGTCTTTGACCCACTTCTAGTTATCTGATCTAGCTGAAAATTTGCATGTGCAATGATTTATATCTCTATGGGTTATGTGGCAAGTTACAGCTGTGAAATAATTGTGGTTTCTGAGTTACAGATGTTGGAACTGAGTCAGATGTGAAATGAAACCTGTTGAGTGTCATCCAGTGATCCAGTTTTTGTATTTGAAAGGAAGCACACCAAAGAAGACTTTTGAGGAGATGAAAGAAACGTATGATAATGATGCTCCATCATATGATCTTATAAAACTTTGATATCATGAAATCAAATATGGCCAGAAATCTGTAGAAACAGTTCCCAGACATCCTTCTGCCATCAGTCAAGTGGAGGCTGCCATTTCTGAAGATCGACGCATGACTATTCTCCAGATATGGCGTTTCATTTTTGTAAACCTGCCGTTTTCAAAAATGTCACCAGAGGTTAATTGAAGGTTGCAGAACAATTCAAAAATCGAAATTTAAATTTTTGTTTTCCATAGAAGTCACCACTTATCAAGGCCCGAATGCCACTCGAGAATAAGAGTTAGTGTAATGATTAATGATGTAAATTGGATAATATTTATTTGTGGAAACGGCTCAACAAAAACTAAGTCACAATGCAATTATTCAACAGATGGAATTAAATCTTGTTTTTCACAAAAAATTGCGTTGCTAGTCTTTTCTAATTTAACATTATTTTCATATTAGATGCTCGATGGAGCTCCAATCTCTAGTTCCTTCCTTTAAAACATTCACAGCAAGATCTTATCTTATTAATATTTCTACAGAGAACTTTTCTTTCTTCATCCTTGTGTTATATATTGGGACCCTATACCAGTAAGTAGCGATTATGTTCACTAGTAAGAATATCGGCAAGGGTTACATTTAGTACATATCAGCGGCAAACAGAAATAAACCCAACTACAGGTGGTGTGTTTAAAGCAGGAGATTATAGTTTAGCTCCCTTTACAAAACTCACTAAAAATACAAGAGAACGAGATGACAATAGAATGGTCATCCCGTGTTTGAGGAAGAACAGAGAGCTTCTAGTCATTTCTCGTTTGAAGATGAAAGGCATCTGATAATATAAAGAGAATCTAAGTGAATGTCATTTTGATGTCTGCCCATCTGCATCTCTCAATTTCTATCCTTAAAACTAAGTTAGAAAAACAAGATAAGTGATTTGTTAAATAGATATTGGTCTCTCCTTTCATTAAAAACCTTTCTTTCTAAATAAAACCTTTGAAACCCAGCAAGTGTCCATTCCGTTTACATGCATGAACAGTTTTATTTGTCTAGTTAAACAGAGAAAGCCACGGATCAACAACTACAAGGGGATCATGAATGACGAAAGAAGCGACTATGAAAGAAGGACCAGCACAGATAAACACCCTGTACAACATACGTATAAAAGGAATTTTATTTGATTTAATTATTTGATCGCTCACTAGCAAAAATGTAAAAAATGTAAGAGTATGCGGTTACATAAACAATGATGTGTGAATATAACGCTGTCCTGGAACCAACACGTTGTAAAAGAAGCACAGAGATGCAACATTGCAGTGATGGGACAGTGACTGGAGCTTGATGGACAGTATGGAAACTATTACACTAGAGACTTTTTAGGGCCCTGCCTAAACAAGAAGAGATTAGTGGTTGGGGCAACAGCCCAGATGTGACAACAATACACCATGCATAGGCAGATGATGGCCTTTTAGGGATACATACTAGCATACTGGCAGATGTGAAAATTTTTCTAGCATGGTAGAGGGAGTCGACCTTCTTTGCAGCAGGCTTGGTAGTATCTTCTATGTATTTGTTCCAATTCTTGTTATCTGTGAATGTTTGGTCGAAGAGTTTGAATGTTGGATTCTTCTGTAGGATGTTATCAGCCATGGCAATAGGTTGTTGAAAAAGGTTTCTTCTAATTGTTAAAGGTAAGAAGCTTTGTCTTAGTAGCATCAAACGTTACTATCCATTTATGTGCCCCATTCAACTAAAAACTGGAGGCATTTTCTGAGGATTCAGCCATTACCTTAGATATGTGGGTATTCGTTTTACAAGTAGATTTATTATAGAGCATGCTGTCGTCAGAAAATATACCCATTTTTGACACAGTTTCATCAGAGAGGGCGTTTATGAAAATCAGGATCAATAAAGGTTCAAAGATCGACCTAATGTCATGCTGTTTGCATGTACAATTATTGAGACCAACCTGGATCTTTCTTTTGGCTAGGAGTATCAAACTATATCAAATATTCGTCCAGTACGAATTTTGAAAAGACTTTCACCTCAAACCTTGTCAAAGTCTTTGGATATATAAAGCACTACTGCCCTAACCACCTGCCTTGTCTAGTATGGTATATGCAGTCAGAGATGCTCGTTAGGATATCTGCAGTAGAGCATGCTTGCCTAAATCCATAAACAATAATATTTATGATCGAATTAAGTTTGAAATTATTCTAATTAACTCTTGAAGTATTAAGTTTCCATCTATTAATCTCTCTCTTATATGTTTTTTTTTTTTACTCTCACTCTTATTTTATACAGTGTCTATCACTCTTGCTTCCACTACTGTCTGTTTATTCACAGTGAAAGGTAATAAATTATAAAACTCAATATTGAGATTGTTATAAATAAAAGGAAATATTATGAGAATTGGCAAAAAGCTTTTAGAATCATCTTTAATAAAAGTAAAAACTTTGAATAAACTGTTTGGAAGCCACATCAAAATGCAAATATTTTATTTAAAAGAAAAAAATTATTCTATTTTTTTTTTAAACTTGTAATATTTCTTATTAATTTCGGATAGTAAAACATCCGTCACAAGCGTACAAGGAAAGAGGGGTTTTTAGATATTTTTTTTTCCATAAATAAAATGTTCTTGGTCCATGTTGTATCGAGGCAGTGTTCTGGTGTTATGCATGCAGTACTATATGTTCGATCCGTTAAATCCAAATTACCTAAGCAGTGGCTTGGTTCCCACCAGTTCTGGCAAAAGAAAATAGAATCCTGAACAGAAACGTGCGTTCTATCCCAACCATTATCAATGGACCACCAGAGGTCATCTCGACAGCATCTGACAAGGCTAAACTATTTCCCAAGAACTTTGCGGCAAATTCTACCCTGTGCGACGAAGGCCATCAACTCCCCGTATTCCCTCCTATAACACAACACTCTATGCAACATACAAATATCTGTGCGGGAGGTCGCCAAGCTAATCAAGAACCTTGATTCCAGTAAAGCAATTGGTTCTGACGGTATTCCAATTATAGTGTTAAAAAAATTACAACCAGAACTTGCCCCCATACTTACCAAACTGTTTAAGCGTTGCCTTAGGAGAAGTACTTCCCAACACCCTGGAAAACCTCATCAGTATGCCCTGTATTTAAGAATTCAGGTGATAAGTCATCTCCCTCTCAGTACAGACCAATAAGTCTCCTGTGTCTCATGAGTAAGTTGCTGGAATCCACAATAAATAGAGAAGTAGTCAACCACCTCAGCAGAAATAACCTTCTTAGCGACACGCAATATGGTTTCCGTTCTGCAAGATCTACAGCAGATGTGCTAACGGTTATATCTCATAGTATTAGTGAATCTCTTGACAAAGGTTTCCTTTCCAGGGCAATTGCTCTTGACATATCAAAGGCCTTCAATAAGGTATGGCATAAAGGCCTACTACACAAGATTTCCAGCTACGGTATAACTGGAAATGTTTTCTTGATCATTAAATCATTTCTCTCTGATAGGCTCATAAGAGTAGTGGTTGATGGGCAGAAATCAGAGGCCCACAGTATTAATGCTGGAGTCCTCCAGGGGTCCATACTGGGCCCAACTCTCTTCCTGATCTACATCAATGATCTCCCAAAGCACATACTAAAATCTTTCGTTGACATCTATGCTGATGACAAGACTATCTATGGCAACACATCAAAGGCAATAAATGATGATGTTCTCTCTAATTCTCTCTCCTCTGATCTTGAGGGCGTGGTACAGTGGGAGAAGAGGTGGCTGGTTACCTTTAATGCATCTAAGACCAAGCTCCTATCTCTACATCATAAACGCTCTGATTCCCATCTGGCATCAATTGAAATCGATGGCTCTCGTCTAGGGGAGGCCCCATGTTTTGATAAGCTTCTGGGTTTGACCTTTACTCCTGATCTGAAATGGAACACATACATCAAGTCTGTGGCCAAGGTCGCTGGGAAAATGGTGGGATCCTTCTACCGCTCCAGAAGATATCTCACTACTGATGCAATTCTCTATCTATATAAAAGCCAAGTGCGTCCAAGGATGGAGTACTGCTGCCACATCTGGGCAGGAGCTGCTAAAAACAGCCTATCCTGCCTTGACAGAGTACAAAATAGACTTTGTGGCTTGGTGGGGGATGCCCTTTTCTCTTCCCTGCAACCTCTTTCCCACAGAAGAGACGTTGCGAGCCTATCTTTGTTCTATCATTATTTCCATGGCAAGTGTTCGTCTGAGCTCCATTCTCTGGTCCCCCCCCTTGCCACTCTTTTTCAAAAAACACCCGACTAGCTGAAACCACCGTCAATAATTTTTCCCACTCTTTATCTGTGTCTAAATCAAAACATAGATTCCATGAACAAAGCTTCTTTCATAGAACTGCACGCCTGTGGGACTCTGTTCCGCTTGCCTGTTTCCCTCCCGACTTCAACCTGGATGTCTTCAAGTCCAACACAAACAAATTCCTGATGAACCGCCCCCCCCTTAAGTAATGACACTTTATCAATTCTCCAATACTATTACTACACTATCCCATTGATTACTGTACACACAATAACCCTTATCCCCGAGTGGCCCTTGGGCCTTGATAAGTGGTGAATTCCATGTAAAAAAAAAAAAAAAATTGGCAAAAAATTATTAGAATCATCTATTATATAAATCTCACCTGTCTGCTTAAATGTATGTGTGTATGTATGTGTGTATGTATGTATGCCTAAAATTTTCAAAAGAGGCGACAGATTTTCACAAGATCAATATCGTTTTGAACCTTGACCCTTCGGACGATAAATACCAAATCATTTGCTAAAAAGCATTAATTCTTTCACCCTCAACTGGGCACTTTTCTACAAAGGGGGGGGGGGCGTCGCTTTTTTTGCCGATATTTTCGAAAGTAATCCCCTCTGTTTGATTGACTAGCCTTAATTTAAACCTTTGCTACTTCCGGTTTGGCGATGGATGCAACGGAAAAGACGTCATTTTTTTTTCACATTCTTTTCCTCCTTCGCGATATGGATTCGAGCCTGCCTGCCTACTACCATTTTTTTTTTTTTTTTTTGCTTAACACACACACCTCCAAACACCCGGGCAACGCCGGGCATCCAGGCTAGTCTTTAAAAAAAAAAAAAAAATTTGAATAAACCCACCGCAAGTAGCAATACTATTTAACCTGTAATTAAAGAACGATAGTGATTACTTTGGGATATTGTCTTTTTGTTGTTATTATTTTTTTTTTTTTAACTAACTTTGCAAACTCGCTTTTTCCTGTGTCAAACAATCTAACCCGAGCTCAGTAGATGACCCAACGGATCAATTTTCTTTTCTTTTTATTTTTTTATTTTTTTCTCGTACAATATCAATTGTCGTGTCGCAATTCTGGATATTGTTAGTTATGTTTGAGGGACAGGACGTTGAAAATCACGACAGTAATAACTCAGCCAATGAAATAAAGCTGAGTTTTGAACTTTTATTGTTCCGCTAATATTTAGGTGACTATCAGCAATGTTTGTTGGACAGTCCTCCCACGGGGCTTGAAAATGAGAATTTATGCTTCTAATTCTTTTCAGCAGCTTTCACAGATTATAATAAGACTCGTTGCAGTGGGAGGATTAATTATCTTTTGAAAAGAGATTATCACTTTTATTTTTTGCCTTCTTTTACTAATAAGTAGAACATTACGATTGCCAAGGGAAAAGTCGATCAGTGACATGTGGTGCAATTAGATGATATATGGAAATGAAACTTGACCAGCGAGGATCGAGGACATGTGTTGCATGGAGAGAAATGGATATCTAGATAAGATACATAGATATTCGACTATTCCGTTAAATTCTTCTTTACCTGGAAAGGAATAGTGATTTTTCTTTCACTTATTGATCGATTAACTACAGCTTTCTATTTGATCTCTTGGTCTTAATCGATTCTAAGACAAGAATTCATCTGGTCTGATGGAGCATCCAGCTTGGTGTTGTTACTATAGACAACATCACTTAAAAGTGTGCCAATCCTTGTATGAACCAGTGTAGTGTAGCCGTACAGAGGGAATATTATTTGGGCTGTGAATACTATGTTATTTGGAATATTTAGTCAGTGTTTATTTGTAGGGAAAAGTATTCTTTTGCCATACACGGCACAACCATGTTAACTAGGTACGGGCAGAATGAATGCCGATGCTCAAAATGTATAAACATTTTGACCCAAAAATCAGGAAATTAACCAATTTTAATGAAATTTTCAGTATTTATCAAATAATGATCGCGGAATATAATGAATTATTTTTATTTAACCTTAGTGGAAATGTATTATTTTATTTAAACAAAAAAAAACCTTTAAAGTTATGGTTTTCAGTAGTAAATAAAAAACGCAAGAATTTATTTTTGCTTTTTTATATAAATAAAGCATCGTAATTTGTAACAATAAAATAAAAATAAAATCATTTTTACAGGAACATTACGAAAAACGCCCCTGAAGTCCGTATTAATGAATTCAATATAACTCGAAGAAAAATTAATTTCCCGAACTACCAATATTATCATTGAATTAAGCATTGGTTATTTAATATTTTCACACAAAAAATTATAATTGCAAAAATTATTTCTACTATTTTTGTACGCTTACATTTTTAACGTAATCTTTACATGTAAGATTCTAATATTTCCATTGCACGCAAGAATGTATAATTATCAACGTAAAATAATGTTCATATAATCTTGGAAAATCAAGCAAAAAAATTTAATTGAGAAACAGTTACATAGAAAAATAATTTAATTAAAAAATGGCAAAAATTATACGAACGTTCCATGTTGGTAAGTACGGATGCGCAGAGTTGAAAAGAAAACCAGTCTGTTTTGCCCACCCTCCTCCTCTTTTCAACTACCCGCCTGTTTGTGTTTATCAACTTTAAATTTCACGTAAACATTATGATAAATTTTAATGTAAGTCTGTATTTTTTAGTGTGTAATTTTTTCAATGATTATAAATTGTTTTCTTAACCAATTGTAATTCTGTATTAATATTAATAATTAATAGTGCTAACTTTTTTTTTTTCAAAGAATAAATTATCAGTAGTATAATTAATGAATTTAATTAACTTTTCTGCATTTTTAAATGAAGGAAGGAGGGTCTGCGACTAAAAAAAAAAGTCGCTCGGTATGCCAGAATAATGTTAAATAAAAACAAAGTATGTCTAATTTGTCCTTCCATACATATTTGAATATTGCCGCCAGAGTTTTTTTTGGATACGATAAACAAGTCTCGGTCCAACCAGTGATACATTTTTGGATAATTATTACTTTTTGAGCAAAAGTTAAGTACATCTATTGTATTAATTCATTATCTTAAAACTTTAACTTAATACTTGACTTGCAAATAATTCCAGAAAACTTATATTTTTCTTGCCCGAAAAATGTAAACGCGATTTTTGTCATAATGAATTTTTACGTGAAATCTAAGGTTTTTCAGATTTGAGATAAAATTATTCCATGTATTTTTTTTATTTCACACACTTTTTTCTTTGAGAAATTAACTTTAAACTATAATCGTTCACATACAATAAAAAAGTACTCGAAAATTTAAAAAATTATTATGATTAGCCGGCGTAGCCATTAAATTGCCCGTACCTAATGTTAACACATCGGTTCTTACCAGACATCTGAAGTTAAGCAACGTTGAGCCTGGCCAGTACCAAATGGGTAACCATTTGAGAAAGGGAGGTGCTGTATGTACCGCAAGGTAAAATACCAGGTTGGGAAACTGGTGCGGTCTATTCTTCTCTCGAGGGTAGATGGGCATTTCTTAAGCCATGGTAGGCAACCCATCTAGTGATGGCGTCACGATAAAATGTACTCTTGATAGCCCCGGCAAAGCATCAAGTATTCAGCTACGGACAAGATTTGAATTACATTACAAACTCGTGTAGTGAGTTCAATATCAGCTGTGTCTGCATGTTAGGTTTGTTTGTTTTTTATTCCCATGCCAGGTTGCCCCGATAAACCCTTGTACAGAGATAATTTAGACACCCGAGGACAGTGTCTAGTAGGCATTCAAGCTCTCTCCTTTGCTTTCATGGACGAGTTTGTATCCATCAAACTGAGAGGAAATAAAGTTATCTTGTTCCTTAATGTAATTGGTGGAAGGGCTAATAAGGCTTATTAGGCAGACTTTTTAAATGATATTATTGAAACTTTTTTAAAATGTTTTTTGGTTGTTTTGTTTTTACTGAGGTGAGGGTCACCTCTTATCAAGGCCCAAGGCCACTCGAGGATAAGGGTTAATGAGTGCCAGTTGGTCGATGACACAACACTGTAATGATTGAACTTCAGTAGTGTTTGCTTATTTAAGAGAGCTCAACAAGAACTTGTTCACATTAGTCTTGAAAACGGCCATGTTATAGTCAGCTGGAAAGCAGCCCGTGGTATTGTGTTCCACAGGCAGGTAGTCTTGAAATAAAAAAATTTTGATCATGAAATTTTTGTTTAGTTTTAAACACATATACGAGGGGCGTGCAATAAGTAAGGCCCCTGACCCACTTCCAATTGTCTGATCTAGCTGAAATTTTGTATGTGCAATGATTTATATCTCTACGGGTTATGTGGCAAATTAAAGCTCTGAACTAATTGTGGTTTTTGTTTTACAGATGTTTGAACTGAGTTAGGTGTGAAATGGAGCCTGTTGAATGTCGATCAGTGATCCGGTTTTTGTATTTGAAAGGACACACACCACAGGAGTCTTTTGATGAAATGAAAGAAACTTATGATGATAATGCCCCATCATATGACCTTGTAAAACGCTGACATCGTGAATTCAAACATGGCCGGAAGTCTGTGGAAATAGCTCCCAGACCTGGTCGCCCTCCTCCCTTCTGCCATTGATGAGGTGTCTGTCCGTCAAGTTGACGCTACCATTTTCGAAGATCGGCGCATTACTATTCGCCAAATAGCCCAAGATGTCAAGATTAGTACAGGGTCTGTGGAAACTATCATTCATGATCATTTGCATATGCATACGGTGTCTGCCATATGGATTCCCAGGTTGCTCACACCATTCCAGAAGTGAGAACGTGTCGAGTGCTCGAGGATGAATTTGGAGATGTTTCAAGAAGATGAGTCAAAGTTTTTCAAAAGACTGATTACACAGGATGAAACCTCGATCCACCTCTATGATCCAGAGACCAAAGCCCAGTCAATGCAGTGGAAGCACTTGGACTCACCACCTCCAAAGAAGGCAAGGGTGCAGCCCTCTGCTGGCAAGGTCATGCTCACAGTCTTCTGGAACCAGGACGGAGTAATGATGACAGATTTCCTGGCAAAGGGTACCTCAATTACAGGAGCCTATTATGCTTCACTTTTGAGGAAATAAAGGGAAGCTATCAAAATCAAGAGGCGAGGCAAGATCAGCAAAGGTACCCTCCTCCTGCAGGACAACGCTCCGGTCCACAACTTGCATGTCGCTGGATCAAAAGCACGGGCGTGTGGTTATGAAATCCTACCCCATCCTCCCTACTCTCCTGACCTTGCACCCTCTGACTTTCACCTCTTCCCAGCCATGAAGTTATTTTTGAAAGGAAAGCGTTTCCCAGATGATGCAGCCTTGATTTCTGAAGTCACGTCGTGGTTGGAGGACCAACCTGAGGTGTTCTACAAAAATGGTCTCCAGAGCAGAATCAAACGATGGGAGAAATGCATAACTCTGGGTGATTCCAATGTAGAGAAAGACTAATAACTGTGCCAAGTTTCGTTGCTCTACTGCTATGGGAAGTGGGTCAGGGGCATTACTTATTGCACGCCCTCGTAATAACGGAAATTGTCAGCAGTTGTAGCTAGACAAATGATGTTCTAACCGGTAATATATCGATTTCTATAACACACAAACAAACAAACAGAGAGAGAGAGGGGGGAAGAGAGAGAGAGAGATCGTAGGTATAGGAAAAAAAGACTGGTCTTTCATAATTATCATATATTGTTTGTGATTTCTTGAATATTTATGCTATTTTTTAACACATTTTATTTTTACCATTTTTTTTTTTTTACTTTTTATCTTTCATAAACAAACACACAAAAGATAACCTTCACGTATTGTCGGCTTTCATATTTTCTGACCTTTTAAATATTAATGGAGAAAATATGTGTTGTTATAACACTTTCATCCTACTCAGCCGGTTATCAGCGAAGATGGTGGGTGCATGTGTCCGAAGATGAGGAAAAGATGATGACAGGCATCATTGATTCGATCCGTTTTATTAGACACGCCCTTGCATCCCTGTGGAAGGCTTTGTGCGCCAGTAAGCAGGTCGGATACACTTCAGTTTGACAGGCAGGGTAACTGTTTTATGTTTAAATCATTAATATCACAAAGCTCAAAGAGGAGGTGTTAGGTGGCCACATATCACCTAGAAATAAAATATTTAGATAAATTAAACAGGTTTATAAGGAAATAACTTTGCACCCAAAAGTTGTCGCCTTTACCTTAAAGAGATTTGGAGCAGAGTTATGTCCCTTACATTTAGCCAACCGACATTGGGACAACAATTTTTTGCAATGGACATGTCGTACAGCAACTACAATTAATTACGCCGTCATTATCAAATAATTCTTTTTCAGTTGTAATCATATTACTTCTATTCAACTTGTTTTTTTTAAAAATTGCATCTACCTCGGAATACTTTTAAAATGGTTACATTTTTCATATTTGTTTATATATATATAGTAGTGTCATTCAATTTATAGTTCATAATTGTGTCTTATCACTCACATGACCATATTAGACGGAAAAGATTAACTAAAGTGTCACCTACGATAAAAAAAACACCATCTTTAAACAACAAAGTATTGAAAAGGACATCACGCTTAAAACATAACAATTAATGGACAATCCAACTTCACAAGAGTTTATTATTCTCACTTCATCGATATAAGCAATGACTTGTTGTGTAATAAATGACGCAAACGTTGTATATAGAAGCAGTCGCAAAGGAAATTAGAACTTCAATACAAACTTTCTACATGAAAGAAAAAGCTATTTATTTTCTTGGTTTACCACATTAGTCGCCACACGTATTTAACACCAGTATGTTCTCTCTTTTTGACCGCCACCTTGATCAGTTGTCATTACACGGCACCAGGCACAGCTAGCTGTCAATACAGAGCACTAGACATGGCTGGCTCTCAATACACGGCACCAGACATGGCTAACTGTCAATACACGGCACCAGACATGGCTAACTGTCAATACACGGCACCAGACATGGCTGGCTTTCAATTGAAGGGGTGAGAGGAAGAACCATTACATGTTTGCCAAGCATAACTTCCCATGCGCCTTTTATTCTCCTCCCCTTTCCTTCCGATCTCTATGCCTAGATATGCGTTCAACTCCATGACGTCACACCCACGTGATGGTTTAAAATGCTGACTAGACACATCATTTTAATGACAGAACCAAAACATCTATTTACTCATGTATTCAAAATATCTTCTGTCAGTTGGCCTTTTAAATAAGTTTTTTCAAGTTGATAAAAAAAATGCTGTTTTTGGTTTCTGGATCAATGAAATGTAGAAATTGTTTGAATTGATGGATTTGGGCTTTCAATCTTCTTGGATCATTTTCAAGAATATCTCAAACAGATAACATTTTGCTAGAGTCTATGATGCACATGTTTTAAACATTTTTAATTTGAGGACCATGCCAAATGCATGTGATATGTTGTTGCTGTTGTACGATAACCACCCTGAGCAGGTTGAACTAGCTTTTACCAAAGGAGGAAGTATCAAGAGAATATTAAATTCACAGGCGGTCCTCAATACCATGTGACATCTGATATAATAAATTACATGCATTTAAGAATTCTTAATTGTAATTTGGATATGGCTTTCAATAAAAATCTGTTTCATTAAAACAAAGACAGCTTCTAAAATATGCAGACTATTTTTTCGAAAAATTTTTCATACAAAGTATTTTAGTATTATCATTAATAAATGCGCTTGCATTACGTGGGGAATTCTTTGATTCTAACCAATTTCTGAAGCAACTATTTTTATGTCTTCTAAACAGCTGAAGTTTTGTTGATATGTTTCATCTTTGTCATAATAGCAGTGATCATTCTACACAATCTGCATGCGTAAAAACAACTGTGATTTGTTCATATGCAGCAGCAGCAGCTCAATCAAGTAATAAATAGCCAGCAGGAATAACGATGTGGAAACATTGTTCTTTTGCTAACCACCACCATCATTGTCATGATCGTGGGTTGATTTCTTTCTTCCTAGCTTAATAGTTGTATTTATCGAAGCAAAAGACAACAACACTATTACTTTGCTCTGAGACATTCATGTTTTTTACGTATATCTTAGTTTCACAAATACAATCGTATTACATAGGTATAACGGCAGATTTACATTGGTATTACACAGTATCAAGCTTTCTTTTATTCGTTCACGGGAGGGGAGGGGCAGCGATTAAAAATGACGTCTGTATTCGTTCGGGCATTCAGACAGAAAATTATTTGACTATCTTCTTCAGTACGTGTCACTCAGTACTTCTTAGCCATGACATCATATCCTGGACACGTCAGCTTAATTTCTAGTGGAATTTTTTTTTTTTTACTTAACTAATCTATTCTTATGTGGAAAAGTCCACTTCTGCACCATGTTAATACATTTATGTCTTTTTATTACTAGAACGTTTTTCATACTATTAACGATGTGTTTTGGAATTAAATGCTGCTTAATGGTAATGAGGAAAGAGAGAGAGAGAGAGAGAGAAAGAAAGAGAGAGAGAGAGAGTTATAATTGAGAATCCTATATAAGATGTTATCTTACATAGGCATACATATATACATGCATATATATACGTGTGTGTTTGTAAAAAAATATGTAGGAATAAAGATATACAATCTATGAATGATTTTCTTCTTTAAAATAGTTCAAGTACATCCTTGATTCTTCATTTATGCTTTTTTTAAAGTCTTTTAAAAGATTAAATAATTACATAATTAAGTTTTTTAAAAAGATTAAATAATTAAATAAGTCTTTTAAAAGATAAATAGTGCTATCATGCGAACATTTTTTGTTCCTCTCGACATTCAATCGATGGAAAATAATGTTGACTTTAAAGAATCAAATAATTGATTAGATTTGCACAGAATCAACATAGAACGAGCATATTCTTAAGATGCATTCAGTTTGCACATTTCGTGGTGAAAATACAAATTTGACAGACCAATAAAAATTATATTTTGGACATGAGCTTGACAGACCACCGAAAATGCTATTTTAATTTCAGTTTTATGGATTAATGAAGCTTGGCAGATCCATAAAAAATGCTATTTGAAATTAAAGCTTTACAGACCAATGACATTATTTCAAATTAAAGCTTGATAGACCAATGACAATATTATTCCAATCTTAAGCTTTACGGACCAATGACATATTTCAAACTAGCTGTATCTGCCCGGCCACGCGTTGCTGCGGTTCCGTCTGGTTAACACAAGTATTAGATTGGTTTGTATCACGCAAACACACAAACACGTGTACACACACACACACACACACACACACACACACACACACACACACACACTTTGTTAATAGTCGGAAATAGACAGCTTTAAGGCTTCAAAATCACACAGAAGGAGACTTTGAAGTCTTTAAACTGTCAATTTATTTAGAATAAAAAATGAATTTTAGGTTGAAATAATTTTAGTCAATCGTACTGTTAAAAATACAGAAAAGATTTATTTAGTGCATAAAAAATAATTTTAGTCAATCGTACTGTTAAAAATACAGAAAAGATTTATTTAGTGCATAAAAAATAATTTCAGTCAATCGTACTGTTAAAAATACAGAAAAGATTTATTTAATGCATAAAAAATAATTTTAGTCAATCGTACTATTAAAAATATTGAAAAGATTTATTCAGTGCATAAAAATAATTTTAGTCAATCGTACTGTTAAAAATACAGAAAAGATTTATTTAGTGCATAAAAAATAATTTTAGTCAATCGTACTATTAAAAATATTGAAAAGATCTATTTAGTGCATTAAAAATAATTTTAGTCAATCGTACTGTAAAAAATACAGAAAAGATTTATTTAGTGCATAAAAAATAATTTTAGTTAATCGTACTGTAAAAATACAGAAAAGATTTATTTAGTGCATAAAAAATAATTTTAGTTAATCGTACTGTAAAAATACAGAAAAGATTTATTTAGAGCATAAAAAATAATTTTAGTCAATCGTACTGTAAAAAATACAGAAAAGATTTATTTAATGCATAAAAAATAATTTTAGTCAATCGTACTGTTAAAAATACAGAAAAGATTTATTTAGTGCATAAAAAATAATTTTAGTTAATCGTACTGTAAAAAATACAGAAAAGATTTATTTAATGCATAAAAAATAATTTTAGTCAATCGTACTATTAAAAATATTGAAAAGATTTATTCAGTGCATAAAAATAATTTTAGTCAATCGTACTGTAAAAAATACAGAAAAGATTTATTTAATGCATAAAAAAATAATTTTAGTCAATCGTACTATTAAAAATATTGAAAAGATTTATTTAATGCATAAAAAATAATTTTAGTCAATCGTACTGTTAAAAATACTGAAAAGATTTATTTAATGCATAAAAAATAATTTTAGTCAATCGTACTGTAAAAAATACAGAAAAGATTTATTTAATGCATAAAAAATAACTTTAGTCAATCGTACTGTTAAAAATACAGAAAAGATTTATTCAATGCATAAAAAATAATTTTTGTCAATCGTACTGTTAAAAATACGGAAAAGATTTATTTAGTGCATAAAAAATAATTTTTGTCAATCGTACTGTTAAAAATACAGAAAAGATTTATTTAGTGCATAAAAAATAATTTTAGTCAATCGTGCTGTTAAAAAAAATTCTTAGCGTAAAAAATAGAATTATTTGCTTATAAACGTGTCGGTGTGTCGCAAAACACTATTTAGTAACAACATCGACGATTTATATAAACTAAAAAGATTTAGCACAAGTTTATAAGAACAATTAACATCTACAATATATTAAATGTAAAATTAAAAATTTTCGACTTATAAATATGTCTCAATGTGTCGTGAAATATTTTTTACTAGCATGGGTAGCCAATGTTTCCCAGGTTAACATGAAGTTTCGTTTGGAACACACTTGCTATACTAAATATATTAATCATTTTCATCATGGGCAACATCGATGCCTCCACAACAATTTCAAAAATAAAAAGAACAGATAAAAACATGTAAATGTAATCGCCCCACAAAAGAAGTATGTGATACTCTCTCCACTAGATATTTCGGTAGAAGGGATACAAAGACAAGAAGATATTCCTCGGATATTGAGCACTGTTTGTTGCCCGTGTGCTGGAATCCCCCCCTCGCCAAATAAATGAATCCAAACAACTTTTGTTTCAATAGAAATAGTAGCGAATGCCCAAGCAACCGCAAAAAAAAAAAAAAAAAAAAAAAAAAAAAATAGTCGCATAGGTAGGCTCGAACTTGAAACACAAAAGAATCAAAACGGTCATTTGTAAACGATTTTGCCAACTCTACCACAACAACTTATGATATTATGACCATGTAAAAATAACGTGTATAAACATTAACGCATACATGACTTGTGAAGAGTTTAACAAAATAGAATTCCTTTCACTGGCTTTATTTTTATTTTATTTTATTTTTTTTATTTTTTGTAAAGGCATTTTCAGTTTTTTTTTTTTGTAAATAAAGGAAATTTTCGATTTGTTTTTTTTTTTTTTGGGGGGGGGGTCTAAAAGTGTGGCTTAAGTTTCAATTCCCGGAACGGTCAAAAATTCTGTATAGCAGTTTCAGGAATAATAAAATCAAACAAATGAAATTCGTTCAGTTTATTCATAAGTGTCTTTTTTGTTGCTTGTTTGAATACTTAAAAAAAAAAGGCAAAACATTTTTCTGCCTGCACGGAATTATTTTTTCACATTAGAAACCTATTGAGATGACCAATTATTTTATTTGGTGAAGAGGTTTTTTTTTATGTTTTGAAGTTTCCAAGGGAAATTGCTCTAGACTCGTTTCTAAAAAGTCGATGGCGGAAATAATAATTCCAAATAAATTAAATATATTATCAATATAATTGTTATTTAAAGTTGATTAAATAACGATCTTAAATAGAACCCTTAAAACAATTCTCTCGCTATTAACGGTAACTAACCTACAGCTATTTAGTAAAATCGATTTTCCTTCAAGTAATATGCAAATAAGGTTACCCCTTGAGCGTATATTTTGCAAGAACCACACTATATATATAGAAATAAATAAAATAGGAAAGTAATGGACTTTTTGTATATATTAATCAAATTGTGAACAAACAAACAAACAAACAAACAGACAGGAATACGAATTCATATAAATAGATTAATAAAATCTACAATCTCTGTAATTGGTCTGGTCTCCCATAGAAAGGCGACGCCATTTTGGAGAATTTTTGAAGTGTCGGTTTATGTAGGCAATACATTCATTCCGGAATAAAAGAGTGTTAGATCTCAACCAATCAGATAAGGTGGAATATGGCTCGAGAGACGTTATTATTTATTAGTCGGAAAAGGAAAGCTAATGGTATATCTATGTGTTTATGATCAAGTTACGAAGGGTGAAACCCCATATCTGTCGAAAGGGCAGAATTCCTCCCAGTGATGACTAGGGCAGTAGGAGGACTTCACATTTAGAGAGAAAAAAAGAACTACTTCCTCCTCTATGGTCAGGATTGTGATTTATCATAGGATGGAACGTAGGATTATATTATGACTGTGTCTAAAATAGCGTTTTAAAATTACATAATATATTGGCTAATAGTATAGACAGAATAAACTTCTAATTGGCATCTGTTGTTGCAAACCCACGGTACTTTGGTCCAGAGATGAATTTCTGCAATCAAAATTTATAAAAGATAGGAGATAAAAGCTTGACAGAATAACGACAATTTCGTTCCAATCTTAAGCTTAACAGACCAATGACATTATTTCAAATTAAAGCTTGACACACCAATCAATCTTTCAAATTACAGCTTGACAGACCAACGACAATAGTATTCCAATGTTAAGCTTTACAAACCAATGACATTATTTCAAATTAAAGCTGGACACATTAATAATAATAACAGACCAAATCAAAGCTTGACAGATTGACGACAATATTATTTCACTCTTAAGCTTTACAGACCAATGATATATTATTTCAAATAAAAACTTGACAAATTAATAAAAATTATTCCAAATTAAAGCTTTGCAGACTAATGACTTGTTATTCCAAATTAAAACATGACAAACCAATTCTAATCTTAAGCTTTACAAACTAATTACATTTTAAATTAAATCTTTCCTCCCCAACGACAATATTATTTCAATCTTAAATTTTACATACCAATGACATATTTAAAATTTAAGCTTGACACACTAATATTATTTCAAATTAAAGCTTGACAGACCAATGACAATATTATTCCAATCTTAAGCTTTACAGACTAATGACATTTTTTCAAACTAAAGCTTCACAGACCAACGACAATATTATTCTACTCTTCAACTTTATAGATCAATGACATTATTTCAAATTAAAGCTTGACAGATCAACGACAATATTATTGCAATCTTAAGCTTGACACACCAATAATAATATTTCAAACAAATGCTTGATAGGCGAACAACAATATTATTTCAATCTTAAGCTTGGCAGACCAGTGACATATTTCAAACTAAAGCTTGACAAACCAACAGCAATATTATTTCAATCTTAAGCTTTATGGACCAATGACAATATTGTTTCAAATTAAAGCTTAACAGACCAACGACATAACTATTTCAATCTCAAGTCTGAGATACCCAGCTTGCTGATAGAGATATGAATATACACATAAAAAAAAATGTAAATGTCTTTATATAAATTTAAATCAAATTTTTTGAGATAATGTCGCATACGTTTAATATTGTCCATATTTTGGAATAGAGGTGGAGAATTTTATTATTATCTCTTAAAAATTTTTCATTAATTTTTATTGAGCTTTTATCGCCAAATTTTTCCATCCGAGACAAAATAAATAACTTAACCAATGTAAACAAATTTTCATTAATAAAACAATGAGTTTGAAGATAAAGAATGTTTAAACAGATAAGAGTGTTCAACACAAGTAAATGCCAAGAGGCTTTCGTCGAAGACAAAAGACAAACGATGTGAATTGAAATGATGATGATGATGATGATGATGATGATGATGATGATGATGATGATGATGACGGCGGCGGCGGCACACAAAGAGACACTTCTTCATTTTTACTGATTAATAAAAAAAAAGAGGAAAATCAAAAAATTGTTTGATTCTAAACTATTTCTAAAGCAAATTAAGTAGGAAGTTGAAGATCCTCTTGAAAGTTAATGACGTAGATAATGGGTTATTAGATAGCTTTTCTGAAAAAGAAAAGGCAGTTTCTTAATTTTCAAACTGAATCGATCTTATCTCAAGAGTTTATGCAAAATACAGAAAGAAAACAGAATTTGATTCAAATGCAAATCTCAGTTTAAAAAGCAGAAAAAGATATAAATATACATCCCACCTTCTCTTTCTCACCCCTCTTTCTCTCTCTCTCTCTATATATATATATTAGATATCATCATCATCATCATCATGCAGTTCATCAGCCTTGACGATAACTAGTCGAGGCCTCAGTGCTTTATCCTTCAGTACAGGACTTTCCACGTTGGCTGCTAACTTGCTTGCGCAGTTTAGGTGTAGTATCTGTTGTGCATAAGATAAACACCCTCTAAACGTTCAATGCTCATTTCCAGTGGAGCGAACCCGCGACAACTGGCAGCAGAGGAGGCCGCAGCTTCTTGCCGAAAGTAATCTCGGTGAGGTAAACAGTCGCCCTATCGTGTCCACTACTATGCCTTCTCTTTCTGGATGAGGTTCCATAGCCTTTTAAGGAAAACTACAAGGCAGTAGTAGGATTTGAAGTCAGAGTTCCCATCTCTTAGCCTTTTGCTGCGATAAGGCCCACAAGGCAGTGGTGTTTGATTTCGGGGTTGGTTCCCCTAGTCTTCGCCCAACCAAGGGCACCCACAAGACAGTGGGGTAGGGGTTGATAGTGTGCCAGAGCATGTCCACACATCGGTGGGCCATAATGCACTACCTCTGGGGTCCCCTACTACTCCGAGATCTCCTACAGGGTTAGCCTGGGGCCGCAAGGCACCCAGTTACCATGTGTGGCCAACGTGGAGGCACTATAGGAGTCTTGATGATGGAGAGGCAGTATGTACTGGCAGGGAAGACTTATGCATAGCTGCTCCCTTTTCACCGTGAGGTTAGCCAGTGGTGTTAGCTGAAAGCAAGAAGGCATGCAAGCATGAACTTAACACTAACTTATACCTAAAACACTAAACGCATCACATCCCCCTTGCTGGATTAAGAATCCAAACACACATTATATAATATATATATATATAATATTATATAATATATATATGTCTTGTGGGTGCCCTTGGTTGGGCGAAGACTAGGGGAACCAACCCCGAAATCAAACACCGCTGCCTTGTGGGCCTTATCACAGCAAAAGGCTAATATTAGGGTTGGGACGATTAATCAGAATCGGAAAAATTCTGAACTTTTTAGGTATCGGAATTGGTATTAGAACCGAAAAAAAAATTTTTTTTCTGATGCCAAAAACGATTCCTTTATCTTTTTTATTTGATTTTATTTAAAGCAAAATCTTCCACTGCTGGTAGTAATATTAAAATAAACATTTATTGATTTTAAACCACCAGTAAAACTAAAATCTATAGATCACCTTCCACACAAGTTTGTTTTTATGAGAAAATATAAATGCATTTAACACATGTTTTTATGAGAAAATATAAATGCATTTAACACATGTTTTTATGAGAAAATATAAATGCATTTAACACATGTTTTTATGAGAAAATATAAATGCATTTAACACATGTTTTTACGGTAATCGGGGAAAAAATTACAACTGTATAGTTAAATATCTAGAAATTTACAAAGAATTAGAATCGGAAATTTAGTATGAAATCGGTTATTGTATTGGAATCGCTAAAAATATTAGAACCGTCTCATCACATATATATATATATATATATATATATATATATATATATATATATATATATGACGACTTTTCTATATGTGTCTTGAATTCATTTTTTTTTTTCGGAGTGGGTGCCAATAAACACTACAAAATGAGTGTTTTATTGAATTTATGCTTTTGCAGACTTTACATATCTCCATTTCCTTTTATCTGCATTTTTGTTTCCAAATCGTTTTTCGTTTCATATAAAAAATTTCCAGTTTTTTTAAGGAACAGGAATTGTTTAAATGGCTTCCACTATTCAACAAAACATGTGTAAGACACACTTCATATACATCTTTTAGAATGGAATGGTATATATATATATATACATATATCTTTAAAAAAACTTATTGTTTACACGAGCAAAATATAGGAATACGATATGGCGTCCTTACACATGAAGCCATCCAAATTGTTGCGTTGAAATAATCACACTGAAACAATTGAAATAAGAAAATTTAGCATTTGGCTATTCAATCCGATAAGTACAAAATTTGGAATCTGTAGGATCAGTCGTAACTTTAAAAACATCCATTACATGAATTTCATCCTAGAAAATCTCAACAATTTAAGGCTCAAGCTTCAGGGCTCTTAAATAGAAAGTGAAATTCAAGGAATGTTGATTGATTGATGTCTCATGACTATGAATCAAATTTTATGCAAATCTGAAATATTGGAATTTTAAAATGGAAGCTTGTATCCACATCTTGTCCTCCAAAAACCCTTTTAAATACTTAAAAGAAATAAAAATTGGGAAATATTAATTCATGTCCAATTACATAAAGTTTTACAAATCAAGAGTACCTGAATTACATTCCATTTTTGAACTCTTTTGCATGAAATTAAATTCAACTCCAAATTACATTTAAATCATTTGAAATAGTAGCTGTGTTCCATAATTCCTAATGATTGGTAAATTAGTTTAGCAGTAAATCATGTATACACAAGTATTTAAACATATAAACATACCTAACTTTATATATATACTTGAAGATGTACCAGGCGTTGCCCGGTATTAATGTAACGTTAAATTCCGTAAAAAAAAAAAAAAATGAAGTAAAATAAACGGAAAGAAACTGAGACACATGCATGCGAGTATTGTTTTTTTTTTCTAAACATTTTTTCACTTTTTTAAAGTAAAAAAAAAATACTCGAACTGAGATTGAAACCAAAACCTAAAGACAGTGAGTCAAGTACGATAACCATTGAGCCAGCTTGACACGATCTTTAAAAAGTGTTTACAAAAATACTTATTCTTAACATAAGGAAACTGTCATGTGAACCATTCGTGCATGTGCTTTCGTGAAACAGTTGACAAACAGACAAAAATCCGATGACCCCTCTCCCCACATACCAATTTTTCAATTTTGACCCCTTAGCAACCCTTTTTTCCGGATGAAAACCAATTAAAAAGTTTTTCACATGTCTGAATACCCTATATACCAAATTTCAAGTTTGTAGATCAAAAATTCGTTGAGTATATAGATTGATTGAGAAGTGTCCTCACACATTCTCACTTTTATAGATATGTATCTACTATTATATAAAACGAACTGTGTGTGTGTGTGTGTGTGTGTTCGTTCCCTATGGACTCGGATATGTTTCAGTCGATTTTTTTTTAAATGCCACACGAAGGTACTTGATGTATATGGGAGTGTTTTTATGTAGGTTTTGTATTAGAATGCATCTGATAAGTATCTAAAATCGATAATCGAAATAATCCAATTAAAGAAGGAAGTCCAATTTTACCTAAAGTTCAAATTTTCATACAACCTAAGACCACAATTGCATTTGAAAAGTTTTACCACCACACAAGCAGAAAGGCCAAGCCTATAAAATCAACTGTAGATTCTTTGAGAATACAGAGGCGTGTTTGAAATGAATGTTTCTGTTTAGAGCGCAATTGAAGCATGATACTTGACTTTTGCATTTTGAAACTTTAAGTGAAGCCATTATTTACAGATAATTTTATAAAATCAACAGTAGATTCTCTACAGTGCAATATAGACTACAATGTATTGTGGACTAAGTCAATGTCAGATATTTTTGCTAATGGAATCTAAAACTGAAGACATATTTTTCTGTTTTTTTTTTGTACTGTTTTCATAAAATATAAAATAAATGACCTCAGTTCTATCTCGAGAGACAATGGATATCCCTGTAAGATTGTCTGTGCATGTAATTGTGAAGCAAGAGTTGCACAATCTCCAACTGAGTCGACTGTCTGATTCCAGTGGCAAGAAAAATTCCATGATGATTGGAAGCAATGCCGAGATAAGCAGAGAGCATATCCAGCACTTGGTATTCCCAAACGGTCACCCATTTTTAGTAATGACCAGGCTCAATGATGCTTAACTTTGGTGACTTAATGAGAATTGGTATGTGATTATGCCGTATATACATTAAAATACTAGTGATGAATAAACTAAAGAAATCGAATGAGAACAAATATAGAGAGGCACTATCTCTACTATTTTGATGGAAACGAATAAAAATTTGTACAATAATTTGGTAAATAAAGATTTTTTTATAATCTCATTATTTTCTAGACAAATGTTAACTCTTCTTCCTCCTCCTCTCTGCATTATGTTTATATTATATTGGCTTGGCAAGTTATCTTACCAAATGCTTGAATCAATTGCTTTAGAACCATTAGTATGATGATGATCATCATCATCATTTTTGTATTCTTTCTTAAACCTAGAATCTTAAAAAGATCTCCATTATTCCAGTAATTGTCAGAGCAACAGGACACATGAAAAAGAATTTTAAAAGACTACCTGGAAAATATACCCGGTGAACTAAGTGCAAGAGAGTTACAGACTATTGCACTGAAAAAGACGGTTAGAATCTTAAGATCTCTTGGTTTGAATGTATGAGAGAATGGGGCATCAGGTAGGATGCCTCATCTCCGTCTAAAACAAAATGATAAAAAAAATTGAAAAAAAAAAAAATGAATAATAAGAATCCCTGCAAAGTCTTTCCTATTTTTTTCGAACCAGAAAATTAATTTTGAAAATCTCTGTGCAAATTTAAAAAGGAATTTCTTTAAAAAAAACAAAAACAAAAAAAAACGACAATATTTCATTATTAAGCACTTTTAAGAAATATTTTTACTTTTTTTTTTTTTAAAACCACATTTCAATTTTGCGTCATTCAGCATTCACAAAATAATTTTCTTTTGCAATAATTTCTGCATTGAATGCCTCCAAGCTGATGTAGATTCAGTGTTTGTGAAGCCTGAATCCGCTTTTCCGATTCTAAATATTCGTTGCAATTGCCAACGGAGCAAAATTCTATGGAATGGTTTCCTTCCCCATTCAGAACACTCATTCAGCAGAAAAGCAGGGAAAAATAAACAGATTCTTCATGGAAAAAAGTTTTATTACTTTTGAAATCGGAAAATTTTGGGAGTGAATATCTAAATAATCATGAATTATGATTGGTCCATTTGAGACAAGGATTTGAAGCAATTTGAATATCATTTGTCATATTTACAACGTTTCGACTTACGAAACTTCCAACCTTCTTCAGGTGCACCTTTATAAAGTCTAGAGCCTTCTAGTTGAATCCGAGTGGAATTTCTGTTCAAAATAACGTCCAGCATAAAAAAATATTTCCCCTCAATTGTTGCGAGTCTACAGCTGTTCTATCATTATTTTCAAAGCTAGTGCTTAACTCAGCTTCACTCTATGGTCCCCCCCTACGCATACAAAAAATTCACAATAAACACTCGTCTAGCTACAACCACTACCAACAATTTCCCCTACTCTATGCCTAAAACCAAATGCAAATTCAATAAAAAGAAGTTTCTTTCCTAGAATTCTGCCTGTGGAACACTGTTCCACTGGCCTGCTTTCCAGCCGATTACAAGATGGTAGCCTTCAAGTCCAATGTAAACAAATTTTTTTTTAGTCATCCTCTTAAATAAACCAAATTCTACCCGATCTACATCATTAACGATTACTAAACTATCATCTTACATTCATTAACCCTTATCCTCGAGTGGCCTTTGAACCTTGATAAGTGGTAACTCCCTTGTATAAAAAAAGGGGGCTTGTTGAGCTGGTCTCTTAAATATTAAATTCTACCGTATTTTCAACCACTACAAATCATTACAATCACCAACCATTTGTCTTATCCTCGAGTGGCATTTGCAGCCTGCATAAAAACAATATTTTATCATCTGACACTAAAAATTGCAGTTTTTAATAATTTAAACTTGATAAACATGTACTAGCCACTCAGTTTATTGAAAATGTTTCTTTAAATTTCAAAATGACATATTGTTACATTTTATCGATTTCAAAAAGAAAATGAAAAAAAAAAAAAATCCCCAAAACAGGAATACATCTGTGAGAAAGGTGTGGCCAAAATTTCAACTTTCTTTTTTAATTTCAATTTTTTTTTAAATTTCAATTCTTTTTAATTTCAATTTTTTTTTAAATTTCAATTCTTTTTTAAATTTCAACTTTAAAAACTTCCATGAATTAAAATTCCAGAAAATTCCAATAATTTAAATTAATTTTTTGTGTACTGTAAAGAGGTAATAAGTCATTTGTGTTCAGAGATACATCATAAAAGTTAAAGAGAAAAACATCAATAGATGCCTTTGAGACTATTTCCACAAAAAAAACATAAATCGTTAATGTTCATGTTATATCATGCTGGATTTTGTTTGTTTGTTTTATTGTTTATTTATTTTTTGTTAAGGGGAACTTTTTAACATCAAGTGAACATTTCCATTTTCTTTTGGAAATTATTTTGACGTATTCCTTTGAAACGTAGACAGACTAAAAATAAATAATAAAATATTCGTTGCATAGCAAAGATGCAATGACCGGTCATAGTATCCAAGCCAGATTTGACCATTGTAAACCATGTCCTCAACTGACCACCATTTTTGGTGGAGGTGTTGGTTCTATTGCCTTGTGAATCAGGTCAGTTGGTGGACAATGAAGGGTGTGCCCAAAAAATCATAACCTCCTGATAGGAAGTACTTCCTCAAGTCTAGGAAAATTACATGTGTAGATTGTGGTGTTTGGGATGTGGCCAGATATATGAATTCTGAAAATGTGCTGAAGACACCATCTGTCAATGACTTCCAGGCTTTGAATGTCAGCTACTCGCAGGGGCCTGGCCAACACCAGGTAGGTACTGCTAGTTTTTTTTTTTTTTTTTAAATTCTTGTTCGACTTTCATGATTTATTTGCATTTAAAGGCAATTTTGCAAGATTTTTATTTCATTTATTTTCTTCAAAGATGAACGTTCTTTAAGCACGTCCAGCTCAAGGAGGATGACCTTTTCCGTTCGGATGAGTTGGATAATATTGTCTACAATGTTGGTATTTACAAATCGGACAAGGATCATTGCTTCTCCGGCCTTTAAATGGTCAGGTAGTTCTTGTTGGTATTTACAAAGTAGGATGTGACACAAGGTCAGTTTAATGTGGGATATTCAGTGCCTTGCAACAGTTAGCATCATTTAAAAAAGCTCCATTTTAGAAGATAGCAGAAGAAATGGACAGATCAAGTATAGACACAGATACTACACTTTGAACTGAGCCAGTTGTCATTAGAGCTAGAGTCGAGATTTTGTATTATTTTATTTATTTGGACTATTAGTCTCATCTTGAGTGTTATTTGCACAATGTTTTGACCGATGTAACCTCCGATCTTCTTCAAGTGTATCTTGTTAAACTAGGAAATCTTTTTGTCAAACTCAGGAATCATGCACGGATTTTCAAGCAGAACCCTTTAATCTACGGGGTAGAAGATTCCCAAGTTTGACAAGATACACCTGAACAAGGCCGGAGATTATATCGAAGCGTTGTGCAAATAACACTCAAGATGAGAACAGTAGTCCGAACAATTCAAATAATGTAAATTATCAATCCACATCTCAAAAATTCAGAAACACAATTACTTTTTCTTTTTTGTATCACCCAATCTACTGCAAAGTAGATCCCAAAATGACAAACAAATCTTTCTATACAAATAGCTTCTTTTCATGGACCACAAGCCTTTGGAATTTCCTTCCTGCTCCCTATTTTTCTGACATCATTTTGCGACTGCAGCCGGGATGATGGAGTTCAGTAAACTCCATCTTTCATATGTGAGCACACCACCATCTTTCATATGTGAGCACACCACCATCTTTCATATGTGAGCACACCACCATCTTTCATATGTGAGCACACCACCATCTTTCATATGTGAGCACACCACCATCTTTCATATGTGAGCACACCACCACACATTCAAAAGCAAAAGAACTGATCTTCCACCAACATACAGTGCATTAGTAGTCATAAATGGTCACTCATCTGGTACTGACCAGGCTCAGCATTGCTTAACTTCGATGATTTGATGAGAACTCTGCCATATATGTACCAACACGCAGAAATTTAAATGTAATGTAAACAAACATTTTGCTGGTCAAAAATTCCCCCTAAGCATATTGTCCCGCTTACATTTCAGTGGCATTATGTCTTGTCTGGAGTAAAATAAATTTAAAAACGAAACAAACAAAAAAAATCTCATCATTGGATAATCTAATTCTAACAAGTTGAATACAAGTTACACTAAAGTAGATCTACAAATACTTACACTTTTTTATATATGGCAATTAAGCTACACAGAATCTTACACATTTCATCCCCATAGGGATTCTCTACAGGGATGAAACGCGAAGGATTCTCTGCAGCTTAATTACCATATATTTTCACAACTTACTACTTTATATAATTACAATTAAATAGTTTGTCTTTTTTATACCTAAACACTAGTGTTTCATGCTTACACAATCATCAGTGTAGGAGATGACAATTCCTGCCGGCTGGGAAATTCGAACCCGGCCATGTAGCCACCTTTGACTATTTGCTAAGCCTTTATTTCAAGGTTACCAAACAATTGCCACGGGAATGAAGGGAATTAAGAATTAATAAACACACAATTCGGGCAGACACACACACACACATATATATATATATATATATATATATATATATATATATATATATATATAATTCCATGTATCCACAAAAAATGTTATAAGGAGACCTGATATTTTGTGTAAGTTATGAAAATATATAGCAATTAAGACAACATATGGATTCCAATAAATTATTGGACGCACAAGCGAGAAGAGATATTTCATATTTCTTCCATCCAGGCTGCAACGTCCTGCATAGTCCTAAGGGGTTCACTTCCCAGGCCTTTCTAATTTATTCTATCCAGGTGCATAAATGTTAGGATGATTACCGGCGACAGATGAGCGTTGTGTTACAAAGATGATTTTGTTTAGTTAATCTTTTCTTCCTTACAGTGTTCAGAGTATGAACCATTATTTTTAAATGACCTTTTCTCTGTTGACTTAGGTTAAGGCTGCAACGTCCTATGTAGTTCTAGCCATTGCTCAAAGGCAGCATGCATACCGCAGATTTAACCGACATAAGTCCAATTCAAACAGACAGAAGTATATAGAAGCTAGAAGTAACGTTAAGAAAGAAATAGCGACAGCTAAGAGAGAATTTACTGAAACCACTAAAAAACGCACCGAAGCACAAAAATTAGGAACTCCTGACTTCTGGAAAATCTACAACAGTGTAGTAAATAATGAGCAATCAACAATTCCCCCACTAACCAACAATCACGAGGTTGTTTGCTCAGCAATCGAGAAGGCTAATATGCTTGCCAGTCGGTTTGCCTCAAACTCCACACTGAACCCTTCCAACCACCCCCTACCTGACTTTCCTTTGCGGACAGACGCCATGCTAGACGATCTAAAAATCACCCCTGCTCAGGTGCGTGCTATCATAAACCTTGACACTTCAAAAGCATATGGACCCGATCTCATCCCAGCTGTGCTATTAAAAGAATGCTCAGCCGAAGTAGCTCAAGTTCTCTCCAAACTCTACAACAAATGCCTTAATGAATCTTGCTTTCCGGGCTGTTGGAAAACTGCTTCTGTGGTACCAGTATTCAAGAATTCTGGCAAAAGAACTGACCCATCAAATCATCGCCCCATTAGCTTCCTCCCACTTTTTGCCCAAATATTTGAGACCATAATTAACCAAGCTCTAGTCCATCATCTTACAGATGCTAAACTTCTTACCGACCAACAATACGGATTTAGACAAGCCCGTTCCACAGCAGACATCCTCACTGTAATCTCTGAACGTATATACCATTCACTGGACAAAGCGGAGGAGGGCAGAGCGGTAGCTCTAGATATATATAAGACTTTTGACAGGGTATGGTATGAGAGTCTCCTCAGGAAAATTAGATCATACGGTATCACTGGTAGAATATTTAACATAATTAAATCCTTCTTAGATAAGAGAAAAATCCAGGTTGTCCTCGATGGTTGTACATCTAAACAACATGATATAAATGCGGGAGTGCCCTAGGGGTCTATCCTTGGACCTCTATTGTTCCTAATATTCATTAATGACCTCCCCGACAAAATTGCCTCTGAGATGGGTATATATGCTGATGACACCACACTATAACAGGCATGACAGGAAAACAAATGAACACATATCTAAAGAAATGGCAAAAACACTAGAGGATGACCTCCAATCTGTAGTGGAATGAGGACAAAAATGGATGGTCACATTCAATGCTGCCAAGAATAAACCTTCTCTGCCACCAATAGCAATGGCCAGTGCCTCTTTATCTGAAAGCACATCTTTTAAACTGCTTGGCCTAACGTTCACAGGAAACATGAGTTGGAACAATTACATTGAAGGCATTGCCAGGGCCACTGCGAAGAAGGTAGGCTTTCTCTACCGTGCTAGAAAACTACTAACACCCGAAAGTATCCTGCACCTCTATAAGGCCACCATTCGCCCATGTATGGAGTATTGCTGTCACATTTGGGCTGGTGTATCTGCTACTAGTCTCTCGCTCCTAGACAAGGTTCAAAAGACAGTCGCCAATCTGATAGGCCCTGAACTGGCATCTAAGCTTCATCCTCTGTCCGATCGACGAAATGTTGCATCCCTCTACCTGTTCTACAAGTATTTTAATGGTGAATGCTCTGCCGAACTGCAGACACTTGTGCCCCCACGACGTAGACACTCTCGACAAACCCGACAGGCAGCTAAATCTCACCCCCACACAGAGATCCCTAGATGTAAAAGATCTTTCTATTCCAGTAGTTTCTTCCCCAGAACCGCTAGACTCTGGAATACCATTCCAGGTCCCTGCTTCCCCAACTGTACTGACATGCCGAAGTTCAAGTTTACACGTGAACCGACATCTTGCTGCCCAAATCCCTACATAGTACCTCAGTAGTTGTTGCCCCTGATAGTAGCCCCCTACACCAAAGTGGCAATGTGCTTTGTTTGGGGTGAAAATGTAATTAAAAAAAAAAAAAAAAAAAAAAAAAAAGGTCCACCCTCCCAGACCTTTACCTTCCAGCTTTTGGGAGGTAGTAAGTTTATTGCTTGCTACCCAAGGTCCTTGCTGAGGAATGCCGACAGGGCTGCCCAAACAATTTTTGCTAGGTCAAAATGCTCCTCCTTTGTGGTGCTGACTTATCTTCCCCATTCTCCTAACCTTGTGTCACATCTTGCAGTAGGACAGAAGTAAATACTATGACATGGACAACGCTAAAACATTTTTTGTTCTCTTTGATTATATCCTCTTCATTAAAAAAAAAAAAAAATTAAAATGATGATTTTAATATTTGATGGTCATTTTTAAATTAAACCAGAGTTTCAAAAAAATGAAAAAAAAAAAAAATACTATTGTTAGAATTCCACTCTTCTAAAAAAAAATCAAGGGAATTTTCTTTTCAACCATTTGAAAATACCATGATTTAATTAGAAATACGAAGGATTAAAGATCATTTTAATTTTAGTTTTTAAAAATGTAAGATATGTATGAAGAGTGAGGGGGTGAGAGAAAGGGAATGGGGGGGGTTGTATTATTGTCTCCATGTCGCTACTTCAATAACTTTGCTCCATTAGATGGGGAGGAAGTGGAGTCAAAAGCAATCATCTCACTCAAACATTGTTTTTTTTATATTTGTAAGTGACTCAGCATGAGAGTGTAGTATCTGTTCTTTCATTTTTGCCCTTTAAGCTAAGACAGTCAAAGATTTTCTTAGACCTTTGGGCATAGAGCAAACCTGGTGATTAGTCTATGACATGTTGAGACAATGTTGAAGAAGAAGTAGCTGAGCTGTTCTGGAAAAAAGTCACAGAGATGATAGCTCACATCGAGCCAGAGTTGCTGGAAATTTTGCATATGATCGAAACTGTGGATGTACCATTTGCTACAGAGAAATGAATGGTGTTTCCTGTGATCCTGGATGCTAGAATGGTGATGTGAACAACACGTCTGAAAGGATTGTATGGGGCTGAATCATTTTCTCATTAGCATTTGATATTATTCTTTAAGCGTCAGCTTAAGATTAAAAATAGATGTAATAGGAAAAGATTACATTCAACAGAATTCAACAAAAGTTGTATACAAGTTGCAAGTTTGTGCATACAAAATTGACTCAACTATGAATTTATCTGGTCTTGTAGAGTATCTAGCTAAATGCTGTTACTTGAAGTAACATCACTAAAAGAAAGTGCATTGCTTCCTGCATGAGTTAGTGTATAGGGGATATTTTGACTTTTGAGCTAAAACGATTCATGGATACACATCAAGTTTCCAATTAGCAGAATCGCTATATGAAATGTATTTAATCTCTTTGGATTTTTCAACCATAGCTTTTTATCTTGATATGAGAAAGGAAGTATGTTCTGCTGATCCTGATTGGATTAATTCGACCATTTTTTTACATAGAATTCTTTACAATTCAAAGTTTTTCTGGCTGGATTGATGCAGCCAATTTTTGGTTGAGATAACTACATTTAATATTCACAATTTGGATAATTTTCTTTTTTGATGATAAATTTCTTTCTTTTGACATTCCGTTTTGTTTTTTTAACCATTTTTATGTTAGAAGAATTGTTCTTCATTCAGGCCCACAAATAGTTGGTCTTTGACTATGGAACTGAGATTGGTTAATCTTATCATATGGCATAGTTAAAGATCAGCGAAAATAACCTGTGATAGTCAAAGATACTGTACTTTCTTAGGTTAAAGGCTGCTTCAATCTGACCAGGGTCATAATTGTTAAAAAAAAAAAAAAAATTACAATAACAGTTAACAGTTACTGTTTTTATTTTTTTTGTATTAAGATGAAAAAAAAAAAAATTTTTTTGACAGCCAACCTAAGTCTTCCCAAAGCTATGATTTGAAATAAACGATATTTGAAATGGCATTTCTAATAATATCTGAGATTTGAATAGCTTCAGTAGCAGGAATTATATGTGTAGGAAGGAACAGCCGACACTAAAGAGATTAGCAAGATGCGGCGAAGAGACGAGAATCTGAAAAGAAACTGTGCATAGAAAAGATGGAAATGATAATCTCAGACTGAGAACATTAGCATTTTTCAAGAATTCTGCTTTACTTTCAGAGAAATTTGATTCTTAATGTGTTGTGATGTGTATTCAAACTTGGCAGCTTTGATTTAAACTAAACTTGAAAATGTAGGAAAATGATTCTTGCAAAAATTAAGAAAAGAAAAATTTAGATTGAAAAAAAAATGCAAACATAAAAAAAACAAAATATTTGTATTATTTGAATTCTTTGGACTACTGTTCACATTTTGACTATTATTTTCACGGTTCAGTTAATGTAATCTCTGATCATCTTCAGGTGTATCTTAAACTCGGGAATCTTTCTGTTAGACTCAGAAATCTGCACAGAATTTCGAATGGAACCCTTTATTTAGTCCATGGAGGTAGCATGCTCTTGTTCCATCAGCCACCCGCAAGGACTCATGGTATAATAGATGAAGTACTTGGTAAATTCAGTTGTAAAGTTACACTCTTCTGGAGGTTGAAGGTTCAATCCTTACTGCTAGTGACATTCAAAATGAAAAATTACGAATTACTTAGGACTTCTAACTAGTCATGGCTGACAGAATGAGAGCATGCAATCCTCGTGAATTAAATAAAAGGTTCCGTTCAAAATTCTGTGCAGATTTTCCAAATGTGACAGAAAGGTTCCTGAATTTGACAAGATACACCTGAAAAAGATCGAAGGTTACATCAAATGAAACGTGAAAATAACAATGAAGGTGAGAACAGCAGTTCGAAGAATCAAAATAAATCATTAACCAATCCTCATCTAAAAAAATGCAGACACATAAAAACAAAATAATTTGATTATTTTGTTTTTCTCAAAAAATGTCCTTTTTTCATCTTGCTTGAGCTAATTGCTTCGCTGATGTCTGTTTCTAGAATGCAGTCCCAAAACAGAGCTGTGCCAGTACTTATCTATTTATCTATAAAAGTGAGAATGTGTGTGTGTGTGTGTGTGTGTGTGTGTGTGTGTGTGTGTGTGTGGACACTTCTCAATCTTCGATCTACAAACTTGAAATTTGGTATATCGGGTAATCAGATATGTGGAAAACTTTTCAATCGGTTTTCATCCCGAAAAAAAGAGCTGCTAAGGAGTCAAAATTAAAAATTGGTATTTATCCGTTTGTTAACTGTTTCACAGGGTTTGAAAACACTTTTTAAAGATCATGTCAAGCTGGTCTAATGGTTATCGAACTTGACTCATTGCCTTTAAGTTTTGGTTTCGATTTTTTTTTACTAACAAGAAGTGAACTTTAGAAAAAGACAATACTCGTATGCGCATTTCTTTGTTTCCGGATGTTTTTTTTTTTTTAAGGAATTTACCGTTACATTTAATACCAGGCAACGCTGGGTACATTTAGTATCTCTACGATTCGGAATTAATTCTGACATTAAAACGTTCTCTCATGTTAATGAACAAAATGTTCATTCATGACGACTAACATCCCATTTAAATACAAACATTTTTTTTGTTTTTGTTACTTTATTTTGAAACCATCCCGTGTCAACGTCCTGTAAACACATGAATTCAGCAGACAAGCCTACAAAAATCACCTCCAAGCTGAACTACACCGACCAATCCCCAAGATCAAAGTGACGTGTCTGTTTCTGCTCTCAGATACCAGCTTGTATTAGATTCTTCGGCTGGAGACCATATTAAATTTTGTCCCGATTTATTTTTTAGTCTGGCAACAGGACGCGTGTTGCAAATTTTCTTTTCAGCACAACTGAATTCAGCTAACAATAGCAATAGATTGTTCCCATGAATTAATATTTTGTGAATTTTACATTTGGTTTTTAGATTACATTAAGCAGAATATTGTTTCAAGATTTTATCAACAGAGTTTAAGGATTTTATATCTGTGAACTTTCTCCTTTATAACTGAAGTTAATGATACGTTCACCTGCAAATGGTAAAATCCATTACGTTGAGATTTGGACTTTTTGGAGGCGATTCGTTTATGATAGAAAATCACCTTTGACATTTTATATCAAGAATATGGATTCAAATTTTATGGTTGGTGCAAAAATAATGTCATTTTTTTATATATAGTTGAAGGTTAAATAACAACTTTATTTTTTCACTAATACATTACTGCAGATCGATTTTTTATTTGCTTGATTTTATATTTGTAATTATTTTTATATTTGTAATTATTTTTATATTTAATTATTTTTATATCTGTAATTATTTTTATATTTAATTGTTTTTATATTTAATTATTTTTATATTTGTAATTATTTTTATATTTGTAATTATTTTTATATTTGTAATTATTTTTATATTCGTAATTATTTTTATATCTGTAATTATTTTTATATTTGTAATTATTTTTATATTTGTAATTATTTTTATATCTAATTATTTTTATATCTGTAATTATTTTTATATTTGTAATTATTTTTATATCTGTAATTATTTTTATATTTGTAATTATTTTTATATTTGTAATTATTTTTATATTTAATTGTTTTTATATTTAATTATTTTTATATTTGTAATTATTTTTATATTTGTAATTATTTTTATATTTGTAATTATTTTTATATTTGTAATTATTTTTATATCTAATTATTTTTATATTTGTAATTATTTTTATATTTAATTATTTTTATATTTGTAATTATTTTTATATCTGTAATTATTTTTATATTTAATTGTTTTTATATTTAATTATTTTTATATTTGTAATTATTTTTATATTTGTAATTATTTTTATATCTGTAATTATTTTTATATCTGTAATTATTTTTATATCTGTAATTATTTTTGCATCTGTAATTATTTTTATATTTGTAGTTATTTTTATATTTGTAATTATTTTTATATTTGTAATTATTTTTATATCTAATTATTTTTATATCTGTAATTATTTTTATATTTGTAATTATTTTTATATTTGTAATTATTTTTATATCTGTAATTATTTTTATATTTGTAATTATTTTTATATTTGTAATTATTTTTATATCTGTAATTATTTTTATATTTAATTATTTTTATATTTAATTATTTTTATATTTGTAATTATTTTTATATCTGTAATTATTTTTATATCTGTAATTATTTTTATATTTGTAATTATTTTTATATTTAATTATTTTTATATTTGTAATTATTTTTATATTTGTAATTATTTTTATATTTAATTATCTTTATATTTGTAATTATTTTTATATCTGTAATTATTTTTATATTTAATTGTTTTTATATTTAATTATTTTTATATTTGTAATTATTTTTATATTTGTAATTATTTTTATATTTGTAATTATTTTTATATCTGTAATTATTTTTATATCTGTAATTATTTTTGCATCTGTAATTATTTTTATATTTGTAATTATTTTTATATTTGTAATTATTTTTATATTTGTAATTATTTTTATATTTGTAATTATTTTTATATTTGTAATTATTTTTATATTTGTAATTATTTTTATATCTGTAATTATTTTTATATTTGTAATTATTTTTATATTTGTAATTATTTTTATATTTGTAATTATTTTTATATCTAATTATTTTTATATCCGTAATTATTTTTATATTTAATTATTTTTATAATTGTAATTATTTTTATATTTGTAATTATTTTTATATTTGTAATTATTTTTATATTTGTAATTATTTTTATATTTCTAATTATTTTTATATTTGTAATTATTTTTATAATTGTAATTATTTTTATATTTGTAATTATTTTTATATTTGTAATTATTTTTATATCTAATTATTTTTATATTTGTAATTATTTTTATATTTAATTATTTTTATATTTGTAATTATTTTTATATTTAATTATTTTTATATTTGTAATTATTTTTATATTTAATTATTTTTATATTTGTAATTATTTTTATATTTGTAATTATTTTTATATCTGTAATTATTTTTATATCTGCAATTATTTTTATATCTGCAATTATTTTTATATTTAATTATTTTTATATTTGTAATTATTTTTATATTTGTAATTATTTTTATATTTGTAATTATTTTTATATCTGTAATTATTTTTATATCTGTAATTATTTTTATATCTGTAATTATTTTTCAGACGTTGGCAAAATTAAGGTTAAAATGTGTTTCTTGAGTTTGAAAAAAGGATGAATGATGGAACTCGTGCGACACTTGAACTACTTAGCTTTTCAAGAGCTACAATATTAAAAACTATGGATGAGCGACTGAATTAGTAGTTGTAGAACGGTTGAGATAGCAGGTGCAGTTGTGAATATCAAGGAAAATATGAGAGGAACATGAATTTGAAAGAAAGATAATGACCTTGTCAGAGTTAGGTTAGTTTGGAAGGCGAATTCAAAAACCCGTCCAGCACATGCCAGCAAGTATTAAAAAAAAAAAAAAAAGATGTTAAACCAATGATAATGATGATGATAAAGAGGATTGGATCATTTTGCAGAAAACCTTAGCGACGTAAATGAGGAATACGGTGAATAATGCCAACAAGAATGGATCAAAAGATATTGAAGACACTAGAATATCCAGGTGATGGTGAATTACTGGTCGATTCAACTTGTCTTGGAATTGCTGCGATTGTGATGATCTGTTTCAATAAATGTTTCATTATTCCGATTCTTCACACTGTTCTTCTCATCTTAAATGTTATTTGCACAATGTTTCGGCTGATGTAACGTTCGACTTCCTTCAGGTGTATTATCTTGAGCTCGGGAATCTGCATGGAATTCGAACACAACCTTTTATTTAATCCATGGGGGTAGCATGCTCTCATTCTGTCAGTCATGATCAGGTGGAAGTTGTAAGTAATTTGCAATTGTATTCTTAATATCACCCACACTAAGGATTGAACCTTCAACCTTCAGACAAATGTCACAACTGAATTTTACCTAATACTTTAACTGTTATTCCCGAATTTTAACAAGAAAGTCGAAGGTTACATCGGTCGAAATGTTGTGTGAGTAACACTCGATATGAGAACTGTAGTTTAACCGATACAAATTTTAAATCCTCATCTCAAAAAATTAAAAAATAATTCTCAGTTTTGTCCACTGATTTCTATTTTTTAAATCCAAATTAAATAAATTTTGTATGAAACTGATTAATCAAAATGGTGATAACAATGATTTGATTCAATCCTGTGTGTTCAATCAGTTAAAGGATTTGGATGTAATCAAGTTAAGACAAGTTTTTATAAGATGATACTAAAGTAACATTGAGTCCGGTCAGTATTTCGATTTTGCCCAATAATTTACAAGTATCCTTTTTAAAGCTGAATTATACTAATGAGATATAATATTGACTGTTTTATATAATTTGTTACAATTTTAAATGAAGAAGAAACATATTCGTTTTATTAAAAAAAAATTTAACTGACAATGACTATTATTTATTTTGAAAGAATTTTTTTTTTCTTAATAGTATTGACCTTAAGGGACATTTATTATTTCTAAAAGTCAATTATACAAATTGATATTGAAAAACACTGGAATTTTCACAGGGTTTGGTAGTTTATTTCAACTTATAAATGTATAATACGTTTTTTAAATAATTTCTGTAAATTTCTCTTTACATGCATATAAATCTTTTATTGAATCTTGATTTATTTAAGTTTATTTATAAAAGTTTACTAGATTTTTTGCCCGTTAAAAATGGGGAAAAATTATAGCCTGGGCTATAATTTTTCCCCCAGTTTAAAAATTGTTTTTAGAATGAGTGCTTTATGGCAAATTGATAATTGCATATTATTGAATGGATGGCATAATACTTAGTTTGATGCACCTTATCATAAAGATCTGTACAAAATTTCATCCAGATTAACCCAGTAGTTTCCTAGAAAACTTTTCGAGTAAATGTAGTATTCTGGTGACTAATTAATCCTCCGAATGGATACCATAATACAAAGTTTGGTGCACCATATCATAAAGATCCATACAGAATTTCAACCAGATTGGCCAAGTAGTTTCTGAGAAAAAGTGTGACGGACGGACTGACAGACAGACAAAGAGAAATATAATATAGAAATATCAACATTCATGATGGCAATATTCTGGATAAAAATAAAACAAATTAATATGCTTCATTTCAAATACCTGATAATGATAATATTTGGCTTCCTCCTTCTCTGATTTTGGTATTTAAAATACTGTGAATGTTGCAGACTCTGAAGTGAGCAACCCCAGAAAATGTCGCTTGTCTGCTCCCCATGTGATCTAACCAAAATGGTTGATATGAGTCATGCTGAATGCAATAAAATAATTTCTTATGCATTGAAGCCAAATCTTCCTCAGTCTATCAAGCTTCTTAGTACATGCTGTATTCAGAGGTGTTATGAAGTTGATTCAAGAGGTGGCATGCTGCACATAGTCAAATCATCTGAGACGCCAAGCACTTAAAGCATCCAAAATGCGACTAATACTAAGTTACTGCTGAAGCAAAGTTAAAGGGGGAGGGGAACCTATTATCCAGTTTACTGCCACATATTCACTTGATCATCAATTGTAAAATGAAAAACATCTCTATACTATGACACTTCAGGTTCGGACGTATGTTATCTCTCACACATAAAAAAAAAAAAATTAATCTGATGTCGATTAGGTAAAAGATTGAAACTTCCATTTTAAAATAAATTCTTTCAAAATCAAATTATGTCCCATTGCTGCAATGTTATATCAATGTTTTACAAGTTTTACAAGTGCTTTAATGAAATGTGCTCTGATGAACTCAAAGCACTTGTGCCCCCTTGACGTACAAACCCCTATTTAACCCAACAAGCGGCAAAATCACACCCTTTCACTATCGAGATCCCTAGATGCCGGAAAAACTTTCTATCCTAATAGTTTCTTTCCTTGGACTGCTCAACTTTAGAATTCTTTCCCTGTTTCCTGTTTTTCTGGCTGTACTAACCTGCAGAAGTTGAAATGTAATGTGAACAAACATGTTACGGCTCAACTCCCCACAGTTCCCTTTTAGACACTATCCCAAATAGTACCTTCTTATGTTTCAAGTGGCAATATACTTTGTTTGGGGTGAAAAAGATTAAAATAAACAAAAAAAAATAAAAAAAATAAAAAAAAAGATTGTCTTGTCGACTCAGTATGATATTTAAAAGAAAATAACATCTATTTTATTGAGTTGAAGAATATTTCGTTGACAATTATTTTTACAATAAGAACATAAAGTACATTTATTTTTTAAAAGAATTGAATTGCTACAATTTTAAATAAAGAAATATATTCATTCACAATGACAATTTTCTTCTTTTTTTTTTTAAATAAAAGAAAGAATCATTTTTCCTTCTTTAGTGGTCGGTACACTTAAGTTAATTTGTCCTCAGTCAATGGAGGGGAACCCTTCTATACTAAGATAATTTTTATTTTTTGCATACTTCCAGAGTGCCCCTTTTTATGGAGCTGGTTTCCATCTCCCCCACATTAAAATTAACCCTGCATCACATTTTGCTTTCGTAGGGAAGCAAATAAATACCAATAATACCATTCACACGGACAGGCATTCATTATTTCAAAAGGAATAGTATTACCATTAAAATATTATGGTTGATGTAGAAAACACCATAAAATTTCCACAGTACCTAAATAATAATATTTGACTAATAATATTTGACTAATAATATTTAACTAATAATATTTAACTAATAATATTTAACTAATAATATTTAAGTATAATAAAGAAAATAGGACAAGTAACATTTACTTACAATTATTGAATTATTGAAAAAAAAAATGTCTTACTTTAATAAATATTAGCGTATTCTGAAGTTGAGGGAGATAACTCTTTAAAAATATAGAGAGTTATTTCCCTTTAATTGTTTGCGTCTTTGTATATATATTTTGTTTAATTAATAATAGATAGTTTTTGTATTTTTTGTTGTTTTTTTTCCTTTATGTAACCATCGAAAAAAAACAAAAAAAAAACAAAAAAAAAAAAAAACAGGTACCCTACCCATGCAGGATATGAATCGTGCTGAAATGATATCGTTATTATTTAGAAACCCATTTTTAATACGAGGAAGGGATTCGTTAACTATTCTGTTCTTTCACTTTAAAAATTTAATAAACAAAAACTACTGTAAAAATTGAATTTAACTTGAAAATCTTATCTAAAAAATAAACAATCTAGCACGGTTCGTATTTTGCTCGACTTTCTAAATGTCTCTATGCCCGTTTAATCGACGATGTTAAAAAAATTGAGTTCTCATCCAGAATTCTCCCTATATTAAAGAGCAAAACTAAAACAATCTGTTTCATGTATGTACCCATGATGAAACGAAAATATCATATTCCAAAAAATCAGATAGGTTGATCAAGTTTTATTTTTAAATAAGAAAATCAAATTTTATGAGTAACAAAAGAGCGGCTGTCTTCACCATTTTGAAAACAATCTAAAAATAAAGGGGGGGTAATTCAATTCAAACTTGCGAAATTTATATTGTAATGCCTACGAATTCCTACTAATTGCTTAAAAATATTTTTTTTTATTATTGCATTTTCACCCCAAATAAGACAGTGCCACTCTGGTGTAGAGGGCTACTATCTGGGACACAATTGCAGGGATACTATGTAGGGAGTTGAGCAGCAAGATGTCTGTTTACATTACACTTGAACGTCTGTACAGTCGGAGAAGCAGTAACGCGGAAGGGAATTCCAAAGTCTAGCAGTTCTGGGGAAGAAACTATTAGAGTAGAAGGCTTTCTGCCATCTGGGAATCTCTACTGTGTAGGGGTGGGATTTTGCTGCTTGTCAGGTTTGTCAGGGGTATTTACGTCGAGGGGGTACAAGGGCTTGTAGTTCGTCAGAGTATCCACCATTAAAATACTTGTAAAACAGGTAGAGGGATGCAACATTTCGTCGAAGGGAGAGAGGCTGAAGCCTAGCTGACAGTTCGGAATCTATTGGGTTGGCGTGAGAGACTAGTCACAAGTGTACCAGCCCAAATGTGACAACAATACTCCATGCGAATGGTGATCTTGCAGAAGTACAAGATACTTTCAGGCATAAGTGACTTTCTAACGCGGTAGAGAGAACCCACCTTCTTTGCAGCAGCTGTGGCAATGCCCTGGATGTATTTGTTCCAGCTCATGTTCCCTGTGAACATTAAACTTGGGAGTTTGAACAAAGTACTTTCGGGTAATGTATTGTTAGCCATAATTATTAGTGGTTGAGAAGGTTTCTTGTAATTATTAAAGGAAACAAGCTTAGCCTTGGCAGCACTGAATGTTATCATCCATTTTTGACCCCATTCAACTACACACCGGAGGTCTTCCTCTAGGGTTCCCGCCATTACTTTAGATATGTGCTCATTCGTTTTCCCCACATGTTATAGAGCATGGTGTCATCAGCAAATATACCCATCTCAGAGACAATTTTATCAGGGAAGTCATTTATGAATATTAGGAATAATAAAGATTCATGGATCGATCCCTGAGGTACACCTGCATTTATATCATGTTGTTTTGACGTCCAACCATCAAGGACAACTTGGATTTTTCTCTTATTTAAGAAGGATTCAGTTATGTTAAGTATTCATCCAGTAATACAATATGATCCGATTTTCCTGAGAAGACCATCATGCCATATTCTGGCAAAAGCATCTAGGGCTACCTTCCCTTGTTTTATCCACTGCATGGTATATATGTTAAGAGATTACAGTTAGAATATATGCAGTAGAACAGGCTTGCCTAAAGCCATATTGTTAGTCAGACTGTAGTTTACAACGGAAGGGTGGTGGACTAGAATTTTTTTTTTTTTTTTTTTTTTTTTACACAATGATCACCACTTATCAAGGCCCAGAAGCCACTCAGGGATAAGGGTTATTGCAAGTACATTACGTTAGTGTGGAGATTTGATGAAGTGTTCACTTAAGGGGGCGGTTCATCAGGAATTTGTTTATGCTGGACTTGAAGACATCCAGGTTGTAGTCAGGTGGGAAGCAGGCAGACGGAACAGAGTTCCACAGGCATGCAGTTCTAAGAAAGAAGCTTTGTTCATGGAATCCGCGTTTTGATTTAGGCACAGATATAGATTGGGGGAAATTTTTCCCAGTGGATTCAGCTAGACGGGTGCTTTTCGTGAAAGATTGGCGAGGGGGGGACCAGAGATTGGAGTTCAGACGAGCACCTGCCATGGAAATAACGATAAAACAAGGATAGGCTTGCAACGTCTCTTCTGTGGGAGAGAGGTTGCAGGGTAGAGAAAAGGGCATCCCCCACTAAGCCACGAAGTCTATTTTGTACTCTGTCAAGACAGGATAGGCTGTTTTTAGCAGCTCCTGCCCAGATGTGGTAACAGTATTCCATCCTTGGACGTACTTGGCTTTTATATAGATAGAGAATTGCATCAGTAGTGAGATATCTTCTGGAGCGGTAGAAGGATCCCACCATCTTTCCAGCGACCTTGGCAACAGACTTGATGTACGTGTTCCATTTCAGATCAGGAGTAAAGGTCAAACCCAGAAGCTTGTCAAAACACGGGGCCTCACCCAGACGAGAACCATCCATCACAATTGATGCCAGATGGGGATCAGAGCGTTGATGATGTAAGGATAGGAGTATGGTTTTGGATGCATTAAAAGGTAACCAGCCACATCTTCCCCCACTGAACCACGTGCTCGAGATCAGAGGAGAGAGAATCAGAGAGAGCTTTGTCATTTACAGCCTTTGATGTGTTGCCGTAGATGGTCGTGTCATCAGCATAGATGTCAACGAATGATTTAAGTATGTGTTTAGGGAGGTCATTGATGTAGATCAGGAAGAGAGTTGGGCCCAGGATTGACCCCTGAGGGACTCCAGCATTTATATTGCAGGCCTCCGATTTTTGTCCATCTACCACTACTCTTATGAGCCTATCGGAGAGAAATGATTTAATGATCGAGAAAACATTTCCAGTTATACCGTAGCTGGAAATCTTGTGAAGTAGACCCTTATGCCATACCTTGATTAATTATGGACTTAAATATTTTGGCGAAAGGGGGGGGGGGGAGGAAAACTGACCCATTAAATCACTAATGGGGTGATAATTTAATGGGTCACTTTTTCACCATAATTCTTGTAAAGTGGTACCACAGAAAGAGTTTTCCAGCAGTCAGGAAAGCAAGATTTGTTAAGGCATTTGTGAAAAGTTTGGAGAGAACTGGAGCAACCTCAGCATAGCACGGCTGACTGGGATAGTTTCCGTACATTTATATCTGACTTACCCCTGCATTCCATGTTTAAAAAGGATGTGTTCTCCATAGTATCAGACCTGACCGAATGGTTAATTGTAGGCATAGACCGATTCATACCATTCAAAAAATTCCAACAAAAATCTACCAGCCAGCCATGGTTCTCCCCAGAATGTGCTGCTGCCATTGCGCTCAGAAATCACTTTTCCATAACTACCAACGTAATAGATGTACTGAGACTAAAGCTGCTTTTAGGACTGCCAGCAACCACTGTAAAAGAGTAATAAAATATGCAGGAGAGCTATATGTGCAGTCCATTAAATCCAAAGTAGCTGAGCAGCGGCTTGGTTCCCACCAGTTCTGGCAAATAGCAAACAGGATCCTGAACAGAAGCGTGCGTTCTATCCTAACCATTATCAATGGACCTGAGGTCATCTCGTCAGCATCAGACAAGGCCAAACTATTTGCCAAGAACTTTGCAGCTATGCGACGAAGGCCATCAACTCTCCGTATTTCCCCCTATAAAAGACAGCACACTATGCAACATACAAATATCTGTGCATGAGGTCACCAAGCTAATCAAGAACCTTGATTCCAGTAAAGCAACTGGCCCTGACGGCATTCCAATTATAGTGCTGAAAAAGCTTCAACCAGAACTTTCCCCCATACTTACAAAACTGTTTAAGCATTGCCTTAAGAAGTGCTTCCCAACACCCTGAAAAACCTCATCAGTATGCCCTGTATTTAAGAATTCAGGTGATAAAGCGTCTCCCTCTCAGTACAGTCTTCTGTGCGTCATGAGTAAGTTGCTGGAATCCATATTAAATAGAGAAGTAGTCAACCACCTCAGCAGAAATAACCTTCTTAGTGACATGCAATATGGTTTCCATTCTGCCAGATCTACAGCAGATGTGCTAACGGTTATATCTCATAGGATTAGTGAATCTCTTGACAAAAGCTTCCTCTCTAGGGCAATTACTCTTGACATATCAAAAGCCCATGATAAGGTATGGCATAAGAGCCTACTTCACAAGATTTCCAGCTATGGTATAACTGGAAATGTTTTCTCAATCATGAAATCATTTCTCTCAGATAGGCTCATAAGAGTAGTGGTTGATGGGCAGAAATCAGAGGCCCACAGTATTAATGCTGGAGTACCTCAGGGCTTCATCCTGGACCCAACTCTCTTCCTGATCTACATCAATGATCTCCCAAAACACATACTTTAATCATTCATTGATACCTATGCTGATGACACGACCATCTATGGCAACACATCAAAAGCCGTAAATGTAAAGTTCTCTCTGATTCTCTCTCCTCTGATCTTGAGTGCGTGGTACAGTGGGGGAAGAGGTGGCTGGTTACTTTTAATGCATCTAAAACCAAACTCCCATCCTTACATCATCAACGCTCTGATCCCCATCTGGCATCAATTGAAATGGATGGCTCTTGTCTAGGGGAAGCCACATGTTTTGATAAGCTTCTGGGCTTGACCTTTATTCCTGACCTGAAATGAAACACATGCATCAAGTCTGTTGCCAAGGTCGCTAGAAAAATGGTAGGATCCTTCTACCGCTCCAGAAGATATCTTACTGCTGATGCAATTCTCTATCTATATAAAAGCCAAGTACGCCCAAGGATCGAGTACTGCTGCCACATCTGGGCAGGAGCTGCTAAAAACAGCCTATCCTGCCTTAACAGAGTACAAAATAGACTTCGTGGCTTAGTGGGGGATGCCCTTTTCTCTTCCCTGCAACCCTTCCCACAGGAGAGACGTTGCGAGCCTGTCTTTGTTTTATCATTACTTCCATGGTAAGCGCTCGTCTGAGCTCCAATCCCTGGTCTCCCTCTCACCAATCTTTCACGAAAAACACCCATTTAGCTGAAACCATTGTCAAAAAATTTTCCACACTCTTTGTCTGTGCCAAAACCAAAACGTAGATTCCATGAACAAAGCTTCTTTCTTAGAACTACATGCCTGTGGAAATCTTTTCCGTTTGCCAGTTTCCCACCTGACTACAACCTGGATGTCTTCAAGTCCAACATAAACAAATTCCTGATGAATCGCCCCCTTAAGTAAGACAATTTATCAAATCTCAACACTAACATACTGTACATGTAATAACCCTTATCCCCAAGTGGCTTCTTAGCCTTGATAAGTGGTAACCACCATGTAAAAAAAAAACAAAAAAAACAGCCAGGTTGAGATCAGGTCCACATGCTTTTGAAGTTTTTTATACCATGCACTTAAGAAGGGGTGATTTTCAGATCATTTAGTTTGGTTTCTGTCCGCAAATGAAAGTCAGGGAGGGAATGCTTTGCTGGGTCCAATGTAGAGTTTGAGATAAATCGACTAGCAAGCATGTTAGCCTTCTCAGTTGCCGTGCAAACAACATCATGATTGTTGGATAGTGGGGGGAGGGATTACTGATTATTTACTATACTGTTGTAGATTTTCCAAAAATCACGAGTTCCTAATTTCTGTGTTTCAGTGCATTTTCTGATGGTTTTGGTATAAAATCTCTTAGCTGCCGATATTTCTTTCTTTAAATTACTTCTAGCTCCTATATACTGTTGTCTGTTTGTATTGGACTTTTGTCAGATAAATTGCAGTATGCATGCTGCCTTTGAGCAATGGCAGCTGTGCAAGTAGAAGTAAATCGTTTGGGAGAGTGGAGTTTGCTATAAAACTTCCGTGTGGAAAAAATAAAACTACTTAATTTACGTGATTTTTGGAATATGATATCTTCGTTTCGTCACGGGTACATACATTATACACATTTTTCCTCATTTTTTGTTTTTTAATATAGGAGGAATTTGGGACAAAAACCTAAAATTGTGTGACCACTTCTCCTGGGCATGTGTTTTTTGTGTCAATGTTACTTTGCTAACTACATATTGAATTATTATTATTGTATTATTTACCATGATTCAAATGTTTATTCAAATAAAAAAAATGCAAAAGGGTAAAATAAAACGAATGTTAAAAAATTATTTAAAAGAAAAAAAATTATTTACAACATTAAATCCAAACTATGTCTGAGTAAATCTAATAAAAATAAGTGGATTTTTAAAAATGTCATTAAAAATGTCATTAAAAATGGCATTAAAAATGTCATTAAAAATGTCATCAAAAATGCCATTAGAAATGTCATTAAAAATGCCCTCAGGCCATAATGGTAGTTGAATCAGATTAAACTAAAATATTGACTTGAATTAATCTTTTATTTTAGTCAGGTGTGTTACAATGTTATTATTTACTTGCCTCCCACGAGGGCAGAGTGAGATATAAGGATAGTTTTTAATGTGGGAAAAATCTAGCTCTCCTCAAAAAAGCATTTTGGACAAAAATTTAAATTGCCTCAATCTAGAAATATTTCCCCTTCATTTACCGAGCACAAAAAGGATGCAGTGTAAAATTAGAACAGATACTACACTTTGCTTCTAGCAAAAAAATAATGCAATGTTTAATATTTATTCATCATAAAATTTGCATTAGAACTTTTATTAAAAAATTAGACATAAGGCCAATCAAATTTCGGAAGTGGACTTGTGATGGTCTCAATCTTTTCAATTAAACACTTTCACCATAATACCACATTTACTCTATGGATTTGGCTATTTAGGAAATCTGCAGTATTTGATGAATTTTATTTACATGAATAACATATACAGATTTATGAATGATGGGGAGTGGGGTGACTAAAAGCACATTTTTTTTTTAAATAAAAATAAAATGTTAGGGTTAGTAATGCCCTCCCAAGTTTTTCTAATGACAAAAGCAATGCAATTTTTTAAATGTCCTGTTGATTGTCATATGTTGCTGGTCATGTGCAGTTCTAGGAGGTCGATCTGCCCAGGCTTTGACTTCTCTCTTTTGTTAATTGCTAATCGCCTGAGGCGCCCCTATCGGGGAATGCCGATGGGGCTGCATTTTATTTTCCAGCCAAAGTGTTTCTCAACGGGGGCGCTGATTTTTCAATCTTACTTTTCAATCCTAGTGTCCGATTTTCCGATCATAGAAGGGAGATAAATATTACAAGCAAGTAGAACTTTACGTAGAGAGTTTAGTTTTTAGTGGGAATGAAGATGGGAAATGGGTCAGAGTTTGGGAGTAGATAGTGTCCTTCTAAGATGCGGAGGGTAAAATAAATGAGCAGAGTAGGCACCTTGGAAGATTTCTAATACCAGAAAAAAGATCAAGTACAGTTTTAAACGTTAAATTTTGTTATTTTTCAATCCGTTTCGTGCCAGTTTTGGGTAACATTGACTGCTACTAATTGTATTTCCTGTGCTTCCTCTGGCTTTATCAACATGCAAAAATTTAAATGTAATATAAACAAACACTATGCTGCTCAACTCCTCTATAAATCTAGTCCCAAATAACAGTAGCCATGTATCCTTGGGGGGGGGCGTAAAAAAGGATCTAAAAAACCATATTTAAAATAAAATTATTTGTTGGTTTAAAATATATTTCATCCTGAAATAAAATAGTCATTTATTTTTTAAACTGTTGAAAATGAAACTTTAATTCAACATTTTAATCGTTAATGGCCATTTGTAATTTTCTTGTTTTTTGATTATTTTTGCTTACAACAAATACTTTTATTTGTTGTTTTTTAATTTTTTCTATGCTAAACATAAACTTTTAATAGAATGTAATAACTAATCTAAAAAAAAACAAACAAGTTATTAGAATATACCAAACGATAATTTAATAAAAGCAATTGCTCCCTATTCCCCCAAATAGTCAACATTCTAAAGTTGCTGGAAAAATTGGTGAATCATTCTACTCATCCAGAAATCTTTATTTATTCAAGAGTGAAATTCGTTCAAAGATGAAATACTTCTGTCATCTGGGGAAATGCCACTTGGAGCAAACTTAAACAACTAAAATAAAATAAAATAAAAAAAATACAAACTTAAACAACTAAAATAAAATAAAATAAAAGTATAATAGGCTGAAGCATATGTAAAGAATCAAACATTTACACAACTTTGTCATGGCCAGCATTATTTTTTTTTATAAGGGAGTCACCATTTATTAAGGGTCGAAGGTCACTTGAGGATAAAGGTTAATGAGTGTACAATGGTCACAGGACAACATCATAGTAATAGTTATTGGTGGAAATTGAGTGATTATTTAAAGGGACGGCTCAACAAGAATTTGTTTACATTAGACTTGAAGATGACCATATTGTAGTCAGTTGGAAAGCAGATCAGGTGAGCAAACTTCCACAGGTGAGCAGTTCTAGGAAAGAAGCCTTGTTTGTGAAATTTACATTTAGATTTAGGTACAGACAAAAAGTGTGGGAAATTGTTAATAGTGGTTATAGCTAGACGAGTGTTTTTTTTTTTCAGCTCATTCAACACAATGACATGAGCAGAAACCATGAGAAATCAGACACTATCATGGTGGAACAGATTTAAGATTATAGATTACATCGTATTGCTGAGAGTTTGGATGTTTTACACACTCAGTATCTCAAGTGGTTCAGCTTTGTACAACAGGCCAGCAAGAGGAAGGCAAGTTTTGTGAAGTATACTTGGAGATCCAGTGTAAAAACGATGCTGGTTTGAACTGCTAATGATAAGAAACGCCCATGCAATACAAATGACACAAAAAAAAATTAAAAAGCTGATCAATAATATTTAGTGTCATACAGAAAACTGGATGATAATCCTGCAACGTACAAATAAAATGTGTGTAAAAAAAGTTTGTGCACATGGGAATCCACGTAGAGCATTCAGTAAAATTTGGATTCTTTGAACTTCTGTTCTCACCTTGAGTGTCATTTGCACAACATTTTAGTCAATGTAACCTCTGACCTTCTTCAGGTGTATCTCGTCATATTTGGGAATGTTTCTGTCGAACAGTGTAGATGACTGAAAAAATGCAATTGCACATTAAGACCACTATCCAGTTATGGTTGACGGAACTCCTGTGAAGTAAATAAAGAGTTCTGTTCAAAATTCCATCCAAATTCTTGAGTTCGACAGAAACATTCTTGTTTGACAAGATACACCTGAAGAAGGTCAGAGGTTACATGATTGAAACGTTGTGAAAATAACATTTAAGATGAGAACAGTAATCTGAAGAGTCCAAATAATATGAATAACCAATCACAAAAAACTTAATCCAATAAAAGTAATGAATATAAAATATTTAGATTTTGAGTCAAAAATCAAAAACATGTCCGCTTGAACATAAAGTAGTGTTTTGTGATACTGATCATAATCCAATAATTAATCAAAAACAAAGTTTGTTTTATGTCGACTTGATATTCCAGATTAGGGCATTAAATCAATAAAATGACAGACATGCTTTTTGTAACACATGCACGAGGTGACGACTTCATTTACATTAGGGAAACTAGCCAAACCTACTCGTACAGATATTTGCAACAGATAAAGGGGAACTAAGAGCAGATAACTATATATAACAAGGGATATTCATCTTTTTACAAATATGAAAAAGGGAGATAACTGCTAGCAATTTAAAGAAATTGCTAACTTCAATAAAATTAAGTGCATTTGTTACTTAATTAAAAGGCCAATCAAAATTGTGTATGACAGTTCACTCTTTGTTTAAGTATAATAGGAATTGCAAAGAAGGTGTTCTGATGTTGAGCTTATATTTCTATACGAAATTGATAATATACTCATAAAATGCTGTGGACCTTATTCCTATGAACTTGCCTCCTCACGAGGGCAAAGTTAGACACAAGGTCGTTTTTTAATGTGGGGGGAAATCCAGCTCCCAAAAAGGAGCATTCTAAATAGGAACAAAAATTAAAATTGCCTCAATCTAGAAGGATTTCTCCTCCACTGATCGAAGTCAGAAAAGGCGAAGTGTAGTATCAGAACAGATACTACACTTTGCTCCTAGCTAAAAAGCTGTGGCCTTTGTTATCTTGCTTACTTATGAAAGTTATTTATAAATTAAAAATTTCAAAACATTCCTTGTTTTATGCAGACTTGATATTCAAAACTCGAGAATAACTGCAATATTTTTTCTTAACACATGCACAGGGTGATCATTTTATTAATATTGGTGAGACTAACCAAAAATAGCCTCTAAAGAGACAGAACAGAGAAAAAGGAACTAAGGGCAGATAACTACTTCCTTACTATTATGGAATATGGATTTATGTTGTACTCCATTACCTTAAGGACATTTGATGGGAATGAACTTGAGAGTTATGTATAAATGTAAGGATCAATCAAATCAAAACATGCCTTGTTTTATGTGGATTTCATATTCCAAATGGAAGAATAAATTTAAAAAAAAAAACGTTTTTTCATAACACATACAAGAAGAACTTGTTTTAGTTACATTAAAAAACTGGAGGGAAAAGTCTCCTACAAAAATTAACAGAAAAACGAACTAGGGACAGATAACTCCGATTCCTATGCAAAGAAGACACAAGGGAGATAATCGGACTCCAATAAAAATGATTAGTCTAATATATTTTCAATACCCAACACATCATTCAATAAGTCCCAAGCCTAATTAATGAAACTAACTTTTAGGTAAAATTTGACTTTATTCGTCAACAATTTTCTTTCAACGTTTTTCTAACAATTCGTTTTTTGTCAAACAATTTGTTATTGGCCTCAAAATGCATCTCAATTTTTTTTATCATTTCATCATTGGAGTCAGATCTCTTTCCCTGGAGTATCCTTTTGAAGTTGGCAAACAGTTTGTAGTCACTGGGGGACAGATCTGGAGAATAGGATGAGTGCAGAAGAAATTCAAAATGCAATTCATGTAGTTTTGCCATTGTTGTGATTGACTTATGACATGGTGCATTGTCTTGGTGAAGGAGCAAATTTTTCTTCTCAGTTTGTGGCCATTGTTTTGGTTATTTCATCCTTTAAACAAGCCAATAATGCTATAATTTATGCTATTGATGTTTTTCTCTTTCTTAATTTAATTAATAGCCAAAATACTTTGTGCATTGAAAAATAAGAAATCCAAAACCTTGCAACTGATGGCGCTTTGGATGGCTTTTACCTGCTGTTGTCCAGTCAGATACCTTGATTTCACTTTGGAGTGAAGTGGTGCATCCATGTTTCATCCATTGTCACATATTGAAGCAAAATCTTTGTTGCATTGAAACAGTGGCAAGCAACTTGAATCACTGATGTGTGCAAGTTTAAGCACAGCTTTTTTATTGACAAACGTTCATACAAAATGTGAATAAAACACTGCCTTCTCATATCTTAAACTCCTCTGCCACAACTTCACAACACGACTTCACAACACGACTTCAATTTATGATCAACCTAAACACATTTCTGGATTAAAAAAAAATGTTTTCTGAGGCAATGACTGAATTTTAGTAATCTGAGCATTCAACATCATTTGTGTTTGTGTAACACCCTCTCTTATGAAGTTATGTAAGGACCCCTGATCATCTTTGTGAAACTTTGGCTCATGTCGTCTGGTACTTCTAGAGGCCGTCACATTGAATCTGGTATGCTGAAAACAAATAGCAAAACTCACGCAGGCAAGAAAGACAACAGGCGCTTGAATTTTATTCTAATTTCACAAAATATAGTACAGACTTTTTTACAAATACATGGTTCAGTTCTTGGTAAGTTTTTAAAAGTCTCAAATCTCTCTTCTCTTCAGGGATAGCACCCAGATGGGTCGGGGGAGGGGTGTGCTGGTCACATCTTCAGGGAGCGGTATTGTTACTTCAAGTTTTGCGCACACTGTCTGGCTGGAAAACTGACTAATTTCGCACAACACTAGCATTATATATTGGTGTGTGTGTGTGTTTGGGGTGGAAAATTCCTAAGCCAATCAAATTACACCACGCATTTGCGGAAAACCCCAGATTGCGGATGTGCAATTCAGCCATGTCGCTAGCTTGCAATTTGAGACCCAAATATGATATCTATTCCCATGACCTCCAAAGTTCATTGGCTATCAGTCAGAACCCCTGGCATTGAGTTCGCCAGGCCAGACAATGTCAACGTCATTGTTCCAACATTTCCTGTCGTAATTTTCCAATAACAAAATATATCTCTGATTTTCAATCAAATATATTCAAGCAAATATATATTTTTTAACAATGAAACAAAACATATCTATATCCCTTACTTTAAGTCTTTGGGATATCTGCTATTGCCCGGGATCTATTAAAGCTATTTTAGCATACCCAACTTCTCAATGAGGGGCAAGTCGCTCCCTCAGGTGGATCACGTTACATTTGTATGACCACAATTTTTAACTATTATTTCTGATTAATCAGTTGAACATTATTTTTTATTCTATTACAAAAAATTACTTTATCAGTGTAGAAAGTCGACCTTAGGTTTATTTTCAGCAGTCTCATAACTCTTGTTTCCATTATTTTGTCCTTTAGTCCTCATATTCCATGAGTGATGTTTCTGAAAAAGGAGGAAGAATTGCTGTTTTCTAGGTTGGAATCTATCCATCCAACACTTATCATTAGATAGTTTTTGACCATAAAGTTGTAGTTTTTAGCCTCTTACATTAAGTGGCTTCATGTCTTGTCTAGAGTGATCCTCCCTCCCCCCTCCAAATATTCCACAAATTCAATTTTTGCCATTGTTTTTACAATTTGCAGCATTTAAATAGCTGTAAGTTATAAACTAAAAATTCGATTGGACTCAAATTTTGACATATGCCACCATATATGGATTCTTTTTATTAGTCATGTTATCTACTCATCAGACTCATGACTTATTCAGTGACGTGTTATTGTTGCTGCTATTTGCACTGATTGTGATACAGTGATGTCATCTTATCAGAAAGACAATATTTTCGAATATTTACAATATGTCAACTTGATCTGCTAAACAAAGTCCAATCAGACTAACCTTTGCGTTCAGTTGTTTGAAAGCAATTCTTGACCTTTATACTTGTAGGTTAGGATCAAGGAAGCAACCACACTATCATTGAAGCTTGTCATAAAATCTGGAGTAAAAAGATTATTCAAGTGTATCAGCTCCACAATTTTGTCTATTGTCGTCAACTGATGAGACTTTCAGACAAAACGTTTCAATAGTTCAGTAGTCATTGGATTGGGCATTAGATCCTCGCCCACAGAATCTTGATGTTATATTCCATGGCTGCACAAATACTGAGGGAATGGACAGCTTATAGCCAGTTACTGTTACAAATTGTATACATCATATTCTTCAGGAATTTTCGAAAACTTTTTCATCAAAAATTTTTCGAAAATTCCGACCTGGATCTTTCTAATTTCACATCAAGTCACAGAATTAAATACTAAAGCATTCTAAGGATTTTTATTGCCTATACAAATACTTTTTGGATTTATGAAAATTGTACTAAAGCATTCTAAGCATTTTTCTTGCCTATACAAATACTTTTTGCATTTATGAAAATTATACTAAAGCATTCTAAGCATTTTTATTGCCTATACAAATACTTTTTGGATTTATGAAAATTGTACTAAGACTTGATCTTCCGCAAAGTTCTATCTTGTTGGATTTGTAAACAGTTACCATATTCTTCGCCTTGGAACCTTGAACTAAAGACTCCACTGAAACATGTATCATTTTGTTATATTTTATTTTATAACTTTTTTTGAACATTTTTTGAATATTTTTTTAACATTTTTTGAATATTTTTCTTCACTTTCAGACAGTTTTATTTTTTTTATCTATTTATATATGTATTTCCATATCTCCTGTTTCTAACTCCTCTCCTTTTTTCTCCACTTTCTTTTCTATCTTTCCTATTTTTTCCTCTTTTTCTTTTATTATTGGTTTTTCGTTAATGATCCCCATTATTTTATAGTGGCCTATATATTTTTTTTACTATTACCTACATATATATTACTCTTCCAATTTACCTTTTTATTTTGTATCTACTTTTAATTACTATTTGTCATTTTATCCTATTCCTTCATTCTCGTTTCATATCTAAATGTCATTAAGCCAGTTTTTCTATTGTCTAAATTACCATCACTTTTAATGAAAGTCACTTCAGCGTATAAAAATATTACCAATACAAAGATAAAGAAAAGCAACAAAAAAATAAGAGAAAAGACTTGATGGATAGAAACAAACAAATTATTTTATTAAGAAATAAAAAAAGAAACTTAAAGCCAAAATACGAGCTGTCTGCTGCTAAGATTTTGCTCTCAGCTACAAAGAAAGTCCTTTGTGTAGTAACAATTACGAAAGATAGAAAGAAAGACAGGCGGGTTGTAAAGGCCTTTTGTTTTACTTACTGCTGTGATATGAAATTTTAACCAATGTAGGATTTTTTAAGAAAGGTCAAAAAAGTTCGCTCCCTTTGCATTTTAAGCTTAGATTTTGTAATGTCTATTTTAAAATAAAAGACCTCTCAAGTAAATTAGTTGAAAAATCTTCAGACAAAGATAAATTATCTGAAATAATGTTCCGAGAGTGTTCTTTTATAGCAAAGAATTTATTTCCTCATTTTCCTGAAGGAATAACCGGAAAACCAATACACAAAGTTCTTTGTATAATAATGTTCTCTGAAGAGGCAAGAAGTCCTAAAACAAAAAAAAAAAAAAAAAACTTCCTCATTTCTTCTTTAAGTCCGGTCAGAATACAAATATTTTTTTCTTTTGATTTAGAAAAACTGCAGCTTGAGACGTATCCATTTTCTTCAGGCTTTAGAAGAAAATATCTAGTTATAATGATAGACATTTCCAATTCAATCTTTCCTAGTGAGAATATTTCCCACATGTGTCTTCTTTCCTGCAAGCTGGTATTTTTTCCGACATATTAAACTGCCAAGTCCTTAACAGATTTCTTGGATTTACTTGAAGTAGATTTTGCTCAGCGAGATACAAATTCGTCAGATGCAATCATTTCAACATTATAAACATCGCCAGGTAACTAAGTTGAGTTCATTTCAACATTTTAACGTCTTATTTAGACGAAGAGAAGATAGCACATCAACACGTTTCAAGTGCCCAGCCCAAACTGTCAACTTCAGCTTGAATTTTATCACAAAATGCAGGAATGCGCAGATCAATCAATAGGCAGAAATAAGTCACATGACCAACAATATCAGCAGCAGTGAAGCAAACTCAAGAGAAAGGAAGAAGAGAAAAAATGAAATACACCCCCCCTCAAATTTCTACACTGTATTTGCATTTTGTATAATTCTGGCTCTTCTCTTGATAAAAAGCATTTAGCTTCGAAATGCCATGGCCTAAAAAGTTTTTTTCCTAAATTTCCCTTTAATTTTTCCTTATTGTTCTGATGATATAATAAAGTTATATATTACTTTTATTGCTCATATTTCATTTAATATATATATATATATATATATATATATATATATATATATATATACACACACACACAAGCAAACAGTTAATAAAACATGTTAAAAAACACTTTGCAATGAGTTAAAAACATATTTAATCTGAAAAGGAAACACTTAATAAAGTGGATAGACTTTTCAAATTAAATATGTTTTTAACTCATTTCAAAGTGTTTTTTTTAACATGTTTTATTAACTGTTTTCTCGTATTATAAGCTCTATCTCCTATTTGGTTTTATCGAGCTTTTACATCTGGCTGAGATAACTTTATAAATATTAATTCTGTAATATTTATAATATACTTTAATTTTACCATCTTGGATCATTTTGGTAAATTTGATTGTAATTTTTATTTCATATATATATATATATAAGACTTTCAATATGAACATGTAAAAAATAGACTTAATGTTTATAAACTACAGATTGAAACATTGTCATGTCACTATAGCATATCCTGTACATGTTTGCATGAATAAATATTAATATAAATAATTCTATTTGTTATTGAGCACTATTATATAAACCCAAAAAATGTTACATTCTTAAGCTGAATTACTACGTGTGTGTGAGTGTGTGGGGGGGGGGGTAATAAAATTAAGCTAAAAAATAAATTTTCAATGGTGAGACAAACTTATCAGGATAAAAAAGCTCTACCTGATTAAGAGGAGCAAAAATAAAGAGTTAAATGACATGGGAACTTTATTATCAAGTCAATAAGGGTTACAGAAAAAGGGAATAGAGGAGAACTCTCTTTAAGTCATGGCATTTCGAAGATAAATGCTTCTTGTCAGAAGAGGAGAAAAAGCCGGAATAATACAAATATAAGGGTAAAAAGAGAATATGTATAAACTAGAAAAAGATGTGATCGTTTGGATCAAAAATTGAACTTGAATTAAAATGCTTGAATCAAAGAAAAGTCAGTTTTCAGCAAAAAAACAAAATGCAAAAGACAAACTCAAACAGTCTCTTTCTAATCACCATATCTCTCCTAACCCCTCCCTCTTCCTCATCGTCCCCTCTTTCTTTACAGCTAAAAATTAAATAATGTTACTATTTGTTATTACATTTATTTCTTGTTTATAATGGATTATTCCACTTTTTTTTTTTTATTCTGTCCGTTCTTTTTTACCTGTAACTAGAGAGAGAGAGAGAGATAGAGAGAGAGAGTGCAGGAGAGGGAGAGAGAACATGGACGAGTGAGGGGGAGAAATGGCACATATAAAATAAGAGCAAGGTGGTCAAACAATATAAAGGGATTGAAAATAAAAGTGATGGATAGAAGCTTAGTAAGAGAAAGGTTACTTGGTCAGTTAATTGCAAATTATGGCCGATAAAATCAATTAAAATGTAAATATTTTTCAGACATAACTCAATCCCAGAACCAAAGAACATTTTAATATGTATTTTGTTATGCTTTTGGATTATTTTATGCTTAAATATAATACCTATTGTCAACGATTAATTGCATATCCAAAGCCGGGAAAGGGGTAGTAACGTTATACCGTTTCCAGCGTTTCTAGTGACATGAGTGTGTGATTGAAACTAATAAATTTCATAGGATTTCAATTGAACCATCAGCACGAATGGCATCTCAACATAACCATCATTGTTGTCCTTTTCACATTGTTTTTCTCCTCGTTCCTTCTTCTGTTGACTTTTTCTTGAGACTTAGTCATCGTTTCTTTTTTTTTTCTAACACTTATTTTCATTTCTATTTTATGTTTTGTGTCTATAATTTCATGTACACTGATTATTTGGTGTTATTAGACTGGAACAGTGTTCAGGAGAGATGGAGAAAAATATAGGTCATTTGAGTCACAAGTATAGTTTAATAATACCAAAACAAGCAGTAATAATGGCATCCTCCATTCTGTAATAAAGACCAATGTGTAAGAAAAAGTGATGACGATTCAAAGTTAAATACAATTTATTTGATCATCAATCTATGAGGAAAAACATATAAAATATTTTTTTGTTAAATATTTAGACGATGGTATTTCGAAGTTTAATGCTTCTCATCAGAAGAGAAGAGCAATGGTAAAAATAAAAAATCTATTTTTAGCAGATGAAGAAGGTAGATATTTCCATAAAAATTTCAAAAAAAAGCAATTTTCATAAAAAAAATTTGGCACAATTAAATAATTAATATTTAAAGAAATTTCACATTATATATTAAAACAAAACTGTTGAAATATTTTTGGCATGTGAAGAGGGTAGATATTTACTTGCTTCACACACAAGATGTGAACGTGGGGAGTGTCAAGTCAGTGCTCCTAAAGAAGGGGCACTCTGACTTAGCAAAAATTGCCTGGACAGCTTTGTCTGCATTCCCTAATAGGCAATAAAGCAAACAACTTACTGCACCTGAAAGCTGGGGGGTAAGGCCCGAGAGGGTAGATCCTCTAGGTACTACCCAGGTGATTACTTCAATTTGACAGGAATTGCCCTGTATTTATCAGACTGATTATCAAGAACGGATTCTCAACTGGTAATTCTACCCAGGCCTCCAAGCGACTAAAGAAGCAAGGAGACCGACCTTACTCAAATGCTAAGCATGTTAAGAGAGTATGACAACAAAAATTTGGAAGATTTCGTCTATTATATGAAATAAGAACTGACTAATCACTAGGATCGCTTTATAAAATATACTGAATCCCTTGGAATTTTCACTCATAGCTCTTCATCTTGATACAAAAAGACCAATATACTTTGCTGATCCTGACTGGATTAATTCTTGAGCATACAGAGCAACTCTAGGATACCTTTATTAACACATACCAGACAATTATTTCTTGTACAATCTGCTGTATCATAGTTGGTAGTGACAGCTAGTTTCTGCAGCTGACCTTTGTGTTATTAATTACTTCCATGATTTTTTTATTTATTTATTTATTTATTTTTTTTAAATCAAACTTATTTACGATAGCGTCACTTTTAAATTTATATTTTATATTCTATACCAATGTTATACATATAGACTCTGCATCAGTAGTTAAAGATTATGTTGACTAGTGTTAATTTCGAAAGCATTACATTGAGAACGTGTCAGAATGGCCTGGCAGTGAACGGAGATGGACCCAGTACACCTAGCATGATTGATGCAGAGGTTCATAGGTCAACTCTAAAGACAAAACACACAATGATTATGTAATAAACGATTATGTAATTCAACGACTGAAACAGTTTCAACAATTTGTGGCAAGGAAGCAGACACACCAGATGTGCCGCACAAGCGATCGAAGTGACTATTTCCTCAACGCTGTCCATTTGTTCAAGTAAGAAAATTAAATAAGGAATTAATTTTATCCTTTGATTTATGAAAAATAATTTGGTCTCTTCTCTTGTGAACAAACCTCTCTATGGATTCAATGCTACTAAGACTTAACTTCTTTCCTTTAGCAATTACAAGGAACTTTCTCAAACACTGATTGCCATGACTAATAATATGACTAATAATATGACTAATAATATGCTACCTGAAATCGATTTGTTCAAACTCCTTGGCTTTATATTAACAGGCAGCATAAATTGGAACAAATACATTGAAGACATTGCCAAGGTTGTTGCAAAGAAGGTGAGCTCTCTCTACCATGCTAGAAAATTACCCACACATGAGAGTATCCTATATTTTTACAAAGCCACCATTCGCCCATGCATGGAGTATTGTTGCCACATCTGGACTGGTGAATCTACCACTACCCTTGCTCTTAGACAGGGTTAAGAGTCTGCAACCTAACAGGTCCTGCATTATCAACCAAATTCCAACCCCTGTCCTCACACCAAAATGCTGCATCCCTGTGCCTTTTTTACAAGTATTTTAATGGAATATGATGAACTTGTAGTGCTTGTGCCCTCTCGATGTAAATACCCCTCACTAACTCGACAAGCAGCAAAATCGCACCCCTATATTGTAGAGATCCTTAGATGCTGGAAAACCATTCAACTAATAATTTCTTCTCTCAAACTGGAATTCCTTCTCAGAGCTCTGCTTCTCTGACTGTACTGACAAGCAGAAATTAAAGTGAACAGATATCTTGCTACTTAACTCCCTACATAATGTCCCTTTAGTTATGGTCCCAAATAGTCACCTCTTACATCCAAATGGCACTGTGTCTTGTTTGGGTTGAATAAGAGTAAAAAAGCGAAAAAAATAAATTTAAAACCGACAAACCCGATTGTGTTTCCATACATGAGTTATTCACCCAAGTTAAACCCAGTTACACAATCCCACGATATCATCATAAAATTTTTAACACAAATTTAATACAACCATTTGCTACTTCATGAAATTTTCCTCCGGCAAAGAGGTGCTTGATCTTAGTTTGAAGCTTTATTTTAAATTGTAGGTATTTACCGCTCTCCCATTGTGAGGAGATATGACATAATCAGAAGGTGAAGATCGAAAAGCTAGCAGACAAGAGACCTGTGTACTGTGGCTCACAAAAAATGCTTGAGCAACTCCGTTGGCATTGCTTAGTAGGAGCACCTCAGACAATTAGCAATAAACTAACCCCTTCTCAAAGAGGAAAGGTAAAACCTGAGAAGTGGAGACCTAGAACTGCACAGAACCATAACTCATTCCGACAGAAGCAAGATCATCATCGACTCGAAAAATGACCCAGAATCTGCTGGACTGATTGTCTAGGACGTATCCAAAACTAGCATGAAACAACACCAAAGTTGTTCCAAGTAAGTAATATCTCCAAACAAACACGGATTTATATAGCAATAGAAATCTGCTATTTTTAAACATTCTTGCACGAGAAATGTGATTGGTTTTACGGAGAAACGTTAATCAATGTTAATTTTATTATTTGACTTATATTGTTTATAACAGATTAAAGTAAAGCTTTACGTTTTAAGAGAACAGTTTTATTTGTTGTTGATTAGATCGCCATTTTCTCGACCCACCAGTCACATCTCGTTTTCTTTTTACAGTCAAAGCAATAATAAATACGATCAGTCAACCATAAAGATGAATACTTGACTGGACAGCTTGTCAAACAACAGTCAGAAAATGTCCAAACCAACCGGCATCAAAAACTTTACTTATTACATGTTTCTTAAAAAAAAATACACACGTTTATAAATATATATATAATGTTAAAAGTCCACGTATGCTCCTAGGATAGTAATTTAGAGGTTATGAGGGTTTTTTGAAGCATGAAAAACGATGTTACTTTTTGTATTTAATATTTTTATTGTTATTTTTTATATTTCGAGCGGACCTCCAATATAATGAGAATAATGGAAATAGTATTCCGACGAAATAGAGAGATTCTTCTAGGTGAATGAAATTAAGCAAAGCTTTCTTAATTTCATTCACCTAGAAGTCTCGAAATAAAGATGAAACATTGATGAACACATAACTTGGTTTGTTCATTTTTTATCTCTCTATTTCGTCGAAATACTATTGGCGATGGGCGCAACAGAAAAGGCGTCACGTTTTTTTTTTTTTTTTTTTTTTTCATGTTCTTTTCCTCCTTCACGGTACAGGTTCGAGCCTGGCTGCCTACTATCACTTTTTTTTTTTTTTTTTTTGCTCAACACACACCTCCAAACACCTGGGCAACGTTAGGTACCCAGACTAGTTAAATATAAATTAAATAAAAAATAATTTAGATAATTTAACTTTGCATCATATTTCCATACAAATATTTGAAAATATATTTTTTGATGAAATGAAATGTATGATTCTGTTTCATTTCAGAAACGAAATAAGTCTTTGGAAATTTAAAAAAAAAAAAGGGGGGGGCGCATAGCGTTGTAAAAGAGAGAAATATTTTTTTATAACGTCAAATAGCCGTTAATATATTTAAAAAGATATAATGCAATTCGTATTTTTTTTGGAACAATGTCCGTTATAATTCAAATATGGATGTGTAATGTTTGTTCACAATTGAATATGTACAAAAGGTACACTGTTTCATAGTGTACCTTTTGTCTAATCTCTGTTGATTTTGAGGTTCAGGATAAAAAATCCTGCCTGAGTTATATACACTTATTCCAGCATGATTTCTATATATACTATTTATTCAAAGGAAATCTACATTCAATGGAGTAAGCTCATTTGCATATTACATTAAAGAAAATCCGTTTTTATAATCAGCTCGTTGTTATTAATTGTCTGTTGTAAAAGAATCGTTTTAATTGTTTTATTCGGAAATATGATGCAAAGTTAAATTATCTAAATTATTTTTTATTTAATTTATATTTAACTAGTCTGGGTACCTAGCGTTGCCCGGGTGTTTGGAGGTGTGTGTTGATAAAAAAAAAAGAAATGTGGTAGTAGGCAGGCAGGCTCGAAACCGTACCGTGAAAGAGGAAAAGAACATGAAAAAAAAACAAAAAAAAACGTGACGTCTTTTCTGTTGCGCCCATCACCAAACCAGAAGTGACGAATGTTTAAATTCAGGCTAGTCAATTGAAAAGGATTGACTTTCGAAAATATTGGTGAAAAAAGCGACCCCTCCCTGTAGAAAAGTGCCCGATTGAGGTTTTTAGCCAATTTTTCAATATTTGTCGTTTGAAGGGTCGAACTTCAAAACAATACTGATCTCATGCAAATCCATCGCTTCTGTCAAAAGTTTTAGGCAGACATACAAACATACATACATACATTTAAACAGACAGGAGAGATTTATATTATAGATTTTTTTTTTCAATTATAAATAGATGACAACAATTGCTTTTAAAACCGATAGTAAGCTTATATATTTAAGCTTTGATAGTTATTTCCCCTTTAAGCTATGAGAGTTACTTCACGTTTGATTTTCATAGACTAAGATGGATCTGTTTTATGTTCCCTAAATCCAACATGTGGTCACTTTTCATAACAACTTCGGACATTCGGTGTATTTTAAATAGTATGTGACTAATCCCTCTGCCCGGCAATACGTTTTAACCAGGCAATGCCACCGAATATATATATATAAGAGCATTGATGAAAATAAAAATTGAATAAATTACAATATTTATTAATTCATCAAATATTCAAACAAGAAATCAAAATAAAAAATAATCTTTAACCCACGGACTTTCAAAAAGAAGACTTTTTTCATCAGATGATAAAACCCTCAAAAATGTATTGGTTAGCATACATTTCAAAAATGTTTAAAAATTGTATCTTTTTGAGTCTGCAAGGACCCATGGCATAGTGGATAGAATACTTGATAAATTTTGTTGTAAAGTTACACTCTGTTGGAGGTTGAAGAGTCAATCCTCAGTGCGAGCAACACTCAAAAAATGCAATTGCAAATTATTTAAGACTTCTATCTAGTCATGGTTGATAGATCCTGAGCATGCTACGCCCATAGATAAAATAAAATTCTGTGTAGATTCCCAAGTTTGGCAGAAAGGTTCTTGGGTTCAACAAGATAAACCTGAAGAAGGTCAGAGGTTACATCATCCAAAACGTTGTGAAAATAAAACTCAAGATGAAAATAGTAGTCTAAAAAATCCAAAGAATGCGAATAAGCAATCCGCATCCCAAAAATTCAGAAACGTTATATATATATATATATATATATAACATTAAAAATATAATAAAAAAATTATATGTATATATATATATATATATATATATATATATATATTATCAAATCAAAGGCTGCTTAAATATGAACTTATGTTTTGGGGAGTTCATTTGAATTTACAGAAGTCATAAAAAAACAGAGAGAATTGAATCAGTACCAAATCTTTTTCCTTTCGCTGAAACCTTAAAATTGGAAGATGATGGTGACTGAGTAATTAACGACACGAACTGACAACCTGGGTATGCCAAGTTCCAACCCAGTTTGTTCAACGGAAACAGTTTCATTAAGGATGTTGGCAACCTTCATATGATCTCTTCTGTAAGTATCTGATGCTATTCTAAAAAGAATTCTAACTAGAAAGATATCGGAGAAACCAATGTCAACGACAGAATCATTTTTTTCATACAGAATGAACGAATGAACCTTGAAATGAATGCCCTGTCACGTGACTCATTTCCTGTTTGCTTTTGAAGGGACTCCTTTTTCACAGACTCCTTCAATCGGACAAAATGTCAAGAGGAGATGGGAGGTACTTACCCATCCATCTTGCACTCTTATGTATTCACGCTTCACAACAAATAAATGCATGTTTTGCCCTCGTTTTGTTTCTAATTTTGTTAAGGATATTGCAAAGCATATTGCACCACTGAAACTTAAGGAGCCAGATTTACAGGGGAGGGGCAGCGTGTGTGTGTGTATGGGAGGTGGGAGTTCGGCAGTGAACACCAAACAAATGTAACAAACTGTCATTTTTATCCTACATCCCCTCTTTACTTTTGTTCATTTCAAACAAGGTATATTTCAACTGAGGAGTAAATGGTTACTGTGATAAGGGCTAGATTTATTGGGAGCATCATTGCAGGTAGGGAGTTGGACAGAGAATACCAAACACATGCAACAACCTCTCACTTATTTTAACTCTTTAATACATGTTTGATGTCTCTCACACATCGCACTAAATAGATATCTTGAATAGAGGAACACCATTCCGTAAGTAAATTTTCAAATTACAACTTGCGAAATATTGTTTCCAAAGGTTTGACCAATTTCTCAAGTAAAAATTCATGCATCCAACACACGTCAATTCAGACTTTATAACAATCGTCAACAAAAACAGACGGATACGTTTTCTTTCTTCACAAGGATGGGGGGGGGTCGAACCTTCGGGTTAATCCCACCAACCAAATTAAGAAAACAAAAATATGGAGTCTTTTTCAGGAATAAGTTGTCTTAACAATGAGAGTCTTTGAGAAAAAATCATTTTAATCATTTAATAAAAAATTATATAACCGATATATCCCACAAAAGGTATATATTCGTTTAAAGTAGCTGAGTGATATTGGCTACAGTACTTGAGTATATAATATATTAAGTCGCCTTACTGAAAGAATGTTCATGGTCAGAGCTAGTATTTCTCCCTTTTTATTATTTTACTTCAGTTAATTTTAAGGGATCAAGGGGTTAATCCCTCCTGGAGCTAACACTTGATTTAATTTTTTATTCAAGGGCTCTTCTTAGTGCGAGGCTTTCGGTGCACCTTTCAATGTCTCTCAAAGGCGGCTCTACCAGTTGACATTTAAGGCTTAATCAAACAATCATATTTTTGTAAAAAAAGAACCCGGATGTACTCATAGTCATTCTATTAACAACATTATTCGTTTTTTTTTAATTTTCTAATTAAAAATTTTTTTATTGTCAGATGTGTTTCATCTTTTCCTTTCACAGTACATTATTTCCTTTGGACATTCAGTGTCACTTCACAAACCCCAAAATACTCTGTCCACGCCCAATTAAAGCTGAAATGATTGCTCTCATTTCTCTCAACACATTGTGAACAGATACACGACTATGTTCTACTCCCACATTGTTGACTCCTCCAACAGGATTTGAACATGCAACTTTCTGCAATGCTATCTCAACCTCCGACAGACACTGTCACGAAAGACCATATCCCTTATAAAAATTATATTTTATTTTTCTTTATAAAATGTATAAAACATTAAAATATTTACTTTATAATAACATACATAATAAAATAATGATTAACAATATAATATACATATTATAATAATTAATAACATTAATTAATATTTAATAATATTAAATAAAAAATATATATAAATCCTCTTTTTGATTAATTTGAAGAACAATCTAGAAAGACTTTCCAGAGAACACAAAGGTGGTTTTTTTTTTAAGCATTATTAGAACAATCCAGAATAATAAAAAAAATTCTGTATAAAAGGACGCACCACTCGCAATCGAGTCAGTTTTTGCAAACAGTTGTTAACCTGTAAGCTAACGACTTGTTTAAACTCTGCCATTCCAGTTGAAAGAAACTTCAAAAAACCATTCCCTGCATCAACTAAAAAATTGAATTTTGGGTAAATATGAAGATTTCTCTATAATTTCTCATTGACCAAAGACTTATATCTTCAAACTCATCTGGTTCATTTATAAGCATTTGATTCCAAAATTAAGAGTTATTTCCCCTTGCATCTTAAAATGTCATATAAGCATTCAAGTCTTGTTATGTCAGTGTACAAACAAAAATATGTTTATTTGTAAATGTTATTTAAATGTTTTTGTTTTTGTAAAAATAAAAATTTCATTTTTATAACTCAGAGTTGATTGGTTTTATTTATTCTTTTGGTTTGTTGCTTGTTCATAACCCTAGACAAATACACACACACACACACACACACACACACACACACACACACACAATATAACCAAATCAAAGACTATTATCCATGAGATAGATAATATTTTGATTTGTTTATAATAATAATATACAAAGCCAGTTTATTAAAATAAGAAAGAGGTCACTCCTATTCTAAAAAAGAAAAAAAATGACATAAACAATAAATAAGTCTAGTACATAAAGGGCAGTTGTCTGTGTGTAATGTGTTTCTATGTCCAGCGAAAAGTCAAAAACTACAAAACAAACACACACAAAGTTAATATATTCTTGAGCAGCATTGCCCGGATGAATAATATCTAAAATTTAGACAAAATTATTTATCTTCTGGTGATTAACTGGGTCAAGTTTCATCGGGAATATCGTTTTTCTTAACTTTGATGATGTGACGAGAACCAGTGTGTTAATATAGTCATGCCATATAGCAAAAGAGGTGTGAGAAGAGAAAGATAGAGAGACAGAGAGATAGAGGTTTTAATAGAAATATGTGACACGTTTGCTCTGGGCAACATCAGATAGCGTTGCTAGTATTAAATACAAATAGAGAAGCTGTCATTTTTCATTAGGGGCCGTCATGATTTCTCAATTTGGCAAAATTTTCATAAAAATAAATAAAAAACACAAAATACAAAATAGGTTAAAATTAAGCTGTTAAAGATTTTTTTCAAGGTCATTCCCACTTTTCCTCTGGCATTTTAATCTATTTTTCACCTTTGTCATGTATCAGCACCGATTCTCCCCCTCCTCTCTCTCACCATGTTCATTCTTTCTCTTTCTCCCTCTTTCAGTTACTTATGCGCCCTCCTCTCTCGTTAAATGTGACTTAAATTTAGTCTTTTGTTTATTGAAAATTATTTCCCAGTTGAATGTGATGGCCATTTGTCTTTTGTAAAAGCCATTAAAAGTCATAAACATTTTCCAATACCAAATTAAAGCAATCGTAAACTATTATGTTTTTTAAGAGAATATGATGAGTTATCCAAGCAGCATAAAATAGTGAAGAAAAAAAAGAAAACAAAGAAAAAAAAAAAAGAAAACGAAGAAAAAAAAAGAAAAAGGGGAAAAAGCAGCAGATTACACAATATTATTCTTTAACTTTTATTTGTGTTTGAATTTTTTTTTTTTCTGTTCATCACCAACTTATTAATATTAACAGGGTTATTCGACATTGCCTGGGTTCAGTGGAGAATAATACCAGGCACAACAGTATAGTAATGATAGACGAGTAATTTTTATGGGTAGATTTATTTTCAAAATCAAGGAGTTCTTTCCCCTTCAAATCTATTATCTGATCATGTATGATGAAATGCTGTTGCCATATTTGGGTAGGTGAAGCTCTGTCTCATTTGAGGACTCTTGATAAGGTGCAGAAATGTATTTGTAATTTGATTGGCCCCTGTCTGCACTTTCTCTCAAAGGTGTGATGTTGCTAGTCTCAGTCTTTTCTATAAATATTATGACAGGTGTTCTTCAGAATTGTGTTATCTATTCCCTGCTTCCTTTGTTACAGCTTGTTTGATTCATTAAGTGTCATCAATTCATTGTTTTCATATTTCATTACAATACAGCTTTCTATTCTAGTAGGCGCAGTATCATTGAAGTGTTAGGTATCTATGAATAGGGGCCAGATTTATAGGGGTTATCCTAAGCAAGGAGTTGTGCAGCAAGATGTTTGTTCACATTACATTTAAATTTCTGCATGTTTGTATAATCAAGGAGCAAGGAAGGAAATTACAAAGACAAGTGGTTCTAGGACAGAAGCTATTGAAGCAGAAATTTTTCCGGCATCTAGAGACCTCCACAATAAAGAGGTAGGATTTTGCTTCTTTTTGGGTTGATGGGTGCGTTGGCTGCATTTACAATGACGGTGTAAAAGTGCAGTAAATTCGTTGGAGCACGTTCTGTAAAGCAAGCACTGTAAAACATCTGCACTGATGGGACAGGTGCTTGAGCTTGACAGATTGTGTAGGATGTATTAGTTTATAGACTTGTTTTGCATTCTGTCCAAGGAGGAGAAAGACTAGTGGCAGATGCACCAGCCCACATGTGGTAACAATACTCCATGCATGGGTGAATGGTGGCTTTATATATACATGTGAAAAATTTTACTTACTAACGTTGAACGAATAGGACAAACAGTATGCTTCACATTTTTTTTTTTTTACAAAAGTTTTTATTACCATTTCTCTCCCATCTCAACACAACTTAAAAGGTCTCTCGCTGCCACATGTCCATCTAGCCTGATCACGTGGTGCATTTTTTTCTCATTTTTTGCTTTTGCTTCTCGTGAAAACTTCCTAATTTGCATATGGGGTTTTTTCAGCTGCTGTTGCTACAGCTAATCTCTTCACAAGCCAGCTATCCTTTGCTGTTGCTGATATTTTCCCACGTGTTCATGTGCACTATTTTATAACAACTATATACGTCACTTTTGGTGTTATATGTCACGATCGACTATTTTTAATATTCCATAAAATATTTATAAATTGATTGGATGACGAATAGTTTAATATCAACTTTTGCTTTACTATTAATATCCACTTATTAAGGCCAAGAGCCACTTAAGAATAAGGGTGAATGAGACTAAATAGATTTTCATCTGAAAGATGAGGAATACTATGAAAGTACTGACATCACTCAAAAGTATGAATCGTGTTTCATTACTTACTAGCTTGGGTGCCTGGCGTTGCCCGGGTGTTTGGAGGTGTGTGTTGAGCAAAAAAAAGTGGTAATAGGCAGGCAGGCTCGAACCCGTACTGCGAAGGAGGAAAAGAATGTGAAAAAAAAAAACGTTACGTCTTTGCTATTGTGCCCATTGTCAAACCGAAAGTGAAGTAGGTATAAATTAAGCCTAGACAATCGAAAAGAGGGGATGACTTTTGAAAATATTAGCAAAAAAAGCAACCCCTCCCTTTGTAGAAAAGTGCCCAGTTGAGGGTGAAAGAATTAATGTTTTTAGCAAATTCGTCCAAAGAGTCGAACTTCAAAATGATACCAATCTTGTGAAAATCCATTACCTCTGTCGAAAGTTTTTTGCAAGACATACAAACATACATACATACATTTAAACAGACAGGTGAAATATATATTATAGATAGGGCAGTTTATGACAAAAGTGGAAGGTGATGCTGGTCATGTGGTTAACGACATGGACCGATGACCTGAGTGTGCCAATTTAAGATCCAGTTTGTTCCACAAAAATCACTTTCATTTAGGATGTTGGCGACCTTCCTGTGGTCTCTCCTGTAATTACCCGATGTCTTTCTGGAAAGAATTCTGATGAGAAAAATATCGGGGAAACCAATGCCAACAATAGAATCTTCAGTTTCATACAAATATTGCAAAGAAGCTCTGCCCATAAAAATTTTACTGGCTAGGAGTTCTCATGCAATGATCATTCCCTGGTAAAAATATTCTCTGGAATCTGAGTAACAAAATGTTTCCTCAAATTTCCAACTCTCGTTGCAATTCACTTTCAGTTCTCGCAACAGCAAATTATCACTGAATTGGTAACAGTTCTTTTGTTTTTCGGAATTTAAGCCTCGTTATAATTCTAACGCTTTCTTTTTCAGTGGAGGTCTGAATGGTGCTCTTTCACATCACATTCTAGCTTTTTCTTTATTATTATTGTTGTAGTGGTATTTGTTTTTATAGGAAGTCACCACTTATCAAGTCCCGAAGACCACTCGAGGATAAGGATTAATGAATGTAAGATGGTAGCATAGTAACGCTAGTTTTGCTCATATTATTGTTGTTTTTATTGTTGTTGTATTGATATTGTTGTTATTGTCATTATTGTTGTTGTATTAATGTTGTTATTATTGTTGTATTGATATTATTATTATTATTATTATTATTATTATTATTATTATTATTATTGTTGTTGTAATTATTGCTGTATTATTTTTTTGTTGTATTGATATTATTATTATTATCATTATTGTTGTATTGATATTATTATTATTATCATTATTGTTGTATTGATGTTGTTGTTATTATTGTTGTATTGATGTTGTTGTTATTATTGTTGTATTGATGTTATTTTTATTATTATTGTTGTTGTTGTAGTATTGTTATTATTATTGTTGTATTGCTGTTATTATTGTTGCTGTTGTATTGATGTTGTTGTTATTGTTGTATTGATGTTATTATTATTATTATTATTATTATTGTTGTTGTTGTATTGATGTTATTTTTATTATTATTATTATTATTATTGTTGTTGTTGTATTGATGTTATTTTTATTATTATTATTATTATTGTTGTAGTATTGTTATTATTATTGTTGTATTGCTGTTATTATTGTTGCTGTTGTATTGATGTTGTTGTTATTGTTATTATTATTATTGTTGTTGTTGTATTGATGTTGTTGCCATTGTTATTATTACTATAGAAGAAGAAACAATATGTCAAATATGACAATCACGGTTTAACAACTCGAGCAGTTTCAACTCGAAAAAAAGAAAAAGATATAAAACGCGTCTCCTTGCATTTATCTAATGTCACTATTGAAGCGCGAATATTGTTATTAGTTACTTGTGTCAAAGAACAACAACTGAGAGTAAAAATCTTCAAGGAATTCTGCAAATCTTCTTGGTGCTGTCGATCTAAAAGGTAATGCCACCACCACCACCATCATCATCAGTTGTACTCTGCGTTAAACAATGAAAACCAGCTGTGGATTTAAGTGGCATTGTCTTTGATGCAAAACAAAGAGCAAATAGATTTTGTACAAAGATTTGTTTTCAAACTCTACTGCGCCTGTCGTTAACCTTTTGTGTGCACAGGAATGCAACGACCAAACAAGTAGGAAACGAAGGATGTTCCGCTACGAGCATTAATGGAAATCCACTGATATTTGAGGACCACTACAACATTATATATATATATATATATATATATATATATATATATATATAAAGCTGAATGTGTGTGTGTGTGTGTGTGTGTGTGTGGTTACGAATAGGCTCCTATATGGTGGACTATTTTAAAAAACTGATTACATATAATGATAGATGTATCGAGACACAGGAATGGGTCATTTTGATCTGGCAGAACGGTAGTTCATTAAAATTGTGGGGTCTGCATTCGCGCCTAGTCCACAAAGTATGGAAATAAAAAATTTAAAAATTAAAAAAAAAAACGTTTATAAGTGTTTTTGATATAGATCTACATAAGAATACTTTGAGAAATATATTTTAACTTAAATTGGGATGATATAATAAAATTGTGGGTTCTGCGTTCGCGCCTGGCCTCCATAGAATGGAAATAGGCACAAACTTTAATAAAGACTTTTCATATCTATCTGCGTAAGTATACTTTGATAATTATGCTTCAGTTTGAAGAAATATGGTATAATAAAATTATGGGGGGTTTGTTTGCGCCTCACCTCCAAAGAATGGAAATATGTCGCATAAGGTTTTTTAATATAGATCCACAAAATATTGTGATAAGTGTTTCAGGGTGAACCGGTATGGTATAATAAATTATGGGGCTTATCTATTTTATTTTTACTTTCATCATATTTTGCTTTGGTTTTGATACCCCGAATTCGAAGCTATCTCTTTACAACCCTTCCTTTTCATAACCTATCATACTTTCATAAATCAGAGTCCATTTTCTGTAGGCTGTTTTTGAACCTAGTCAACGACAAGTACTTTTGCTAGTATATATATATATATATATATATATATATATATATATAGAGAGAGAGAGAGAGAGAGAGATAGATTACAGTGGTCCTCAAATATCAGTGGATTTCCAGATGAGTTGTTGTAACTAGATGAGTGTTTGCTATAAATGTTCTATGGGGGAGGGGCCATATATATATATATATATATATAAAATAAGAATTACAGTTAAGTTTACAAAAATGATCAAAGATGGCAAAACTAAAGTATATTATAAATATTAAAGAATTAATATTTATAAAGTAATCTCAACCAGATGTAAAAGCTTGATAAAACCAAATAGGAGATAGAGCTTATAATAAAAACAAGTAGTTAATAAAACATGTTAAAAAACTTTTTGAAAAAGAGTTAAAAACATATTTAGTGTTTCCTTTTTAAAATTAAATATGTTTTTAACTCTTTTTCAAAGTGTTTTTTTAACATGCTTTATTAACTACTTGTTCTATATATATATATATATATATATATATATATATATGGTCCTCCCTCGCCCATAGAACATTCATAGCAAACACTCATCTAGCTACAACAACTTTTAACAATTCCCTTATCATATATCTGTGCCTAACAGTTAACAAATTCCAGGAGCAAAGGTTCCTTCTTAGAACTGTCAATCTGGGAACCCAATATTAGGGTTGCTTGCCAACTGACTATAACATGGCTGTTTTCAAGTTTAACATGAATGAATTCCTGTTGAGCCATTCTATTTAATAACCAGTCCCCCCCCCCTCCACAGGAGGACCTTTGTGGCCTTCGGGCCAAGATCAAATTGTAGTATCTGTTCCAGCAAATGCTGCAATCAAAGACCATTTTCTTTGTGACAATCATTTGGTCCATGTAAGGGCAACCTTATATACCAAATGGCCTTCACTATCCAGCCCCCATTTCCCACCTCTCAGGAGCTGATCCCCTTTTCCCTTCCCCCTCCCCCCTCATTAAAAAACGGTTTTGTGCCTAATTTGCTCAGTGGGGAAGCAAATAAATACAGTCCTATTTAATAACCAAACTATACCCAAGTTCCACCATTACTGATCATCACAGTGCTGTTTCACCGGCAACATGACACTTATCAACCCGTATCCTCGATTGGTCTTTGGGCCTTGATAAGCAGAGACCCTCAATCCCAAAATGGCCATCTAAAATATACACTATCAATATTGCAAAACATTTCTAATGACATAGACTCATTGTGAAGGAAAATAAAGTTATGAATAATTAAAAAAAATTAGAACTCCCCCCTCTTGCAACGCATGGAGAAATCAAAGTATTTCATCATTTTTTATCTGAACCCGATCCACAGCATCCATCTCGTTTCATCCGATTGCAATCAAATCTCTCTCGATTGTCTGTTTTCAGTTAATTTTTGGTTTTCCTCTTTCTTTTTCCATCAAGGGACTATTGAAGCAGCTTTGGAACCAATCTTAGCATATGTCCGAGCCAGTCTGAATGTTATTTCCAGATTACTGACGATACTACCTGCTGGTTAGTGCAATCTGACTTGCAACTTGTGTCTGTAAAAACTTGTGTTATGGAAACACTCCAAGTATGCCGAATTCAAGAACTTTTCTCAAGTTTGAGAAAATACAACTGAAGAAAGTCGGCGGTTCCATTGACCAAAACGTTGTGAAAATAACATTCAAGCTGAGAATGATAGTTTGAAGAATCCAAAGCTTACGAATAATCTATCCTCCATTTTATCTGCACGGAACTTCAAATGGAACCCTTAACATTCTCTCGTTCAATCAGTCGTGATTAAATAGACATACTAAGTAATTTGCACTTGTGTTTTTGGTCGCCTTCACTGAAGATTGAACCCTCAACCTCCAGATGAATGCTGCTTTTACAACTGAATTTTTTTCATCTAACTACTGTGTCATGAGTCCTTGTGGAGTTTGTAAAGAAGAATGAAGGTCGGAGATTACATCGACTGAAACGTTATGAAAATAACACTTAAGATGAGATCAGTCGTCCAAAGAATACAAATAATCAATGTTCGTTTCAAAAATTCAGAAATAATTTTTTTCTGTACATGTTCAAGCATCGTTTCAACTACAAAGCAAGAAAACGGTGTTGACTCCAGACCACAAGAGCAAGACAAGAGGAACTGCCTATAACCATGGCTACCCAATGAGGAGCCATGTAACATAATTATTTAAAGACCATTCTTTATGAAAGAAAATTAAAAAGACAAGAAAATGCATTTACCGTAACGAAGATGGGAAGTTGAATTCCAACAATAACAATTTCAGAGTGAACTTACCTAGAAAAAAAAGAAAGGAAAAAAGTGCAATTAATAGAAATCGTTGACGTCAACAAAACAGTAACTAAAAAATTACCTGAAGATATCAGCTTCCTCACCTAAAATGCATTGAACATCGTTTTTTCCTTTTCTTTGCAAACTCAATCATATTCTTTAAAGCCCCCACCCCCCAAAATGTCCTCAATATAACAATCAAACCAAAAACCATGAAGTAGTTGAATATATGTAGAACTTGACAAAAACTTTTACCAAAATAATTATTGAAAACTGCTGGGTCCTTCTGCCTCACACTCCGGAACTCTCTTTTGAAAGGAACTTTTCTATCACCGATTTTCTATTTGGAGCAAAAGCACGTTCCTCTATCCATCCGAGTTTGTTTTTGTTTTTTTTTTTGTTTATCTTTTTCAAGTCTTGGAAATTCTCGCGGTTAATTTCGCCTTTTTCTCAATAAAACCAACCACAGCTATTGACAGCAGACAGATCAGACCTTCTGTCTTTTAGAATTACTACTACAATTATATATGTACTAGCAGGACCCATGTACTGGCGTTGCCAGGTGGAGGATGCCCCCCCCCCAATCCACCTGTAAAAAAAAAAAATTAACTAGTTGTGTGATACATTTATTAAAATGTATAATTTATTATTTTATTGATTTTTTAGCCGAGAGGAGATATATTTTCAGTATATTTTATTCACTGTATCATTTTTTTGGCGCTAAAAAGACCCATTCTCGTCTGCTCGTTCACATTTTGTAAATAAAACAGAAAAAAAGGGGAGGAGGAGGAGGCCTGCAAGCAAAAGGAGAAGGAAGAGACAGAGATACTGTGAACGAAGAGTGGAAAAGGAAAGGGAAAAGAAAGCTCATAGACGAGAAAGAGAGGAGAGAGAAAAGATAGAGAGAACTAAACCGTATATAGAGAGAGATAAACGGTATAGAGAAAGAGAGAGATAAACCGTATAGAGAGAGAGGGGACTGAAAAAAGTTGTCAACAGTCAGTGGAGCTTCGCGCTTCAAAGTGACAAGACGTAAGTCAGCGAAAGTCGGGGTGGCGAAGCCGGCGGCGGCGTGGTAGCAGCGTCGCAGAGGTAAATATCAACGACACCAGCCGATGTTGGCGGCGACGATAAAGATCTGTTTTGATCAGCGGTCAAAGTTAGAATATTGACTGAATAAAAGAATGAACCCAGCGAAGGAAGGATCAATGGAGCAGTGAAATTTTTACTATAAATCAAGGGCTTTGATGAGCTTCGGAAACAATAATTGGAGCAATTAACACGCTCGCGCGTAATGAAACATAAATAATCCGAAGGACAAAAATATGAAAATTAACCTGCGCGTGTAATCAAATATAAACAATTTGCAGGAAAGAAATATATATAAAAAAAGAGACAAAAGAAAGGTCGCATTTCAAAGGACATTAAGTGAGTTTTTCAATCAAAACTTTCATTTCTCCAATATCTCTTTCTTACCCTAGAACCTGTATCTAATTGAGCAGACGATTTCTTGTTTTATGTGAACATTGACTGTTAATATATTTTTCTCTCGGTAGAATTTGAATCCTTAAATCATTTGATTTAGTTAGACATATTTACTTTTCTTTTCTTTTCTTGAATTTTATTTATTTTTTTATATAAATAAAAATTTGTTAATTTTTCGACGATACTTGTCCTCGTTATTTCTTATGTGATTTCGTTGTCCAATACATTTCATTTTATTGTTGTCTTCGAGATGGTTGTCCCATTCCCATAACAACACATTATCAAGGAACCTGGGAAACTTTATTTTTTTTTATATATATATTTCGTTACGTCACCCATCTCTACCGTCCCCAGTAGGACTGGGATACGTCGTAACAGTTGTTAGTGGGAGCCACTGCCTGCCCAGTAAAATAGCGGGTACCGGCACTCGTGGCTTAAATGAATGTACCGTGGCGAAGTACCGACGCATTCCATATATATTTATATACTGAAGTGTATAACTTCCAAATAATAGCATCTTTTCTAATATGATTTGGTAAAAAAAAAAAAAAAAATACAGAATTTTATAAAAAGAAATATGTTGCAGAAATAAGATTGTTAGGAAAAAAGTCCGTTTTATTTCGGTCAATAAACTTTCATATTTGTTTCTTTTTCGTCATAATAATTGAAACAAAAAAAACACTATTTGGGAGTTAACCTTTTCAAATTAGTCACGAGTTTACATCTTCAATATAGTCATATTAAACTTCCGTATTTTTTTTATTTGTCCACAATTGTGTTTTGTATTTTGTAGGAAAAATTTTAATGTAAAAGATGCAAATGTTTTGGAGCTAAACTCTTCAATATATAAATATATATATGGAATGCGACAGTTTAAACAATCACGAATTTACACGTAGTGTGTTTAATGTTAAACAACTCAAGAAACTAATTTTGTTTGTTTTGCCGTTGTCGTCTTGATAAAACAATAAATGCACCTTTTCATTTTTTTTAATTTATTTTGGATTTGTTTTTGTTTGTATTTTGTTAGGAGAAATCTTAATATGAAAGACGCAAATATTTGGGAGCTAAACTCTTCAATATATGCGATGCGACTGTTTGAAAAATCACCAATGTACATGTAATGTGTTTAATTTGATTTTGTTTGTTTTATTTTATGACAAATCTTAATACAAAAGATGCAAATATTAGGAAGACGGTTCGAAACATCACCAATGTACACGTAGTTTGTTTAATGGTAGAAAAACTTGAAAAGTTTGTTTGTTTTGACGAAGTCGTCATCATCGTGACAAAACAATAAATATACTTATGTATTTTGTTAATTGTTTTTTGTTCGTCTTTTAAATTTGTCTTAAGAGAAATCTTAATATAAATGACGCAAATATTTGGGAGTTCTGTAACGATCTATGCATAAAATTAACTTGATGGGGGGGGGGGAATAATATGTCTCTTACCGACGTCATATCTTAATGCATGGAAGCGTTCACTTTCACAGATCTCAGCCAATCAGAATCGGCGGATTTTGGGAAGGGAGCCTTTATTATTTCTGAATCAAAAATTGGGACGAATATGATAAGTCTATGTATCTATGGGCTAGTTGCGATTGGTGTAATCACAGATTCCATGGAAAATGTAGAATTAGGTCCGGTGACAACTGGTAGAAGTAGGAGGACTAAATACTTAGAGAGAAAAATAGGGCCTCTCTCCTCTAAAGATTTTGTGATTGTGATGGTATTGCTTGTAGGATGTAATGTGTCTAAAATGGTGTTCGAAAGCTACATAAGATAGTGGCTATTAGCCTAGATGTATTGCATTTGTATGTGGCATCTGATGTTGCAAACCTATGATACTTTGGTCCAGAGGAGAATTTCTACAGTTATTTTATATATATATATATATATATATATATATATATATATATATATATATATATATATATATATAAAGGTAAGGCTTGGTTTCGAACACATGACAACTATAATAGGTAATTTTTTACTGGAAACATTACAAGTTAAGAATAACTAAAAAAAAGTTATTGAATTTCATATAACATTAAAATGCGATGAAGTTATTCCAAAAATAAACAAGATGACCGCCCAACAAAGGAAATATATTTAGTATAGAATAAAATTTTAGTTTTGTATTTACAAATTAAATATACATCTTGCAGGTTTTTAACGCTAGTTGACATACAATATATAAGTATTAGTTTAAAAGAGAAACATTCTTTATATAGTTTTTTTGTTGTTGTTATTAAGTATGAAATAGAAATAACAGATAATTTAAATCTATACTAAAACTAGCAGAACGCCCGGCATTACCCGGTCATAAAATATGCATAAATATGACATTTTGATTAATGCAAATGTCGTATTTATTATTATATTATATTGGACCCAATATATAGTAATGATTTAAAAAGTTTAAAAAAAAATGACTTGTGCGCCACTGCTGAGAATCGAAACCAAAACGTTTAGCTTATGATTTATTTTTGCCTCTGCTGTTAATGACTGAGCTATTAAAACAGGTTTGCTGCAAGACTAAAAATTAAAACATGAACCAACAGCTATATTCATAATGCCAGCGTTCGATCTTCACCTGGCAATTTCTTTTTAATTTTCACACTTTTGCATAGATTTTCCCAGGCTAAAACTCAAATATAAAATTTCACATGGGTTCAAATACCTTATATATGACATTCCATGTCTGTAGACCAAAAACTCTAGGAGGAGTTTGGTAGGCAATAAAAATATATACGTATACATAAACATATACAAAAAGAGTTTTGTGTTTATTATAACGTTTTTACAAAAATATTACGCAAGTATAAATCATGTAGAATGCCTGCATGAATATAATTACACGTAATAGTTAACTAATGATGATTATCCCATGAGAAAACCGAAAAACTAATAGGGAATTAATTAAAATGAATGTTTAAAAGGATATGCAAATTAGCTAGATCTTTTGCAGATAAATAATTCAATGATCCATCTAGAACAAAGATTTTCTTTATAAATGAATAGAAAAAAGGTTTTTTACTATGAATATCAATACACAAAAAAAAAACAAATTTATAGGAGTATAGATAAAATTAGGAGTAGTTTTACTTATAAATTCAAATTGATTACCTATAAAAAAATGAAATAGTGTAGGTCTTCCTTTTTTTTTTTTGCTATTCTTTTATCAATATAACATGATCATGATACACTTTTTCTATGAAAATTTCTGGTTTTCTGATGAGTACATGTTGGAAAGATTTGATATTGACATAAATATATCCTATTGTTCCATGTAAACGAAACAGGTCTGTAAAATGTAGCTAAATTCTATTAAATGAAAGTTGGTTAAAGATTAATAAAATCATGGAACTTTGAGTATAACGAATTCGTCATTCATTTTTATGTGTTTTATTATATTAAACAAACATGGAGCTTCTAAACAGAAAAGGATTGGTGTACACAATCAGTGAACTATAATCACTATAACGATTTCCCAAAAGCATATATAAGGTAGATGCATAAAGAAGGTAAAATGTTTTGTGATAATAGCATTGATCACACACCCATACACACATCCACATTATTGACACATCGATAAAAAAAAAAAAAAACTTTCCCAAGAATATTAGATTTTAACATGAAATGGTGTGAAAGAATCAATCAATTTCTTTTTATTTCTATTTCTCTTCTTTTTTTTCTGGTTGTCAATAATTAGCTTTTTTTTCATCTTTAACGTTGTATGCAATAGGGGTTTATTTTTCTTTTAATACCTGGAGAAAATATAAATTCTACCAAAATGTCAGATGAAAATAAATCCTATTTTATATAAGACTTTATAGTCATCGATTATTTAATATATACAACACTGCTATGACATGTAGCACGTCTATCTTGCTGCAAACAGCAGCAACCACTATTATGATTTTGCATCTGTGTTCAATTTCTAAGCTCGGCGCTGATTGGTGCAAGCATCTAACTTCATTTTGGCTTGTTCAATCAGAGGCCGTCTCTCATGCGAACTGAGTACACAACAAAAGATGATAAAATGGATCACACAAGGTTGACTTCTTTTTACCTTTGACACCGGAGTAACGATTACATCATCCATCTTCTTCATACCAACTCTAAATTTTTATCTTGGGACGCAACCAAAATACTCCCGATCCTCTGACCCTGGGTTCGATTTTGGCAAGAAAGCCCAAGAATTCGATAAGGTGACCACCACATACACATGGATTTAATATATCACACAAAAACACACACATACACACATCTAACTACATAACTGCTTACACTTCCGGCCTGACGTACATTACAAACATTTTCATACATGAACCTTTCTCTCTTCTCTACTAATGTGACATTTATTTAACAACGCGTGGAATTTCTAATCTTTTTTTCTCCATTCATACGAATGGACGAATTTCTTTACATGCAACATTCTCGTTTTGATTTTCCTTTAGTTTACACTTTAATGAAGACAACTCGAGAAAGTTGTTTTAAATGTTAGAATGAGACTTTGCCGACTCATTATATATATATATATATATATATATATATATATATATATATATACTAGCCTGGGTGCCTGGTGTTGCCTGGGTGTTTGGAGGTGTGTGTTGAGCAAAAAAAAAAAAAAAAAAGTAGTAGTAGTAGGCAGGCTCGAATCCGTACCGCAAAGGACGAAGAGAAAGTGAAAAAAAAAAAAAAAAAAAAAAAAAAAAAACGTGATGCGTTAGCCGTTGCACCCATCGCCAACTGAAAGTGACTTAGGTTTAAATTAAAGCTAGACAATCGAAAATCTCGGTGAAAAAGCGACCCCTCTATGTAGAAAGTGCCCAGTTGAGGGTGAAAGAATTAATGTTTTAAGCCAATATTTTTATATTTGTCGTCTGAAGCTTCAAAACGATAGGATCTCGTGATAATTTGTCGTCTTTGTCGAAAGTTTTTGCGAGACATACAAACATTCATACATACTTTTAAACAGACAGGTGAGATTTATATTATAGATGAGATATATATATATATATATAGAGAGAGAGAGAGAGACAGAGAGAGACAGAGAGAGACAAGGGTTGTTCCAAAAGTAAAACCTCCTGCTCTTTAACTTTAAAAAAGTTAAAGAACTACAAAAACTGGAGAAATACCATTAAAACAAGTGACCTTTCATGCTCCAGAATTTTTTTTTCTACATAGTCACCAGCATTATCGATGTACTTTTGCCACTGATGAATCATAATTGTGCATGGACGTTTGAAGCAGGCTTTGTCACATGAAGGTCGATCCAAAAGGAAAGCATCCTATATTTTTATCTAAAAAATTGAAGAACTACAGAGAGGAGAGCGGCACCATTAAAACAAGCGACTTTTTGTGCTCCAAAATTTATTTTCTACATAGTCACCACATTCAACTTTTGCCAGGAATTCAATGACGCATCTGTTTCTGATGCACTTCCATGACAGGGGTTGCTTTCTTAGAGTCTCACACCGTCAACATCTACAACAGAGAGATTAGGTCGTGAATGCATAAGTTCAGTCATCGTAACAATGCGATTTTCAATCCCCTCTGATCCATTCTGGCGGAATAAAAAATAGGAGGCATTATTTTTGGAATGCCCCTCGTTGGTGTAAGTGTGTATATATATATATATATATATATATATATATATATATATATATATATATATATATCTTTTCTCAAAGTGATAATTCTAAACATCAATTTTATGTTTTCATGAATATTTTTGGGGGGGATTAGTTTTATTTTTTTGTTTGATAACCATGGCAACATCCACACCTCAGAGTTTTACATAGTGTTGTCCAAACCATAAAGCAAGACGTCAACATTGCTTAAAAAAAAAAAAAAAAAAAAACAACTACAAAGAACAACAAAAAACAAAAAACAATAAAAATAGAAGAAAAAAATTGGATCTGGCTTGATCGATTTGGGGAATAATGTCAAACGAAATGTCCCCCCCCCTTCTGCTTTCCATTTTGTTTTCATACAAGAGCATAAACAATGCGCTTTTTTTTGTTTTGTTTTTTTGTTTAAATCTTTAAAAGAAAGAGAGAAACAATTAAGCATGCTGGCATCGACTAAATTTTACATGATTCCTAATCAGTCGAGATTATTTGCGTGAATATCCAGTTTTTAGACATTTTCCAAGAAAAAGCAATCATAAAGCATGAATGGTCTAGCAATAGAAATCTCATGTAACCTTGTTTTTGTCTTCATATATAGCTTTTTCTTATCGATACTTTGGCTAAGATCAAAGTGTAGCATCTGTTCTCCCAGTTACTCATTTTTTTTTTTTTTTCAAGAGGTTCACCAAGTTTAAGACTTTTACTTTGGTCACTTTTGTGACTTTACTAACCTTGATTAGTGGGACCGACCCCCTCTTTGGGGAGTCTGGACCCTTTTCGCTCCCCCAGGACCGACGCCATTTTGTGGTAGTCTGGACCCGAAAGCCGATCCCTTCTTTGGGAGTTTGCTGTTCTCGGGACCGACAGCACTTTCTTTGGTAGACACAACCTGGTCGGGTTAGCTTAGCATTTTTTCTTTTGGGTACTTCGTTTCCTCCTCCCCTCTGAGGTTGAAATGGTCTACTTTCTCCCCTCTTAATTGCCTGTGCAGCACTCTGACCTGCCAGGCCCACTCTTTGTCTTCCTTCGCTGCCCTCCCAGTGGATTGAGCAGACCGGGCTCTCTTTCTCGATTCCTTGGGGTTGTTTGCAGGCAGGGTGACATGGGCAGGGCGGGTGTTTCGTTTCTGCTCCCCTCTCTGGGCAGAGATGTCTATCCCCTCTCTGGGCAGAGATGTCTATCCCCTCTCTCTCTTAATTGCGACGCGGCACTCTGACCCGCTAGCACCCACTGCATCTTCCTTCGCTGCTCTCCCCCTTGCGGGAGATCTGAGCTGACTAATCCGACATCCCCGTGAGGGGAGGTCAATCCACTTTCTCTCTTCTGACCTCACCCACTCCCCTCCACCCCCCCATATCCCTGCATTTTCTTTTCTCCCCTACTACACTTTGGTCCGCGGCAGCGGCCAGTGCAGTTTTTCCACACGATGCCGGGGAAAAGGCGCATACCATTACAGATGCGCCACATCGCCCCACTCAAGTACTCCCCATCGGAGAGAGCACCTCCCACGAAGGATGAAGAGAAGGAGAAGGCCAGGGTAGGGCTGCGGCCCGCGGCGACCCAGGCAGCACCAACACCAGAAGGGCAACCAAACCAGCCCCCTGCTCCCCATGAGGGCCACTCCCCAGACCGGGGAGTCAAAGTAGCGGCTGACGAGGGAACGAGGTGCGATCAGAGTGGTACACATCCTGCGACACCCCTTCCACCTCAATCCTCGTTGGTCGGAGAAGACCCCACCACTCCTGCTCTCCACGAGGACAGCCTCCCAGCAGATGAACAGAGAGAAGTTGGAGGCGAGGAGGCTGAAGGCAACAATGGTGGCTCACAGCCCGTGACACCCAGTCTCCCAGCCCCCCTCCGGTCACCAAGCACCTACTCCCCATGAGGGCAGCTCCCCAACGCCCGAAGGGAAAGATGATGAAGATGGAGTTGCCCGTAGAACACAAGCGCTTTTCAGGGACACTTTGGAATCGCTAAAGGCTCTCGAGGGGGAATATAAGGCACCATCGCCCAAAGCTCCCCAAAACACTCCGACACCACCGAAAGCTCCGAAAACCAACCTACCGACAATAAAGCCCGATGGGAGAAATCCCATGACTCAATCTCCGGGCAAAAGGAAGGAAACGGACCAGAAGGCAGGCCAAAACCAGTCTACGACACCACAGGAAGACTGGCCAGAGTTAGCCCCAAACAAAAGGGCCAAGCAGCAGCAACAGCAGCAGCAGCAACAACAGAGCGAGCAGCAGAAAGAAAAAGCAGTGGAGCCGATCCCCTCCCCGGTCCGTCCAAAACCCACCAGGACGAGAATACAGCATGGGGCCCTCCGGAGCTGGAGCAGATGACACCCGATGATTATAGGGAACTCTTCAACTCCACTTACAAGGATGTCACGAAGGGAACAACCATCATACCCCTTCCGGGACAGATTGAAAAATTGGAGAAGAGAGTTCTCTCCCTGATCACCTCTGACCTCAAGACCAGGAGTTTAACGGGTGTCAACAAAGACACCATGGTGGAAATCCTCATTCACTTGAACATTCCGGCAAGTTATATATGCAGGAGGAGTTTCGCCATGTGGGACATTCTGCTCCCCAGAGAGGAGGATGCAAAAAGACTGGCCAGGACTGAACACAGAAGCAGGAACATTCGGCTCCAGCCAGTATACCTCAGCGGGAGGAACACCACTGTCTCAGTACTGAATGTCCCGTGCTACATGACCGGAAAGCAAGTCGGGGCCATACTGAGTCAGTACGGTGAGGTGGTGGCAGTCGCCCCACCCCACGGTCGACGCAACGTTTTGACTGGGGACTACAAAGTTTGGATGGTCCTGGCCAAGGACAGTTTTGACAACGTTCCAGCCATGCTCAAGTTTGGAGAGCAGACCATGACACTGATCGTGGAGGGGAGAAAACCTCACTGCTGGCACTGCCAGTTGAGGGGACACATGGCCAAGGACTGTCCTAAAAGGCAACCAGCCAACCCCCAGGGAAAAGTCCCCACCAAAACACCCGCCAAAACCCCAGCAGAGGTACAAGCCACAGCCCCAGCCACAGCACCAGTGGCAGCAGTCAGCAAGAGAACGACGAAGACACCCTCACCCCCAAAGACAATATCCAACCAGCCGAGGCTGAACCCCCCCCAAATCCCCCCCAAACAGCCAGAGCAATGTCCCCCCTCCCTCCCCGAACCACCAAGAACACTACCTCGCAATCCATCCTCAGAAAGTTCGAGTAACGACCCCAAAAAACAACCTCCCCCGCCACCATACGCCCCAACACCCGATATCCCCTCCCCTACTCCCCATGCACCCACTCCCTCTCCAATCAAGGAAAAACCCACGCCACCAATCCACATGGAGCGGACAAAGAGACTCCCCTTCCTTCCAGGAGGAAGGATATGTGAGACGGGCCCTCTGCAGCCAACAACAGAACTGAAAGGCCAGCAGAAGGTCCGTTATACGCAGCTAAAGAACTTTCTGTACGTCGGTGGCGATAATGTCACCGACCTAACCAAGTTCAAGGACGCTCCCTTGTTGACCACATTTACTAGGGTCAACAAGGATTCCAGGACTGAGGCCCTCTGGGCGTGGATAGATGCCGCGAAGGATGCAATCCCAGGCCAGCAGCTGGTGGACATGGAGCATCCTTCGTTAAACAATTTAGTTTTTAAATGTGAGTCCCTGTGTATATTCACCCCTCCTTCTAAATTAATTTTCCCCCTGGACGTGGGAGGCATGGCCAAGAATGGAGTACCCTCTGCAGACTTACTGACCAGAAGCCTTGGACAGGCCTGCCACGTCCTCACCCACGAGGACTTCAGGCCCGTGTGTGACACTGAATAAGGTAGGTGACTATGGCTTTAAACTTGACTACTTATAATGTGAGGGGCCTCAGATGTCGAAGCAAGGCCGCATGCGTGCTGAGAGATCTGGTGTCCCTCATGGTAGATATTGCCGCTATACAGGAGACCCACTTTATTTGTGACGGGGATTGTCAGGTGCTGGTGAACGATTACGATGTTTACTCAGCATATGGCAATACCTACACGGACGAGGACGGGCGGGCGATTGTCGTCGATGTTGCCGTTAATAGCAGTGTGTTCCGGATAGTCGCAGTTTATGCACCTAATTCCGCTGTGGAGAGGGCTTCCTTCTTTCGACGGGTGAAGGGTTTTATAGATGATCCGGAGAGGGTAGTCTTAATGGGTGATTGGAATGCCATCCTTGATCCCAAGATAGATAACGTCGGGGAGACTAGCGGGTCAGTGTGGTGTGACAGCAGTCTGTCTGTCCTGATGGCCTCATGCGACCTGGTCGACAGATTTCGCCTGGATCACCCGGGGCGGGAGATGTGGACGTGGCATCCTAATGCGCCTTCCTATCCAAGTACTTACTTGGATCGGATGGTAGTTAGAAGAGGTGATGTAGATTTTCTAGTTTGCCCCATGTTCCACTTTTAAGGACACTCGGACCATAAACTAGTTATGGCCCGCCTGAACTTGAGCTCTAGGCCTAAACTGGCCGGGTACTTGAAGTTCAACACCTTGTTGGAGCTGGAGGACTACCGGTTGAAGGTTATAGAGATAATCCAACGGGCATTAGTAGAGGCGGTTACCGGGAGTAAGTGGTGGGTTAGTCTCAAGGCTAAGATTAGACGCTTCTCGGTCCAGTACAGCCAACGCCTCGCGCTAGATAAGGCTAAGGCCAAGAAGCATATAGAAAATAGGCTGACCCGGGCGGTGGAAAGGGGGGACCCCCTAGAGATAGCACTAGCTAAACAAGACCTCAACCGCTTGGCTAGCGAGCAGTACGAGGGCCAGATAGTTAGAGATAGGCTAATGAAAGTCTCGAATGAGGCTGTTAATGTAGACGCTGTTGAGCATAAGGCTGCTCTAAGGCACGGATCGGACAGGTACATTCGAAAGGTAAATGACCTGGAAGGGCACGCCCTCGTGTCGACGCGGGAGATTTGCGAGGGGTTTCGAAAGCATCTATTGGAGCGCTTCACCCAACTACCCAGACTCAGGGTCGAAGAGTTTGGCAGCTATTTAGCCGACTCGCCTGGCCTCATGGCGGCTCAGTGGCTAGCTGTGATGGTCTTGTCACGGAACATGAGATCATTACTGCGTTGAAGCAGGTCGGCTGCAACAAGTCCCCAGGGCTTGATGGTCTACCCTACGAATTCTACTTGAGGCTGTCGCCCATGTTGGTCCCTATTCTGAAGGATATGTTCAACCAATGGTTTGTTCAGGGCTCCATCCCTGGGCAGGTGACCAAGGGAGTGATCACATTGCTGAGGAAAGGTTAATGGCATGGTCGGGAGGAAGATTTAGACGATTTCAGGCCCTTACTCTGCTAAACACAGAGTTAAAGATTTTGGCCAAGGTTCTTGCGAATCGGTTGCAGGTTGTCATCACTGACTTGATCGAACCAGACCAGAGCTATGCTGTGAAGGGCAGATCGATTCAGGACAATCTTCATCTGATACGCACGATCATAGAGGGGACAGAAGACAATGCCGAGGCCGCGCTGATCAGTTTGGATCAGTCCAAGGCTTTCGATAGGGTGGACCATAGGTTCCTGAGATCTGTGTTGGACGCCGCCGGATTTAATCCTGACTTCTGCAAGTTGATCTCTGTACTGTATGACAGGCTGACGGTAGCGGTGCAGATCAATGGTAAGCTGTTGGAGTCTTTCGCTGTCTCCCAGTCGGTGCGACAGGGTTGTCCTCTGTCGCCTCTCTTGTACGTCCTGGCGTTGGAACACCTCCTTCGCAAGTTAAGGGAGGAGGCGACTACACCAGTCCTGCGTGGGATAGCTCTCCCTGGAGGCACACGAGCCAGGGTTTCCGCCTTCGCTGATGACGTCACCGTGTTCGTGTCTTGCCCCACGGACATTCAAGTGGTCACAGAGGCGCTCGCTCGATACGAAGAAGTTACGGGGGCCGTCTTCAATCGCAGTAAGTCAGTGGGTCTGCGGTTGGGTACCTGGACCGGAGTAAATTCGCTTCCAGGCATCTTTAGTTAAACCGACGGCCCGGTCCGGATCCTCGGTGTGTGGTTCGGACCGGGTCTCCAGCTGAAGAAAAACTGGTCGGAAGTAGAGGCCAAGGTCGAATCCTCTGGGTTTGAAGAAAATTGTCCTTGAAGGGTCGGGTGGAGGCGTGTGCTACATACGTCTTTCTGCTCATCCTTTACCGTCTGTCTGTACTTCCCCTCCCATCAAAACACCGAATCAGCTTACAGGAGCACCTTGACACACTCTTGTGGAACGAGGGTAGGCATTATGTTTGCAGAGAGGTCTGTGTTCGAAATCAGAGCGAGCGAGGCTTAGGACTGCCCGATCTCCGATGTCACAAGCACGCAGAGAGGTTGGCCTTCCTGAACCGTTCGTTGTACATAGACGTTCCATGGGTCGCTGCGGTTGGAAGCTCGTTTTCCAATCTCACACCTGACCCCTCGGTCTCCGCCGAGCTTCGACCGAGGGGGAAACAAACATTCTACACCGGATGCCAGTCCACACTTAGAGCGTTGCCGGGGACCAGTGTCCTCGAACAGTCTAGGAACAGGCTTTATCGGGAGCTAGTGGGGCGCAGCACAAAGGAGCCGCTAGTGAAATGGACGGGGATGCCGTTAGAGGAGGTCCACTCCCAGTGGAGTTGGGCGCCGGGACGGGACTTTCTTACAAATTCGGAATTTTCCCTTACCTGGCGACTTGTCCAGAACGCACTGCCCCTTCTTGAAGAACTCAACCTTTACAATGAAGAAACCCGGGTCTACTGCCTGCGCTGCGACGAAGACATGAGAGAAACGGCCGGTCATGCCTTTTTCTGCTGCAGCAGGCTCAAGACCCTTCTAGGGTACGTCAACGAGGTAACAGCTTGCATCGATGCCAAGCGCTGGCTTGAACTCGCCGAATCATATTTTGTGGAAAACATTGATCCGCCGCTGCCTAGGGAGAAAAGAATGGTTCTACTAGCGATACTAGCAGTAGCGAGAATGGTCATATGGATCACACACCTCAAGCAAGTCCGCAAAGGGATATCTGTTCCGGATCGGGATCTGATCGTCTACTTTAAACATCTGCTTAAAGTAAAGATCAGATGCGATTGGAAGAGGTTGCCTCGAGTGGCCTTTGAAAAGAGGTGGGTGCATGACTCTAGCTTGTGCATTCGACGAGGCGCCAAGTTTGGATTCGTGTTACCACCATAAGCATGGCACATGCGGTACTGGGTCCTACGGAGCCCATCCCGCTAGGTTAGACAAATAAAAAGTAAAGAGACTCTTGACTGGTGGTACAAATGAGATCCTGTCCCCTGATTGTTTGTTTTTTGGTACTAGAGAACCTTCCGAGGCTACCCTACCACTACCCCGCCCCTATCTTTTTGTTTTTATCACCCTCTGGTCAACCCCTACTCGAAGGTCGCCACCTAATATATTCCCCTTTTTTGTTTTTAACAATCTATTTTCCTCCCTACACCCGATATGAAGTCCTCCCAATCCCCATTAGGGATCTCCCCGCTTGTTTTTGGTGCCCCGGAAAACAGTAGGTGATCTAACTTTCTAGATCAGCTCAGGGAGGAACCTTACTAACAATGCACTAATTTTATTTTTTGTATATTTCTTCTAGATTTCCCACTCCCCAACACGAACTGTTTTTCTTCCAAATTCAAGAACTTTTTATTTTCCAATGAATTGAACTTTTTCACACACACACACACACACACACACACACACACACGCACGCGCGCGCGCACACACACACACACACACACACACACACACACACACACACAGAAATTGTATATATATATCCTTTTTGCAAAAACGCTGGGGTTTTCATTAGTGAGCTTTAGATTCCACAGAGTGAATGAGGTATTGTGGTAAATGTTGCCAGTCAAGAGTAAAGTCACCACACACTCCATTTTTACTTTAGTTACAAAGACCCTGCAACACTCCCCTCCCCAGATCTTATAGGGCCTTGTGCCTAAATTTGTTTTGTCTTTTGGAGATTTTACTTTTTTAAATGTTTTAATTTTATATTGGAATTTTTTTAATTGTAATTTTTTCTTTAAACGAAATAAATTAAATATAAAGATCAAAGTGTAGTATCTGTTCTTCAGATGCTGCATTCCCATTTCTTGTTCTCTTTCAGTGGAGGAGCAGTCCTTCACGACTGAGACAATTTTTTATTTTTGTAACTTTTCTCCACTTTCAAAAACGACCCTGGTGTCTAACTCTGTCCCGTGGGGAGGCATTGTAAATAGGTACTTGGACATACTATTTCTACCAGGAAAGATTAACAAGATGTTAATTTACATTACATTTAAACTTTTGCATATCAGTGATGGAAGCAGGCAGCAGGAAAGGAATTCCAAAGTCCAGCTGTTCGAAGGAAGAAACTATTAAAGTAAAAAGCTTTTTCTGGCATTTAAAGATCTCAACAGTGTAAGAGTGTTATTTTGTTGCTAAGCAGGTATGTCAGGGATATGTACGTCAAGGGGGAACAAGCGCAACGAGTTCATCAGAACACATTTCATTAAAATACTTGTAAAACAGGCACAGGGATGCAACATTGGACAGGGGACAGGGGTTGGAGCTTAGCTGATGAACTCTATCCAAGAGGGAGAGACTAGTGGTAGATGCACCAGCAATGCTCCATGTCACATAGCTCTGAGAGGCAGGGTTAGGGTTAGGGTTAGGGTTAGGCAGGGTGATAGCAGCAAAGTCAGTCTGGAAAAGCACACAGCACATTCAAGCGAGTAAATAAAATGGACTGACCATTATATTTTGGGACCCTATGTCGGTAAGTAGAAATTATATTAACTAGTATGAATTCTGGGAATGTTACATTAATTACTTGTTGGGACTGCTTGAGGGTGAATGGAAATAGACCCAGTGCACCCATCAAGTGAGGCTATAGGGGTCAAGGATCAGCTCTTTAGAAAAAAACAAAAAACACTAGAAGCAAGTGTCGAATTGTTAGATGGAAACTGTTTTAAATCGTTTGCAGCAAGAAAGCAGTCATACATGTCCACACAATGTAGGGATTTAGTGATTCTCCTCACGATTGCCTGTTCATCAATGATTTCTTTAGGCTAAGGAAGAAAGTTAAATATGAAGGAATTAATTTTAACTTTTCTTTTATAAGGAACTTATTTTGGCCTCTCCGCTTGTGAATGAATTTCTTTCCCCAATAAAACCTTTAAAACTGCCAACAAATCTCCTTGTGTTTCCATACTGAGTATTTTGCCAAAGTTAAACAGCCACTAGACGATGCCACTATAAAGATCAACAATTACGCATAGAAAGTGATGTTAAAAATGTTATTTGTGTTTCTTGATTGCTCACCAGTGATAACCCACATGTGCACATGAGTATGTGTTTGTTGTAAAATGCATGTGATTTCTTTTATGAAAGTCTTACACGACAAACGATTAAATTGTGATTATCTCTCTGCCTCCATTCCACCAATGCTTTGTGACAAAGATTAAGTTGAATAAATTACTTCTGTCTTCCATAAATTTTGTCTCGAGCTAGATCTTTTTTAAAATCAAAGATTTGATGACAGGGTGACAAGTCTGAAAAGATCACATGGAAATGTTTAAAAGGAGAACAACCAACAACAATAATAATGGATAATAAGTTGTGAACATTACAGTAACTCAGCTGCTGCAGCTATCATACAAGATTGAGATGCTGATGACAACAGCAAAATTATGGTATGATATTATGGGTGTCTCTCCCTAGAGTGCTAGGAAATGATTTACAAGGAAAAATGTTAAAAAAAGGCCATGACAATTGTTAGCAAATGATTTAGCAAGGAAACACAAAGGTGGTTGGAAATGGGATATGTGGTCAACTGGGAGTGGCCAAAAGGGCGAGTCATTTTCTACTTATCAATCACTCTTAGACAAAAAAAAAAAAAAAAAAACCGACATGGGTTTTCAAATTTTGAGTCAATAAATTTAGGAGTCAGTTTTAGGGTCAGTTTTCAGTTTGTGGCTTGAAGTAGAAAAGGCTGAGTTTTAGCAAACTCGAAATGAGCTGGCTGCAACCAAATGATAGTGATGGTCTTGACAGACAAATTATCTCAATTAGTTCTTAATTGGCACACTAAAACTTTAGTAAGATGCAAATGTTAGCATTTGGAGGGTCCTTGTCTGCAATAGTTTCTCTCTCTCTCTCTCTCACACACACACACACACACACACACACACACACACACACACACACACACACACACACAAAGTATAACTAATCTGTGTTGGAGTTTATGCTTTCTCTTCTGAATTTGCATTGTTTTTTTATTCTATTTTACTTGTAAGCCACTGCTTGTGCCCTCAGCAATGGCCAGTGTGAGATATGCCAAACAAGAGAAGATGAAGGAGAAGATGAAAGAGAAAAGAACCACGGCACAAGGAGAGGTGGCAGTGGCTCAATGGTTAACAATGCAGGCTGCCAAGTTCGAACCCAGTTGATTCCACAAAAACACTTTCACTTAACTTGGCAACCTTCACGTGGGTCATCCTGTAAGTACTCAATATTCTTCTAGAAATAATTCTTAATAGAAAGATATTGGGTCAATGAATGCCAACAAAATCATGAATGACGCTCAACAGCAAGATAATTCGTGATCGGTGGTCGTGAAGGGGACGTACATCCATGAAAACAAGATTTATAGAAAGGAGACAATTCCTACCAAATTTCAGCTTTCTAATTTCTGAGTGTTCGTCGGATTTATCCACATTGACAGAAAAACAAGTTTATAAACAAAAACACCAATAGTTTGTTGCTTGTAACTGAGATATTAGTATTGGGACGATTAATCAAAATCGTGAATACAAAAAAATCTTAACTTTTGGGGTATCGGAATCAGAATCGGAAAATTTGTACCTATTTTCTGATGTCAAAAAACGATTATTTTTTTTTTTGTTTTGTTTTTAATTTAATTTTCTATTGTGTTTACTAATGATAAAATGATTTATATTTATTCATTTTAACTTAAATTTAAAATCTACAGATGAACATTGGTATTAAATGCTTGCAAAAATATATTAAAATATTACACAGGATTTTACAATATATCTGATTGGTTGGTTCATTGGTTGTTTTACGGCATATCAACCCCTTTTGGGTTATTTAATGCCGAATCCAAAGATTTTGAAGAAAAATTTTTTTAATAGAATATATTTGTTGTTTTCACGTCGGTTTCTATTTAACCCATAGTTGGGACCCTAACAGGTACTACCACTCTGGGTCAGAGTGGACCTGGGAGCAATGGTAATTAAAGGGTGGCTCCACACTCCCCAAAGTCCACAAGCTGGGGCCTCACCACTGGATATAGTTTAAGGTCATATCCAGGACCCCTAATGAGGACTTTTACCCTCTGCAGGGGGGCAGTCAGGGCGTATTCTAATGCCCCACCGACAGGGCCCAATAAATCTGAAAATAAATAACAATTAAAAAAAAGCATTTCTATAGTTAAATATTTCGAGATTTAAAAATGATCGGAATTGATAATTGTATCAGAAATGGGAATTTAGAACAGAATCCGTAATTGTATCGGAATCTGGGGAAATATTGGAAACGTTCCATCACTATGACTGAATGTAAACAGTTTAATGTTTTCTGTTAGAAAATCTGCAAATAATTTTTCTTCATTTGTCATTTGTTTTCTTTTGATATTAAATCAATGGAGATTTTCGTCCCCCCCCCCCCTTCGCTTCTAGCTGAATAGCATAACAATACATAAATGGAAAAATTATATCCTTGGGGAATTTGATAAAAATATTGAGAACAAAAATAAAAACGCACAGGACTTTTTCAATGAATGACATCAATTGACATTGCTTACAGATCCGCTTCAAAGCAGAGACAGTTTTTTTTTCTGTCTTCTTTTTATTGTTGCAAGCTTTAATGCATTTTATTTTATCATAATAAATTACCGAAAATGACACTCGTGTCTTTCTCTTTATATCTTTTTCTATATAGTAAAATGAAGCTGGTCAATTTCTTGGAGTTTGTCATCGATAGTTTTTAATCTGGCAAATTGATATTTTACTCTGACTAGCTAATTTGTCATATTTTTACTCTTGCATATATTCTTTATAAGATTCGGTTTAGTTTCTTTCAAGACATACTTATTCCAGCTAGAAAAACTTAAAATTGAGATATTTGTTCACGTTACAAAATTTGGTCGCTAATTCTTTTGCCGATTGATTTAGGGATATACCGTATAGATTCTAACGTGAACATTTTTCACTCCCACAAAACTTTCTATAACAAAGCCCTGAAGGAAAGTGGATATAAAAACACACAACTAGAACATGTTCAACCTACGTTCTGTATAAACAAACCCAAAAAGAGTAGAAGAAGAAATATTATATGGGTTACCACTTTCAATCTAAATGCCAAAACCAATTTAGGAAAAAATTCTAAATATTATAAGGCTACATTTCTCACCTAATTATATATTACATAAAAATTTTTAACAAAATCACAGTAAAATCGAGTTATAGCTGTCGTGACAATCTAGAAAAAATAATTAAAAAATACAAGAGGAAAATTCTCAACAATACCTTGTTCCCTCCCATTTCCCCCGTTTCATATTTGACTTTCTCAGCCGAAGTAGCTCCAGTTCTCTCCAAACTCTACAACAAATGCCTTAATGAATCTTGCTTTCCGAGCTGCTGGAAAACTGCTTCTGTGGTACCAGTATTCAAGAATTCTGGCGAAAGAACTGACCCATTAAATTATCGCCCTATTAGCCTCCTCCCACTTTTTGCCAAAATATTTGAGATCTTAATTAACCATGCTCTAGTCCAGCACCTTACAGATGCTAAACTTCTGACCGACCATCAATATGGATTTAGACAAGCCCGTTCCACGGCAGACATCCTCACTGTAATCTCTGAACGCATATACCATTCACTGGACAAAGCGGGAGAGGGCAGAGCGGTAGCTCTAGATATATCTAAGGCTTTTGACAGGGTATGGCATGAGGGTCTCCTCAGGAAGATTAGATCTTACGGTATCACTGGTAGAATACTTAACATAATTAAATCCTTCTTAGATAAGAGAAAAATCCAGGTTGTCCTCGACGGTCGTACGTCTAAACAATATAATATAAATGCCGGAGTGCCCCAGGGATCTATCCTTGGTCCTCTGCTGTTCCTGATATTCATAAATGACCTCCCCGATAAAATTGCCTCTGAGATGGGTATATATGCTGATGACACCACACTCTATAGCAGGCACGACAGGAAAACAAATGAACATATATCTAAAGTAATGGCAGAAACACTAGAGGATGACCTCGAATCAGTAGTGGAATGGGGACAAAAATGGATGGTAACGTTCAATGCCACCAAGACAAAACTGGTTTCATTCAATAATTACAGGAAACCTTCTCTACCACCTATAGCAATGGCCAACAACTCTTTAGCTGAGAGTACGTCTTTCAAGCTCCTTGGCCTAACGTTCACAGGAAACATGAGCTGGAACAATTACATCGAGGGCATTGCCAGGGCCGCTGCGAGGAAGGTGGGCTCTCTCTACCGTGCTAGAAAACTTCTAACACCCGAAAGTATCCTGTACCTCTATAAGGCCACTATTCGCCCATGTATGGAGTATTGCTGTCATATTTGGGCCGGTGCATCGGCTACTAGTCTCTCTCTCCTTGACAGGGTTCAAAAGAGAGTCGCAAATCTGATAGGCCCTAACTGGCATCAAAACTTCAGCCTCTGTCCCATCGTCGAAACGTTGCATCCCTCTGCCTGTTCTACAAGTATTATAATGGTGAATGCTCTGAAGAACTGCAAGCACTTGTGCCCCCACGACGTGAACACCCTCGACAGACCCGACAAGCTGCAAAATCCCACCCCCACACTGTAGAGATCCCTAGATGTAAAAGATCGTTCTACTCCAGTAGTTTCTTCCCCAGAACTGCTAGACTTTGGAATTCCATTCCAGGTCACTGCTTCCCCAACTGTACTGACATGCATAAGTTCAAGTGCAACGTGAACCAACATCTCGCTGCCCTAATCCCTACATAGTGCCCCAGTAGATGTTTCCCCTGATAGTAGCCCCCTACACCAAAGTGGCAATGTGCCTTGTTTGGGGTGAAAATATAATAAAAAAAAAAAAAAAAAAAAAAAAAAACTTTCAATTGGCAGATTCATTATTTCCGATTGCATAATACACGTGAGCGTTCTGACATAATTTAAGTAACAAAAGACATCCTCATTATAACTGATTAAATTCGGGCTCTCTTCTTAAAAAGTCATATTTGTCTGAACAATTTATTTTAAGAAAAGATCTCTAAAACTTTTTCTCTTCTTCCTTTTCTTTTTCTCTTCTTTCTTTTTTTCTCTTCTTTCTATTTTCCTTTTCTAATTTTTATACTCGGTTTTCATTAAATGACTGACCTCAGATAATACCAGAGGTATATTGTTGCCTGACGATGTCTCAAGATTGAAACAGTACATTTGTTATAGTGACTAATGGTAATTTTGTTAACCTCGCAACATCTCTCCTATGGAAAAAACGTAGTAGGGAGAAGAAAAAGACACTACTTACTAGATTTCAAAGCCAGTTTTGAACCCTGTCAAAACAGGGAAGGGTGCTCTGAGCAGCTCTTCTTCCAGATGTGGCAACAGTATTCCATTTAAGAATGTGTTTGGAAATGCTGGTGGAAGAACTGCTACATCAATCTCCTCATACACTTTACTAAAATCTGTGAATCTGTTAATCCAGCAATACTCCATCAGCTTGTAAGTACCGAACTTCTGATCAATAATATGGATTTAGACAAAGCCGTTCTACTGTGGATATCTTAACAGTCATCTCTAAATGCATATACCATAGACCGGATAAGGCAGGTAAAAGTACTTGATGTATCCAAAGCTTTTGGCAAGGTTTGGCATGAATCCCTTCTCATGAAAAGCAATTTATTTCTATACAAATATTTAATATAATTAGATCCTTCTTGGCCAATAAAAAGATTCAGATCGTTTTTGAGTGCTGGACATCTTAACAATATAGCGTTATTGTGAGTGTGTCCCAGGTGTTATAGATCTTTATTACTCCTGACTTTCATGATGCAATTGCCTCCGAGATGGGTATATTTGCTGATGACATCATGTTCTATTCTGGACATATTCAATGCAATGGAAAAATCCTTAGAAAATGACCTCCAGTCTGTAGTAGAACGAGGCCTAAAATGGATGGTAACATTTAATGCTTTTAAGCTCCTCTCCTTTAATGATTACTAGCCCGACGTTGCCCGAGTGTTTGGAACAAAAAAAAAAAGTGGTAGTAATCTGGTAGGCTCGAACCCGTGACGCAAAGGTGGAAAAGAAAGTGAAAGAAAAGCTGACATCTTACTGCTAGACTACGACGCAGGAGGAAGTGAAAAGTGTTCAAATTGATCGATGTCAATAAAAAAAGTTGACTTGAAATTGGTTGAAGGCCAGTTGAGCTTTAAGCTTTCTGCCGTATTTTGCTTCCCCATGATGTTGGGGAAAACCAGCTTCCCCCAAAAAGAGGGAGCTCTCCGAATGAATAGCAATTGTCTGATATGAAGGGTTTCCCCCACGTTGATCAAAGCTAACTGCCTTTCTGTAGGTCCCAGCTGGAAAGCCAGGCGATCCACTTTGCTTTATTTATACAAAAAAGACAAACACGCGAAAGGATAGAATAGAGGAAATTTTTTAAAAGTCGATCAAAATAAATGTAGAGATGATGTCGGTTCGAAAATCAGAGATATTATAATCTAGGCAGTATATAAAAACTTCTAAATCATTATTATAATCTAGGAAGTATATAAAAACTTCTAAATAATTATTATAATCTAGGAAGTATATAAAAAGTTCTAAATAATTATTATAATCTAGGAAGTATAAAGAAACTTCTAAATAATTATCATAATCTAGGAAGTATATAAAAACTTCTAAATAATTATTATAATCTAGGCAGTATATAAAAAGTTCTCAATAATTATTATAATCTAGGAAGTATAAAGAAACTTCTAAATAATTATTATAATCTAGGAAGTATAAAGAAACTTCTAAATAATTATTATAATCTAAGAAGTATATAAAAAGTTCTAAATAATTATTATAATCTAGGAAGCATATATAAAAACTTCTAAATAATTATTATAATCTAGGAAGTATATGAAAAGTTCTACATAATTATTATAATCTAGGAAGTATACAAAAACTTCTAAATAATTATTATAATCAAGGAAGTATATGAAAAGTTCTAAATAATTATTATAATCTAGGAAGTATATAAAACGTTCTAAATAATTATTATAATCTAGGAAGTATAAAGAAACTTCTAAATAATTATTATAATCTAGGAAGTATATAAAAAGTTCAAAATAATTATTATAATCTAGGAAGTATATAAAAAGTTCTAAATAATTATTATAATCTAGGAAGTATATAAAAAGTTCTAAATAATTATTATAATCTAGGAAGTATAAAGAAACTTTTAAATAATTATTATAATCTAGGAAGTATAAAGAAACTTGTAAATAATTATTATAATCTAGGAAGTATAAAGAAACTTCTAAATAATTATTATAATCTAGGAAGTATAAAGAAAATTGTAAATTATTATTATAATCTAGGAAGTATAAAGAAACTTGTAAATGATTATTATAATCTAGGAAGTATAAAGAAACTTCTAAATAATTATTATAATCTAGGAAGTATAAAGAAACTTCTAAATAATTATTATAATCTAGGAAGTATAAAGAAACTTCTAAATAATTATTATAATCTAGGAAGTATAAAGAAACTTCTAAATAATTATTATAATCTAGGAAGTATATAAAAACTTCTAAATAATTATTATAATCTAGGCAGTATATACAAAGTTCTCAATAATTATTATAATCTAGGAAGTATAAAGAAACTTGTAAATAATTATTATAATCTAGGAAGTATATAAAAAGTTCTAAATAATTATTATAATCTAGGAAGTATAAAGAAACTTGTAAATAATTATTATAATCTAGGAAGTATATAAAAAGTTCTCAATAATTATTATAATCTAGGAAGTATAAAGAAACTTGTAAATAATTATTATAATCTAGGAAGTATATAAAAAGTTCTAAATAATTATTATAATCTAGGAAGTATATAAAAACTTCTAAATAATTATTATAATCTAGGAAGTATATAAAAAGTTCTAAATAATTATTATAATCTAGGAAGTATAAAGAAACTTTTAAATAATTATTATAATCTAGGAAGTATAAAGAAACTTCTAAATAATTATTATAATCTAGGAAGTATAAAGAAACTTCTAAATAATTATTATAATCTAGGAAGTATAAAGAAACTTGTAAATTATTATTATAATCTAGGAAGTATAAAGAAACTTGTAAATAATTATTATAATCTAGGAAGTATAAAGAAACTTCTAAATAATTATTATAATCTAGGAAGTATAAAGAAACTTCTAAATAATTATTATAATCTAGGAAGTATAAAGAAACTTGTAAATAATTATTATAATCTAGGAAGTATAAAGAAACTTGTAAATAATTATTATAATCTAGGAAGTATAAAGAAACTTCTAAATAATTATTATAATCTAGGAAGTATATAAAAACTTCTAAAAAATTATTATAATCTAGGCAGTATATAAAAAGTTCTCAATAATTATTATAATCTAGGAAGTATAAAGAAACTTGTAAATAATTATTATAATCTAGGAAGTATAAAGAAACTTCTAAATAATTATTATAATCTAGGAAGTATATAAAAAGTTCTAAATAATTATTATAATCTAGGAAGCATATATAAAAACTTCTAAATAATTATTATAATCTAGGAAGTATATGAAAAGTTCTAAATAATTATTATAATCTAGGAAGTATACAATAACTAAATAATTATTATAATCTAGGAAGTATATAAAAAGTTCTAAATAATTATTATAATCTAGGAAGCATATACAAAAACTTCTAAATAATTATTATAATCTAGGAAGTATATAAAAAGTTCTAAATAATTATTATAATCTAGGAAGCATATATAAAAACTTCTAAATAATTATTATAATCTAGGAAGTATATGAAAAGTTCTAAATAATTATTATAATCTAGGAAGTATACAAAAACTTCTAAATAATTATTATAATCTAGGAAGTATATAAAAAGTTCTAAATAATTATTATAATCTAGGAAGCATATATAAAAACTTCTAAATAATTATTATAATCAAGGAAGTATATGAAAAGTTCTAAATAATTATTATAATCTAGGAAGTATATAAAAACTTATAAATAATTATTATAATCTAGGAAGTATATAAAAAGTTCTAAATAATTATTATAATCTAGGAAGTATAAAGAAACTTTTAAATAATTATTATAATCTAGGAAGTATAAAGAAACTTCTAAATAATTATTATAATCTAGGAAGTATAAAGAAACTTCTAAATAATTATTATAATCTAGGAAGTATAAAGAAACTTCTAAATAATTATTATAATCTAGGAAGTATAAAGAAACTTGTAAATAATTATTATAATCTAGGAAGTATAAAGAAACTTCTAAATAATTATTATAATCTAGGAAGTATATAAAAAGTTCTAAATAATTATTATAATCTAGGAAGCATATATAAAAACTTCTAAATAATTATTATAATCTAGGAAGTATATAAAAAGTTCTAAATAATTATTATAATCTAGGAAGTATAAAGAAACTTTTAAATAATTATTATAATCTAGGAAGTATAAAGAAACTTCTAAATAATTATTATAATCTAGGAAGTATAAAGAAACTTCTAAATAATTATTATAATCTAGGAAGTATAAAGAAACTTCTAAATAATTATTATAATCTAGGAAGTATAAAGAAACTTGTAAATAATTATTATAATCTAGGAAGTATAAAGAAACTTCTAAATAATTATTATAATCTAGGAAGTATATAAAAAGTTCTAAATAATTATTATAATCTAGGAAGCATATATAAAAACTTCTAAATAATTATTATAATCTAGGAAGTATATAAAAAGTTCTAAATAATTATTATAATCTAGGAAGTATAAAGAAACTTTTAAATAATTATTATAATCTAGGAAGTATAAAGAAACTTCTAAATAATTATTATAATCTAGGAAGTATAAAGAAACTTCTAAATAATTATTATAATCTAGGAAGTATAAAGAAACTTGTAAATAATTATTATAATCTAGGAAGTATAAAGAAACTTGTAAATAATTATTATAATCTAGGAAGTATAAAGAAACTTCTAAATAATTATTATAATCTAGGAAGTATATAAAAAGTTCTAAATAATTATTATAATCTAGGAAGCATATATAAAAACTTCTAAATAATTATTATAATCTAGGAAGTATATGAAAAGTTCTAAATAATTATTATAATCTAGGAAGTATACAAAAACTTCTAAATAATTATTATAATCTAGGAAGTATATAAAAAGTTCTAAATAATTATTATAATCTAGGAAGCATATACAAAAACTTCTAAATAATTATTATAATCAAGGAAGTATATGAAAAGTTCTAAATAATTATTATAATCTAGGAAGTATAAAGAAACTTCTAAATAATTATTATAATCTAGGAAGTATATAAAAACTTCTAAATAATTATTCTAATCTAGGAAGTATAAAGAAACTTCTAAATAATTATTATAATCTAGGAAGCATATATAAAAAGTTCTAAATAATTATTATAATCTAGGAAGTATATAAAAAGTTCTAAATAATTATTATAATCTAGGAAGTATATAAAAACTTCTAAATAATTATTATAATCTAGGAAGTATATAAAAAGTTCTAAATAATTATTATAATCTAGGAAGCATATATAAAAACTTCTAAATAATTATTATAATCTAGGAAGTATAAAGAAACTTTTAAATAATTATTATAATCTAGGAAGTATAAAGAAACTTCTAAATTATTATTATAATCTAGGAAGTATAAAGAAACTTGTATATTATTATTATAATCTAGGAAGTATAAAGAAACTTGTAAATAATTATTATAATCTAGGAAGTATAAAGAAACTTCTAAATAATTATTATAATCTAGGAAGTATAAAGAAACTTCTAAATAATTATTATAATCTAGGAAGTATAAAGAAACTTCTAAATAATTATTATAATCTAGGAAGTATAAAGAAACTTGTAAATAATTATTATAATCTAGGAAGTATAAAGAAACTTGTAAATAATTATTATAATCTAGGAAGTATATAAAAAGTTCTAAATAATTATTATAATCTAGGAAGCATATATAAAAACTTCTAAATAATTATTATAATCTAGGAAGTATATGAAAAGTTCTAAATAATTATTATAATCTAGGAAGTATACAAAAACTTCTAAATAATTATTATAATCTAGGAAGTATATAAAAAGTTCTAAATAATTATTATAATCTAGGAAGCATATACAAAAACTTCTAAATAATTATTATAATCAAGGAAGTATATGAAAAACTTCTAAATAATTATTATAATCTAGGAAGTATAAAGAAACTTCTAAATAATTATTATAATCTAGGAAGTATATAAAAACTTCTAAATAATTATTCTAATCTAGGAAGTATAAAGAAACTTCTAAATAATTATTATAATCTAGGAAGCATATATAAAAAGTTCTAAATAATTATTATAATCTAGGAAGTATATAAAAACTTCTAAATAATTATTATAATCTAGGAAGTATATAAAAACTTCTAAATAATTATTATAATCTAGGAAGTATATAAAAAGTTCTAAATAATTATTATAATCTAGGAAGCATATATAAAAACTTCTAAATAATTATTATAATCTAGGAAGTATATAAAAAGTTCTAAATAATTATTATAATCTAGGAAGCATATATAAAAACTTCTAAATAATTATTATAATCTAGGAAGTATATGAAAAGTTCTAAATAATTATTATAATCTAGGAAGTATACAAAAACTTCTAAATAATTATTATAATCTAGGAAGTATATAAAAAGTTCTAAATAATTATTATAATCTAGGAAGTATATAAAAACTTCTAAATAATTATTATAATCAAGGAAGTATATGAAAAGTTCTAAATAATTATTATAATTTAGGAAGTATAAAGAAACTTGTAAATAATTATTATAATCTAGGAAGTATAAAGAAACTTGTAAATAATTATTATAATCTAGGAAGTATAAAGAAACTTGTAAATAATTATTATAATCTAGGAAGTATAAAGAAACTTGTAAATAATTATTATAATCTAGGAAGTATAAAGAAACTTCTAAATAATTATTATAATCTAGGAAGTATAAAGAAACTTTTAAATAATTATTATAATCTAGGAAGTATAAAGAAACTTGTAAATAATTATTATAATCTAGGAAGTATAAAGAAACTTTTAAATAATTATTATAATCTAGGAAGTATAAAGAAACTTTTAAATAATTATTATAATCTAGGAAGTATAAAGAAACTTCTAAATAATTATTATAATCTAGGAAGTATAAAGAAACTTGTAAATAATTATTATAATCTAGGAAATATAAAGAAACTTTTAAATAATTATTATAATCTAGGAAGTATAAAGAAACTTTTAAATAATTATTATAATCTAGGAAGTATAAAGAAACTTCTAAATAATTATTATAATCTAGGAAGTATAAAGAAACTTTTAAATAATTATTATAATCTAGGAAGTATAAAGAAACTTTTAAATAATTATTATAATCTAGGAAGTATAAAGAAACTTTTAAATAATTATTATAATCTAGGAAGTATAAAGAAACTTCTAAATAATTATTATAATCTAGGAAGTATAAAGAAACTTCTAAATAATTATTATAATCTAGGAAATATAAAGAAACTTCTAAATAATTATTATAATCTAGGAAGTATAAAGAAACTTCTAAATAATTATTATAATCTAGGAAATATAAAGAAACTTCTAAATAATTATTATAATCTAGGAAGTATAAAGAAACTTCTAAATAATTATTATAATCTAGGAAGTATAAAGAAACTTTTAAATAATTATTATAATCTAGGAAGTATAAAGAAACTTTTAAATAATTATTATAATCTAGGAAGTATAAAGAAACTTCTAAATAATTATTATAATCTAGGAAGTATATGAAAAGTTCTAAATAATTATTATAATCTAGGAAGTATAAAGAAACTTCTAAATAATTATTATAATCTAGGAAGTATAAAGAAACTTTTAAATAATTATTATAATCTAGGAAGTATACAAAAACTTCTAAATAATTATTATAATCTAGGAAGTATAAAGAAACTTTTAAATAATTATTATAATCTAGGAAGTATAAAGAAACTTCTAAATAATTATTATAATCTAGGAAATATAAAGAAACTTCTAAATAATTATTATAATCTAGGAAGTATAAAGAAACTTCTAAATAATTATTATAATCTAGGAAGTATAAAGAAACTTTTAAATAATTATTATAATCTAGGAAGTATAAAGAAACTTTTAAATAATTATTATAATCTAGGAAGTATAAAGAAACTTCTAAATAATTATTATAATCTAGGAAATATAAAGAAACTTCTAAATAATTATTATAATCTAGGAAGTATAAAGAAACTTCTAAATAATTATTATAATCTAGGAAGTATAAAGAAACTTCTAAATAATTATTATAATCTAGGAAATATAAAGAAACTTCTAAATAATTATTATAATCTAGGAAGTATAAAGAAACTTCTAAATAATTATTATAATCTAGGAAATATAAAGAAACTTCTAAATAATTATTATAATCTAGGAAATATAAAGAAACTTCTAAATAATTATTATAATCTAGGAAGTATAAAGAAACTTTTAAATAATTATTATAATCTAGGAAGTATAAAGAAACTTTTAAATAATTATTATAATCTAGGAAGTATAAAGAAACTTTTAAATAATTATTATAATCTAGGAAGTATAAAGAAACTTCTAAATAATTATTATAATCTAGGAAGTATAAAGAAACTTCTAAATAATTATTATAATCTAGGAAATATAAAGAAACTTCTAAATAATTATTATAATCTAGGAAGTATAAAGAAACTTCTAAATAATTATTATAATCTAGGAAATATAAAGAAACTTCTAAATAATTATTATAATCTAGGAAATATAAAGAAACTTCTAAATAATTATTATAATCTAGGAAGTATAAAGAAACTTTTAAATAATTATTATAATCTAGGAAGTATAAAGAAACTTTTAAATAATTATTATAATCTAGGAAGTATAAAGAAACTTCTAAATAATTATTATAATCTAGGAAGTATATGAAAAGTTCTAAATAATTATTATAATCTAGGAAGTATAAAGAAACTTCTAAATAATTATTATAATCTAGGAAGTATAAAGAAACTTTTAAATAATTATTATAATCTAGGAAGTATACAAAAACTTCTAAATAATTATTATAATCTAGGAAGTATAAAGAAACTTTTAAATAATTATTATAATCTAGGAAGTATAAAGAAACTTCTAAATAATTATTATAATCTAGGAAATATAAAGAAACTTCTAAATAATTATTATAATCTAGGAAGTATAAAGAAACTTGTAAATAATTATTATAATCTAGGAAGTATAAAGAAACTTCTAAATAATTATTATAATCTAGGAAGCATAAAGAAACTTCTAAATAATTATTATAATCAAGGAAGTATATGAAAAGTTCTAAATAATTATTATAATCTAGGAAGTATAAAGAAACTTCTAAATTATTATTATAATCTAGGAAGTATAAAGAAACTTGTAAATAATTATTATAATCTAGGAAGTATAAAGAAACTTGTAAATAATTATTATAATCTAGGAAGTATAAAGAAACTTCTAAATAAATGTAACCTTGTCGAAAAGCTCAGAGAAAAAATCTTTCGTGGATATACAAAAACGTGCATGTCTGTTTTGCCTTTTATATATATATAGACTAGTGGGGGTACCCTGCGTTGCCCGGATTTTTTGAGGTGTGTGTGGTTTTGGGTAAATCAAAACAAAAGAATAAGTGACTTTGCCCAAGTGTTTGTGTCGTGCGGGGGGGGGGGAATTAAAAAAAATTTTGGTAGGTAAGTAGGAAGGATTGAACCCGAAGCGTTGAGGTGAAGTTGGAAAATAAAGTGTGAAAAACGTGCGACGTTAACCACTGGGCCAGCAAGAAATAGTAACAGAAACATGTTTGAATTTATTTAAGTATTAAGAATTGGCAGGTCAACTTTCACTGCAGTCTAGTTTTTTTATTTACTGCGGGGCAGTTTTTTTGTTTTGTTTCCCCAAGATGTTAGGGTGGGGGAGAACCAGCTCTCCATAAAAAGTGGATTGTCCAAATTGAATAGCAATTGTCTGATATAAGGAGAAACTCCGCATTGATCAAAGCTGATTGCTTTTGGACGTTCCTAGCGATTGCGCTGGGAACGATGTCTTATATAAGCTTTGAATTAGTTTCGCTTTTATACGAAAAAGCCAAATCCACACGCGGCAATCCAAAAATGTGGAATATTTAGCTTTTCAAAGTCGGGCAAATTAAATAGATAGGCGACCCCCATTGTTAGCTCGTAGATATTACGATTTAGACGTGATATAAAAAGTTCTAAGGAACGAGCCGACCAATCGCTTCCTGGAAAAAAGCCTTTTGCAGACATACACAAAAACGCACACACACACAAACACACATTTTCGCTTTTATATGTATAGATTAGAAACATTTCCAACGACCAATTGCCATGGTTAATAACACTACTTGAGTTTTACATTCACAGGTAACATGAAATGGAAAAAATACATAGGAGATATTGCCAAGTCTGCAGCAAAGAAGAGAGGCACTTTCTACTGTGCTAGAAAATTTATCACACTTGCCAATATCCTAAAAAGTCATAATCCGGTCATTTACATGGAATATTTTTGACATGTTTCGACTATTGCACCAACCACTCACCTCTCCCTCTTAGACCCCCCCCCAAAAAAAGTCTAATTTGATCAGCCCTATACTATCTACCAAGCTCCAGCTCCTGTCTCATCGCCACAATGGTGCATTCTTGTGCATGTTTCATAAGTAATTCAATGTGCTCTGACAAAATTGCAGCATTTGTGCTCTCTCTTGACAGATGCCAGAAAGTTTTTAATTCTAATATTTTCTTTCCTCGAATTGTTTACCTTTGGAATTCCCTCCCTGTATTCTTGACTGTAAAAACATGCAAAAGTTTAAATGTAATGTGAACAAACATCTCACTGCAAAAATTCCCCAATTAGTCTATCTCTACAAATCTGACCCTTAATTCACAGTATACTCTTATGACTCAGTGGCAATCTGCCTTGTTTGGGTAAAAAAAGAAGAAAAAAAAAATTTTTAATGAAAAAAATTATGTGTAGAATTTCCATGATCCCACCAGAGTACATAAAATACTAAAACACACACACACACACACACACACACACACACACACACACACACACAATAAAATTATGTGCCATTAATGAAGACACATGCACATAATGTTTAGATGACGTGTACATTGCAGTTAATATATGTGCATACAAAACAATTTCTAAAATCTTCTATAAAACTGGCAGATCATTGGATTCTTCATGGATTGGACTCTGGCCAAATTCAGAGAAAAATTTATTGCCAGCCGAACTACCAAAAAATTCAATAGTTTGTCTGCTTCTGTGCTAATAAATAAAGATCTTTTGGCTGATAAGAAAACCCCTTCAAAATGCAAAACTTTTGCGCATGTCAAAGGATGGCGTGTGAATCAGAGCCTACAGTTAATTAGCATTTAAAAGCCATGACATCTTCAAGATGAAACTGTTAAGCTTAGTAGATTGACAGATATGGCGGTTGGTACATTGCTCAAACGTTGAGGGGAAAAAATTAAGATGCATTTGATTTGCACAATTAGCGATGAAAATTATATTTCATACTCAATCATGACAGACTAATGAAAATATTGTTTCAAATTATAGCATAACAGATCAGCAGTAATCGCATTTCAAACTTAAGCATGACAGACCAACAAAAATTTCATTTCAAACTTAAGTGTAACATACCAACGAACATTCCATTTCTAACTTCATCATGACAAACCAATGAAAATGCTATTTCAAACTTCAGCATGACAGACTAACAAAGCCTTTTTCAAACTTAAGCATGATAGATCAATGTAAATGCTATTTCTAAATTCAGAATGACAAACTAACAAAAATGCTATTTCAAATGTAAGCATAACAGATAAATGAAAATACTATTTCAAATTTAATTCTAATAGAACAACAAAAACGTAATAAAAATGAAAATTTACTTTACTGTATCCCAGGTAACGCCGGATGGGTACAACTTTTTATAATATTAATTTATTAAATTCTTTGAATCATCATCATAGCTTAGATTAGTTGTGGCATAAATTTCTAAAATCTTTCAATTGCCTTTTTATTCTTTGTGACCACCTGCTGCTGATTGTCCTTCAAGTCACAAACTGCTTAACTTTCATTACAAAAAAAAAAAAAATTTTTTTGAAATACTCCTTTTTAATTTCATGTGTCCAAATGTAAAATAATTCATCTTCTAAAAGAAAATAAAAAAATATAGTCACTTTTTGACCAATTTTATAAATCCATCGGTAATTTCTTTAAGAATTGAAACAGAATTACTATCCTTGCATTCGTCATCTATCGACTAATTGTAGCCATTGTACTTTATTCTGTGATCTCAACAGGCAACGTGACTTTAATAAAATGGCCTTCTATTTACGTAGACCACTGTCAAGTGGGTTGATATGCGTGATCGCCTATTTTTTAAAAAATAATCGTCTCCCCTGAATTTGAGCATGTAATTATATTAAATGTCAGATGTACAAACTTTAATTGAATAGGTTTTAGCTTTTTTGTGCGTTCTTTTTTATAATGGATTCAAGCAATACCAGAATTGAAGACATTTTCAGATAAATGATTAGAAAATCAAATTCAAGCATGCAGAACAAAATCTTTTTCCACGACAGCCAGGCACGATGGAAATTCACGTGATCAATATTAAAATAAAAAAGAAATCATTTTTAAATTTAAAAGAAAGGCAACAAATATTTATGCGTTTCTTTCATAAACGGCATGAGTATTTATTTGATAAATTAATTCATTCTTTGCATTGATTAGGCGTGAGCACAAATTTTCATCCAATTTATTTTAAAGCAAACTTGAAAAATAAAATCCGCCATCTTAATTTTTTTTCTCTTTGATTTTTACATGTTTTTTTTCTTTTTATTGTTTCTAAATTTTTTAGATGAAGATTGATAAATTTAATCATTTTAATTATTCCTATTACTGTTCCCACCTTAGATGTTATTCTTACAACGTTTCGGCCGATGTAATATCCAACCATCTTCTTTATGTATCCGTGGCAGAGCAGATAAAGTGTTAAGTTATAACTAGGTCTAAATGACAGTCTTCTGGAGGTCGCAGGGTCAATTTTCACTTCAAATGATACTAATATAATTAAAAATACTTAAATATTCTATCAAGCATGACCGAAGGAACGAGAACAAGCTATTCCCATAGATTAAAGAAAGGGTGCAGTTCCATATAAAAGATACCCGAATTCATCAAGACATACCTAAAGAATGTTGTAAATTATATTATACACAACATTGAGAATAGTACCCTGAATAATTCAAATAATTACACATTCTTTTTCATGTCAACATTTCTTCTGTTCTTTTTTATGGAAATCGCTCCAGACAAGGCATGAAGCCATTTGATGTAAGAAGCTAAAAAAAAATACTTCAAAGTTTGAAACTAACCAACAATTAGTGTGAGATTAGTAGATTCCGACCCAGAAAACTGTAGTTATTCCCCCTTTGTCAGAAACATTGCTCATGGAATGTGAGAACTAATGTACAAAATAATGCAAGTGAGAGTTACAAAAGTTAACGTCCACTTTCTACTACGGATGCTTAAATTGGCCAAGTCGAGTTCAAATCCTATCGGATCCTATCACACTCTTTCACATACTGATACTATTAGAAGAGGTATGAAACCTATTTTTTTTCAATGTGCTAAAGTAAAACAACTTGTGTTTGATGAATCGTATACAATAAGGAATTGTTATTCAGCATTAAATAACCCGACGAGTGTTGATATGCTATAAAACAAAGCAAGCCAATTTTTGATGTCATTTTTATGCCTAAATCATTTGATATTTTTCTTCGTTTCTCTCTCGTTTGAGACCCTTTCAATGCATCAGTGAGCTTTCCTCTTTTTTTCTTACATAGGCATCACCACTTATCAAGGCCAAGAGGCCACTCGAGTTAAAGAGTGCACAGTAGAAATTGGACAATATAGTAACCGTTAGTAATGGAGATTCGGTAAATTTGTTAACTTATATGGAACGGCTCATCAAAAACTTGTTTACGTTAGACTTGAAGATAACCATATTGTAGTCAGTTGGAAAGCAGAAAAACGGAAGACAATTCCATAGGCGTACAGTTCTAAGAAAAAAGCTTTGCTCATGGAATCTATGTTTAGGTTTAGGCACAGATAAAGAGTGGAGGAAATTAGTGATAGTGTTTTCTGCTAGACGGGTGTTTCTTGTGAAAGTTTGGCGAGGGGGGACCATAGAATGGAGCTCAGCCAAGCACTTGCCATGAAAATAACGATAAAGCAGAGACAAACTTGCAACATCTCTTCTGTGAGAAAGAGGTTGCAGGGAAGAGAAAAGGACATCTCCTACGAGGCTACGAAGTCTATTTTGAACTCTATCAAGGCAGGATAAGTCCTTTCTAGCAGCTCCTGCCCAAATGTGGCAACAGTACTCCATCCTTGGACGTACCTGGCTCTTATATAGATAGAGAATTGCATCAGCAGTGAGATCTACTGGATCGATAGAAGGATCCCACCATTTTTCCAGCGGCCTTGGCAACGGATTTAATGTATGTGTTCTATTGCTCACACTCTCTCTCTCTCTCTCTCTCATATATAAGAAAGGTAGTTTGCTTGAAGCATTTGTGGTAAACAAATATCTAAGTGTATAAGAAGGCTGTTAGCAATGTAGAATATCGAGATATTGATGTGACTTGACATGTGAACAAAAACAGACAAACGAACTAAGGTCTAAAAAAAATTAGAAATTTGCATATATCTATTTATTTTTTAAAATCATTCATATACATAAGTCAGTAAATATGAATTTACTGTTTAAAATAACCGGGGTGTTTTTGATAATTTCGAGGATAATTGTCTCTTTTTCACCTTTTTCAAAAAGAAAAAACAAAAGAATGCCGTAATTACAGTGTATATATATATATATATATAGATATATATATATATATATATATATATATATATATATATATATGTGTGTGTGTGTGTGTGTGTGCTAATTATAAAACTGAACCTTGCTTGGTTGCATCTTGTCTTTTGAGATCGGGTGATTCCATCTTTTAAAAAAGGGATGACAGGTGAATTTATATAGGTGTGCGTGTATGGGCGTGGCTCAGATGCTAAGGAATGGGGGTTTTCGATTCTAGCTGATGGTAATAAAGTCATATATTAGATTCAATATAATAATCGATAGAGAATTGTCTCTGTAATAATAAATACATAATCTGCATGAATTAAAATATCATATTTAATTATATTTTACGATCGGGTAACGCCGGGCAGTCTGCTAGTGCATATATAAACTCCATGAACCCTCTGACCGCTCTTACTTGCATCTTGTCCATTAAAAACATTATTGTCATAGAAAACAGCGAGTATGTAATAACATTCACACGTCTTTCCACAATGCAACCCTATTGAGTATTTTTTTTTTTTTTTTACATAGGCATCACCACATTATCAAGGCCAAGAGGCCACTCAAGGATAAGGGTTAAAGAGTGTACAGTAGAAATTGGACAATATAGTAATCATTAGTAATGAAAATTTGGTAAATTTGATAACTTATATGGAACGGCTCATCAAGAACTTATTTACGTTAGACTTGAAGACAACCATATTGTAGTCAGCCGGAAAGCAGGAAAACGGAAGACAATTCCACAGGCGTGCAGTTCTAAGAAAGAAGCTTTGTTCATGGAATCTACGTTTAGGTTTAGGCACAGATAAAGAGTGGGGGGAATTATTGATAGTGTTTACAGCTAGACGAGTGTTTCTTGTGAAAGTTTGGCGAGGGGGGACCATAGATTGAAGCTCAGTCGAACACTTTCCATGAAAATAACGATATATCAGAGACAAACTTGCAACATCTCTTCTGTGAGATAGAGGTTGCAAGGAAGAGAAAAGGACATCTCCTACGAGGCTACGAAGTCTATTTTGAACTCTATCAAGGCAGGATAAGTCCTTTCTAGCAGCTCCTGCCCAGATGTGGCAACAATATTCCATCCTTGGACGTACCTGGCTCTTATATAGATAGAGAATTGCATCAGCAGTGAGATATCTACCGGATTGATAGAAAGATCCCACCATTTTTCCAGCAGCCTTGGCAACAGATTTGATGTACGTGTTCCATTTAAGATCAGGAGTAATGGTCAAGCCAAGAAGCTTGTCAAAACTTGAGGCCTCCTGAAGACGAGAGCCATTCATTTTAATTGATGCCAGATGTGGATCAGAATGTTGATGATGTAAAGAGAGAAGCTTGGTTTTAGATGCATTAAAAGTAACCAGCCACTCCTTACTCCATTGTACTACGTGCTCAAGATCAGAGGAGAGAGAATTGGAGAGAACTTGGTCGTTTACTGTCTTAGATGTGCTACCATAAATGGTAGTGTCGTCAGCATAGATGTCTACAAATGATGTAAGGATGTGATTTGGAAGATCATTAATGTAGATCAGGAAAAGAGTTGGGCCCAGGATGGACCCCTGAGGGACACCAGCATTAATACTGTGAGCTTCTGATTTTTGCCCCTCAACTACTACTCTTAAGAACCTATCAGAAAGAAATGATTTAATAATTGAGAAGACATTTCCAGCAATACCATAGTTAGAGATCTTATGAAGTAAACCTTTATGCCATACCCTATCAAAGGCCTTAGATATGTCAAGAGCAATTGCCCTAGAAACGTTGCCTCCGTCGAGAGATTTGCTAATCCTATGAGATATAACTGTAAGCACATCTGCTGTAGATCTAGCAGAACGGAAACCATATTGAGTGTCACTAAGAAGGTTATTTTTGTTGAGATGGTTGATTACTTCTGTATTTAACACAGATTTCAGCAACTTACTCATGACGCACAGGAGACTTATTGGCCTGTACTGAGAGGGGGATGAGCGATCACCTGAATTCTTAAATACAGGGCATACTGATGAAATTCTCCTTAAGACAACGTTTAAACAGCTTTGCAAGTATGGGCGCTAGTTCTGGTTGAAGCTTTTTGAGTACTATAATTGGAATACCGTCAGGGCCAGTTGCTTTACTGGAATCAAGTACAAATAAACATAGTTTCAATCATGAAACACTGTCTTGTTATGTTTTGGTTTCGATTCTAGCTGATGGCACTCTAATTTATATATATATATATATATATATATATATATATATATATATATATATCTCAAACATCACATTTTGCTATAATAATAAATAGGAAGTCTGTGTAAATTAAAGTCCCATATTTAAGCATATTTTACAATCGGGCAATGCCGGGCTTCCCTACTAGTATGTATATATATATATATATAACAATATGTCTCTATTTCTTTTTCTCTCTCAGTCTCTCTGCAGAGGCCATAATTGTGCATGATTTATAGCTTCTTGATGCATGTAGGACGTTCTCTTCCTCCGTGGTCCAGGGTTGCCTATGTCTTCTTAGCCGTTAGCTAAAACAAACTTCACAAACGATAAAACAAAGACAATGCAACTGATTCGATTAACTGGATCGCTTTTAGATGATCGATATTCATTAATTTAATCAGTTTTATTATTTTGTTTTCAGGTTTTGAACAAATATTTTATTCTTTAATTTCGACAAGATTTTCCATACACAAACATAATTACCATTTAGGCCAATTCAATCGTGCTATTGATATTTATCAAATAATTTCCGCAATTCTGGATTTGTTTTAAAAACAATATATATATATATATATATATATATATATATATATATGACTTATATGTAATATACTGAGTTCGTGTAATTCAGTAAGTTTTCATATACCAATGAGTTTTACTTGTTCGACTGGACATGGAAACAATTGTAATGTAAAATGAAATACACTTTTGTTGCCATCAACACCCTTTTTGAAGTCTTGATGTTGTTTCCACAGTATATATATATATATATATATATAGAGAGAGAGAGAGAGAGAGAAAGAGAGAGAGAGAGAGAGATTTGAGAAAAATGTGACCGTTGAGTCAGCGATTGATTTCGGGTTAGATTGCTTGATTCAGAAAAAGCGGATGGACGTGTGTTTACTGCACTAGCCGTCATCGTTTGCTCGTGCGGGTTCAAACTTGTTGCTAGATTCCGACCAGTCTCAGTGTCCAGCGTGTCATCTCAGTCAGGGCTGCAACTGAAGAATTCGCCTTCCGAATAAAACCACAATTAAAGTTTGAAAAAAATTAACAGATTATTATTTTTTTTTTTTTGCGTGGTTATAATCGTACTCGTTTTTGAATAACAAAATTGCAAATGAGAAATGTTTTAACTTACCTAAAATTAACACATAAGTTCAATGGTTCACAGCCAAAGTGCCCATCTCACTGGGAGGCACACAAACCCAACTGTCTTCCAGATCCCAGAAAAACAATCTGATCGTCAGATGGCTAATCCTGACTCTCCTGTCCATCAGTTGAAATATATATAAACTAGACGTTTTAGCAAAAGTTAAAAACAGGCAAAAGTTATAGGCCGTTGATTTCGAATGAGTGCTTTATGCTAAATTGATTGTGTAATATGGTAAAAGTTGTGCTCATTTTTGCATTAAATACTAATCCCTTTTGGTCATTATCAATCCTTACCTGTGTATCTAACGAATGCCATAATACTTAGGTCGCTGCACCTTATCACAACAAAAGTCCATACAATTTTTCAGCTAACTAGGCCCAATAGTTTCGAGAATACTTTTAGTATAAATGTAGTGTTGTGGTGACTAATACTTAATAATCCTTAACGGTGCATAGAATGGATACCATAATACTTAGTTCGCTGCACCTTATTATAACAAAGGTCCATTCAAATTTTCAGTTAAATCGGCCCAGTAGTTTCTCAGAAAACGTCTAGAGTAAATGTGATATTTTGGTAACAAATCCTTATTCATCATTAACTGTGCATCGGACTGATACCATAATAATTAGTTCGCTGCACCTTATCATAATAAAGGCCATACAAAGTTTCAGCCAGATCGACCTACAAGTTTCAGAGAAAACGTAATGAGGATAGACGAACAGACAGACTAAGAGAAATATGATATACACTGCGGGTAAAATTATTAAGAGATTACATCTTTTTACCAGTTTCAAAAACGTACCGGTAGTTTCGTATCAAAAGCTTCGGAAACATTGGCAATGTTGAGCTGCGCGTACTTTGAAATTTTCGTACTGTTCTGCACAATGTAAACAACTTGCCATCGTAATTGCTGAATCCATGGTATTTGAGGCGTGTCAAATTATTAACAAGTTTGTTTCGTCAATAAAATGGGTTGTAAAGGTGGATTGAGTAGTTCTGAAAAGAGTACTATTACAGAACAGCTAGCAAAAGTTAAAACTCCCGTCGAAATATTGAAAATGATAAGAAGGTACCATGGCTGGAGCAAGGGATGGGTCCTTGATGGACGACATCGTCATCAGCGTTTAAGGCGCCAACAAGGTGGTGGTGGGATAATGATTTGGGCTGGGATTATCAGAGGTACTTTAGTTGGCCATGAAGAGTCCCAGAAGGCGTAAAAATGACGTCAAATGCTTACATAGCTTTTCTGAAGGAGCACTTTGAACCATGGCTGAAGAAGCAAAGGTTGACGTTCAGAAGAACTATTATTTTTATGCAGGATAATGCTCCTTCGCATGCAGTAAAAAAAAGCAAAGAGTATTTGCAACAACTGGGGTTCTCTGGCCTATGGAAGATGGAGTGGCCTACGAATTCACCAGATTTGAACCCAATTGAGAACCTTTGGAGTATCATGAAGCGACGCCTCTATGCAAGTGGACGCCAATTTAAGAGCAAAGATGAGTTGTGGGATGCTCTCCAAGAGGTATCGCGAGGAATAACTGTTGACGAAATCACAAATTTGACTAATTCTGTGAATCAACGTCTTTTACAAGTCATTCATAAAAAGGATCACATATGCCCTACTAATTATGTCAACGTAGAAATTGCTATGTAGTTATTGTGTTCTAAGGATTTTTCCTAGTTCATTTAATGTTTGAAAATTATTTCAATAAACAAGTTATGGGTACATTGTGTTTTTTTTCTCAACCTCGTTAATAACTTGTCACACTGAAATCAACAGATATTCCTATCTTTTGTCATATTTTCGCTAATACTGCTTTAAATACTTTTATTTTCGGACTGGAGTAGCTGAATCGTGTCGTAAGCACTTTCTCAAAGTTTCATGGATTTTTATTCACTCGTTCCTTAAATATTTAAAAAAATGTAAACTTGTTAATAATTTGATAAGCAGTGTAGATATTCTGGGGCTACCAAAAAAATCTTGCTGATCTTCACTTTGGATGATGGCCAGCTTTACCTTTGAACATCAAAAACCTATCGCCTAGGGGATTTCGTATCTAGCTAAACTTTACTTTTCTCAAATATGAACACTAACTTTTCACAGGGAAAAATTAAATTCTGGACGGTTCAAAAACTGCAAATCAAATACATTTCTCATTTTCTTGTGTGACTGCTTTTCTCTTAGTTAAAAATTTGCCACCTGCAGCAAGTCTATTATTTACGTGCATTGCAATTATGCAACTCACTAAACATGCAGCCACTAAGTGCATGTTTACAGCTAAATTAACACAGAAACAACACAGGAACACCTGCAGCAAGTCTATTATTCACGTGCATGTCATCTACTAAACCAACTGACTGGAAGATACAACTAACTGATCTCCCCTGCCCATCTGCTGGAATATATATATATATATATATATATATATATATATATATATATATATATATATATATATATATATATATATATAGATAGATAGATAGATAGATAGATAGATAGATTTGAACGCCAAACAAAGCATACTGCCATTTGGACATAAGGGCTACTGTTTGGAACCATATCAACAGATACACTATGTAGGGAGTTGAGCAGCGAGATGTCTGTTCACATTAAATTTAAATTTCTGTAAGTTAGTGCAGTCAGTGAACCAGGAAAGATGAAGGGAATTCCAAAGTGTAAGGAAAAAACTATTAGAGTAGAAGGCTTTCTGGCATCTAGGGATTTCTACAATGAAGGGGTGGATTTTGCTGCTTGTTAGGTTAGTCGAGAGTATGTACGTCGATGGGGCACCAATGGTTTGAGTTCATCAGAACACATTCTATTAAAATACTTGTAAAACACACAGAGATGCAACATTGGAGCTTAGCTAATAGTGTAGGACCTATTAGATTTGATACTTTTTTTAAGACCATGTCTAAGAGGGAGAGACTAGTGGTAGATGTACAAGCCCAGATGTGGCAACAATACACCATGCCAGTAAACTACGCAGTTTTCCACCTGAAAAGGCTGCTGCCAATCTATGGACATCAAATAATCTTATTGAGCAGAGGTTCTCATATGTAGTTTACATTTTTTCCTAAAGTGGACAAATCAAATTCTGTGTGGTTAAAACCAAATCAGACATATTTCCCATTTCTTGGATGATTTCTCTCCTCTTCATCAAATGTTTCTCACTCGCAGCAAGTCTGTTATTTTTGCATGCATTGCAACTATGCAACACAATAAGCATGCAGCTGCTGAGTGCATGTTTACAAGAGTGTTTGCAAAACCGGTGAAATTAAAACTACAAGATCCAAAATTAGCCTCTTTCAGCTCATTATATTTCCTCTTTCTCTCTTTCTTTTTCTCTCTTTCTTTTTCTCTCTTTATCTCTCTCTCTCTATTTTTTTTCTCTTCAGCAACTATTTAGAAATGATATTTATGGTGGCATTCCCTTTTGTTTATAATGGACTAGTTCAATAGTTTTGTTTTCTTTCTTCATTAACTTCACCTGTTGAGAGAGAGAGAGAGAGAGAGAGAGAGAGAGAGAGAGAAAGAGAGAGAGAGAGAGATGGGGGTCAACCAACATATAGATTTAGAGGGTGAGAGTGATACACAGAAGAGAAGTAAGAGATTGGTCACTTTATTATTATTATTTTATACATTATAGTATGTATTTTGTATGATTCAAATATATAATAAAAAGCATTCATGAAACATTGATTAACTCCGCTTTAATATGATAATATTTGTTAACATTTTTGCCATGTTTCGGACAAAACTAGAAATTAGGAATGTGTAAAAGTTTTAATTTCAAATAATTATGATTAAGTCTTACAATCTGTATAGAAAATCAATTAAAAACAATGTCGCAGAAAAAAAAAATTTTTTTCAAAATATAGTTTGCTTCTTTTTTATTTTTTTTTAAAAAATAATTATTGCAGAAGCCTCTTGCTCGATAAGAATCCAAGCTTAAAAAATTCATATCAACAGAGGCAATTATTTTGAATTTTTTTTTTTTACCATGTTCGATTCACAGAGAAAGGCCTAAGAAAATCTGTGAGGAAAAATAAAAACGGACTTGAGAGAAAGAAGGATAAATTAAGATCTGGCCTGAGGTAGATTACTTTGGGAGTCAATTTGCAAAAACTGTCGTAACGCATGCCAGCATGTGAAATGGGCGTTAAATTGATGACGATGATGATGACGATGATGATTTCAGATATGTGCAAAAAAGCGATATAAGAATTTTAAATGTTAAAGTATTTTATTCTAGACTAGTAGGACGCCCGACATGGCCAATCGTACAATACACTTAAACATGTTTGAATTTTTGCAGATTGCTTATATATTATTATAAAATCAATGCTCTATTGATTGATCTATATTACGAGGAATAATTTGACCGGTGGACCAATTCACAAAGAATAAAAAATAATGATAATAATAAAAAAATAATAATGACAATAATAAAAAAAATAATAATGATAATGTTGTTCATCAAATTTCGTTTGTGTTTGTTTACAATATCATGTCAGCTGATATTTGGGCTTGACAACGAATGCCCTGGAAAAGTCACTTCTCATTTATGTTTAGTTTTAAAATATGCAAACGGAGAAATGATTTGCGGCGATTTTAAACGGTACCTCTTCTTTTATCGTAAATTGAACTCATTAATAAAAAAAAATTAAAATAAAATGGTAAGGTACATCCGTGCTTGAATAGGGGGGTCACTTGATTTGTAGTCGAATGCTTTACAACTGATGGCAATAAATCTTTCTTTTTTTTTAAGAAGAAATGATTTGATGAAATTTTATTATCTCCCTTGGCCAGTGTAACATCAAATATTTCCATGTAAAAATTCTTCTTTAGAAAGACTTTTTTTAGGAGAGAATTTTTTCGATTTTCGATACTTATCACATGAATTTTTGTACAAAACATCTAAGAACACTGTCAGACATAAAACATACCTTTGTGTGAAAGTTGCAAAAGATAGGCCCAGCCGTTTCTGAACTTATAAGGAACTCACACAGATTTGATGTGTTTGATTATGGTGCTGAAAACTCAGGAATGAACTAGGTACCATTAGATGTATTTGGTTAAGTAATTCCTTTCACCAACAACAGTGACGAAGTTCGCCCGTAATATCAGCAGTAGCAGTAGTCCTTGTTTCTTTTCTTCACAAAAAACAGATAAAAACTTGTCAAAAAAACAAGAGATAAAAACTTGTCAAAAAAACAAGAGATAAAAACTTGTCAAAAAAACAAGAGATAAAAACTTGTCAAAAAAACAAGAGATAAAAACTTGTCAAAAAAACAAGAGATAAAAACTTGTCAAAAAAACAAGAGATAAAAACTTGTCAAAAAAACAAGAGATAAAAACTTGTCAAAAAAACAAGAGATAAAAACTTGTCAAAAAAACAAGAGATAAAAACTTGTCAAAAAAACAAGAGATAAAAACTTGTCAAAAAAACAAGAGATAAAAACTTGTCAAAAAAACAAGAGATAAAAACTTGTCAAAAAAACAAGAGATAAAAACTTGTCAAAAAAACAAACAGATAAAAACTTGTCAAAAAAAACAAACAGATAAAAACTTGTCAAAAAAAACAAACAGATAAAAACTTGTCAAAAAAAAACAAACAGATAAAAACTTGTCAAAAAAACAAACAGATAAAAACTTGTCAAAAAACAAACAGATAAAAACTTGTCAAAAAACAAACAGATAAAAACTTGTCAAAAAACAAACAGATAAAAACTTGTCAAAAAACAAACAGATAAAAACTTGTCAAAAAACAAACAGATAAAAACTTGTCAAAAAACAAACAGATAAAAACTTGTCAAAAAAACAAACAGATAAAAACTTGTCAAAAAAACAAACAGATAAAAACTTGTCAAAAAAACAAACAGATAAAAACTTGTCAAAAAAAACAGATAAAAACTTGTCAAAAAAAACAGATAAAAACTTGTCAAAAAACAAACAGATAAAAACTTGTCAAAAAACAAACAGATAAAAACTTGTCAAAAAACAAACAGATAAAAACTTGTCAAAAAACAAACAGATAAAAACTTGTCAAAAAAAAAAACAGATAAAAACTTGCAAAAAAAGAAGATAAAAACTTGTCAAAGACTTTCCTCATGACCACATGCTGTTTAGCTCTGCTTTTCACCAACTGTTTAACTACTTGTTCATATCTTTTAATCTCCAGTTAAAAAAAAAAAAACTAGTTTGTGTTGAACTTTTCATTCATGAGTAGCAAAGTAAATGGAACTGCTCTCATACCACTTATAAAATGATAGTGTTCTCAGTGGATTAAAAAAAAAGATTTGGAATTCCTGTCTATGAAAATCTTGAGCATAGAACCATTCTTGAAATAGGAAAATCATCCAAAAAGGAATGTAAAAAATTATCATAAAGAAAAGAAAATTATCCAAATTGCAAATATTAAATGTAGTTGTTCCAAGCAAAAATTGGTGGCATAAATCCACCCAGAAAAACTTTGAATTGTAAAGAATTGCAGCTAAAAATATGGTAGAATCCAATCAGAATCAGCAGAAAGTTGTTTCCTCCTCGCGTCAAAATAAAAACCTATGACTGAAGAATTCAAAGAGATTCAATCTATTTTATAAAACGATTCTGATATCCGATTGGTTCGGTCTTATCTCTGGTTATAAATATAATCGTCCAAATCTTTGTGATCATACTGCAATATCATATAATATCATATCTTTGTGATCATACTGCAATATCATATAATATCATATCTTTGTGATCATACTGCAATATCATATAATATCAAATCTTTGTGATCATACTGCAATATCATATAATATCATATCTTTGTGATCATACTGCAATATCATATAATATCATATCTTTGTGATCATACTGCAATATCATATAATATCAAATCTTTGTGATCATACTGCAATATCATATAATATCATATCTTTGTGATCATACTGCAATATCATATAATATCATATCTTTGTGATCATACTGCAATATCATATAATATCATATCTTTGTGATCATACTGCAATATCATATAATATCATATCTTTGTGATCATACTGCAATATCATATAATATCATATCTTTGTGATCATACTGCAATATCATATAATATCCTATCTTTGTGATCATACTGCAATATCATATAATATCATATCTTTGTGATCATACTGCAATATCATATAATATCATATCTTTGTGATCATACTGCAATATCATATAATATCATATCTTTGTGATCATACTGCAATATCATATAATATCATATCTTTGTGATCATACTGCAATATCATATAATATCATATCTTTGTGATCATACTGCAATATCATATAATATCATATCTTTGTGATCATACTGCAATATCATATAATATCATATCTTTGTGATCATACTGCAATATCATATAATATCAAATCTTTGTGATCATACTGCAATATCATATAATATCATATCTTTGTGATCATACTGCAATATCATATAATATCATATCTTTGTGATCATACTGCAATATCATATAATATCATATCTTTGTGATCATACTGCAATATCATATAATATCATATCTTTGTGATCATACTGCAATATCATATAATATCATATCTTTGTGATCATACTGCAATATCATATAATATCATATCTTTGTGATCATACTGCAATATCATATAATATCATATCTTTGTGATCATACTGCAATATCATATAATATCATATCTTTGTGATCATACTGCAATATCATATAATATCAAATCTTTGTGATCATACTATCTTGTTAAGGACGTCCTCCTCGCTGCTTCATTATTCAGAGACTTATTGGTAAATACCAATTGAAGATCCACATTCAATAATCAGTCCGACAGAAACTGAGCCATCTTGGTGGCCTTTCATCTGCTGGGTTGAGATATTCGTTCTGAGTAGTGCTTAGGAAGTATACCCTCCTAAGCACTACTACGGCTTTAAGATGGGGTAAGTATATTGCTTACTGCCTGAGGCTCGCTCACTGGGGAATACCGACAAAACTGCCTACGCAATTTTTGCTTGGTCAGAGTTCTCCTTCGTTAGGAGCATAGACTTGATTCTCCCCACATTTCGAACTTGTGTCACATCTTCTTGCAGTGAAAAGGAAGTAAATAATATATAAATATAAAAAAATCTAGGTGCAATCTTATACAGAAATGATCACGTCCACACAGATCACATCCTATGGTCAGACAAAGACAAGCAACTCAAACTTTTTATGCTTTTAGACTTGTCCAAAATAGGATTGGACAGTTGTGCTATATTTAATAAAGGTTGAAAGCAAAGAGAATTGAGGCTGTCGGGTCGGTTGAGGTTGATTTGTTGGCAGGAGAGGGATAGCCAGAGAAATGCTAATCGTATTTATGGCCGTGAGAAGTCATATATACTGAAGAGATTCAAGGAAAGACATTGTTATTTGTAGTAGGATGATGGTTGCTATGGAAACCGTGTAAATTCTTTAACGGTTGAATTCATGTTAAAGAGCTGGAGTGGAATAAAATAGGAGAGATGGAGAATGATTGGAATTCAGTTTGTGAAGAAAAGAAAAAGGCTGATAAAGTAAAAAATAAATAAAGGAAAAGGAAAGAAAAGTAGAAAGAAAAAGAGAGATGAAATCAAAAGTGAATTTAAGTAAAAAAAAAAAAAGTTAAAGACGAAAACGATAAAGAGATGAAGAGAGAAAAAGAAATCGAGAAAAAGAAAACTATGTTTCTAAAATTTTGAGATGAGGATTGGTTATACGTATTATTTGGATTCTTCGAACTATTGTTTTCATCTTGAGTGTGATTTTTACTTACATTTTTGTTTTGTTTTTTTTTTTGTTTTACTCACGTTCACCCCCAACAAAGCATATGCAACTTGGACGTAAGAGGTTACTATTTGGGGCCATGCCTAGGAGAAATTAACAAGATGTTGGTTTACGTTACATTTAAACTTCTGCATATCAGTACATATACGGCACAATCACGTTGACAATGTACGCCACAATCACGTTGATATACCGGTTCTCGCCAGATCACTGAAGTTAAGCAACGTTGAACCTGACCAGTACTAGATGGGTGACCATTTGAGAAGGCTAGGCGCTGTATGTACCTTCTGGGAAGGTTGGGCGTGGGGCCAGCACCCTCATCCTGTAAAAAGAACTCCTCACTACAAAAGCATCTACAAAGTTGTAGATGGCCTATGCCCCACCCCAGGGGCTCAAGAGCTATGGATGGATGGATGGATGGATAGCAGTATATATTTCACAATATTTAACTTTTATAATAAAGAAAGGCACTTTCAGAATTTTCTTAATTTTAATTAAATGTTCAGATAATAATCGATAATCAAAAATCGATAATCAAAAATCGAAATGAAGGAACAGATTTTGACCAAAGTTAACATCTTACACAGTCTAACGTGCATTTGAGAAGTTTTATTGCTGAACAAGTAGAAAAGCTAGGCATATACAATCGACAGTAGGTTCTTTGGTATGACAGGGGTGCGTTAAAAATGAATTTTTCTGTTTAGAGCGCAATTGAACCATGATACTTGACTTTTGCATTTTAAAATTTATTTCAAACCGTTATATATAAAAATAATTTTATAAAATCAACAGTATGTTCTCTACAGTGCAACGTAGACTACAATGTATTGTGGAAGTCAGAAGAATATCTAAGGCATTTATTGTCAGGATTGTAATGGTGTCCGTCCATCTGAAAAATAAAGAAAACCGAGAAACTAATGTGGAGGGATGGCACACTTAGAAGTAAACTTGGTTCTCACGTTCATCAATTGAGTTTTATTTCAGGTGCCCTCGCGGACCAATCAGTCCCGAGTGCCAAACTATGCAACGAGGGTTAGCGCCACTTACATCAAAGCTTGCACCTATGTCGATTCTGATTCTCATTTGGTTTGAGATGGGGAAGGAGAACAGCTTCTTCCATTTGGGTTATGAACTAGGCAAAGCCGAGTTTAGTAAGAGTTTCTACTTACAATGCCTCCCCATGGGACAGAGTTAGACAACAGGGTCGTTTCTAACGTGGAGAAAGGGAACCAAAATAAAAATTGTCTCGGTCGTGAAGGATTGCTCATCCACTGAGAGAGAATAAGAAATCGAAGTTCAGCATCTGAAGAACAGATACTACATTTTGATCTTACCTTTTTGGCCAAGAACTTAAGTAAGAGTTACTTAGTGGTCGAGGTAGTTGTGTTTTTGCCCAAGTCTGCTGTCATCAAAAATCCAAGCGAAAAACCCGGAATTCAAATGCTAACATGTGGACAGATTCTCTTCATTACGATCTTCATATCATTAATGCCTCCAAGTTTTTATTCCACCCGAATGGATCAGAGAGGATTGCAAATTGCATTGTTATGATGATTGAACTTATGCATTCCTGATCTGAAAGTTTCATCTCTCTGTTGCAGATATTGATGGTGTGAGGCTAAGAAATCAACCCCTATCATGGATGTCTGTCAAAAACAGAAATGTGTCGTTGAATTCCTGGCAAAAGTGCATTCAGAATGATGCTGATTATTTAAAAACAAAAATTCTGGAGCACAAAAGGTCACTCATTTTAGTGGTACCACTCCCGTCTTTGTAGCTCTTTAACTTTTTGAGTTAAAAAAAAAAATAGGAGGCTTTACTTTTGGGACGGCCCTTGTGACATATTTTGAATATTTTAGATGAGAATTGATATTTCAACTTATGCTCTTCTCATTTCGAATGCTATTTTCATAACGTTTCGGTTGATGTACCTTCCGACCTTCTTCAGGTGTATCTTGTCGAACTCGGGAATCTTTTTGTCAAACTCAGATATCTACACAAATTTTGATCAGAACCTATGGTGTAACAGAAAAAAAGTATTTGGAAAAATTCGGTTGTAATTTGTATTCATTTGGAGGCTGAAGGTTCAATCCTCAGTGCGGTCAACACTCAAAATACAACTGCAAATTACTTAGAACTTCTACACAATCTTGGCTGATGGAACGAGAGCATGTTGCCCCGATTCTGTTCGACATTCCGTGCAGATTCCAGAGTTTAACAGAAATATTCCAGAGTTCAACAAGATACACCTGATGAAGTTTCAGCGGCCGAAACGTTGTGAGAATAACACTGAAGATGAGAACAGTAGTCCAAAGAATGTAAATGATATCAATTCCAAGCCATGTTGATGCTGAAACATGTTTTTGTGTTTACCAAGACAAGTTGTTGTTTATCGTTAAGAATGCCTGTTCTTTGAAGGAACGCATCTGTTTTGTTTGAAAACATTGTAAACAACCGATTGTGTTGCAGTTGGAACTGGATTCTCAACAGAAAGAATCGCAAATGTCAAAAAAAAGGAATAAAAAAACACCAAAACAAAGCGTCTTTTTAATCAAAACAGCAACGAAAATCGATATAATACTAAAACTGATGAACTTGCTTGCACATTGTATATTTTAAATGATGGGCGAAGAATGAATGAACAAGATGAGAAGGGCGGGGGGAAAAAGAGGAAAGTTGTCGTCGGCACAGGATAAGAGAAATAATTTTATTATTTTTTTTTTTATTTTTATTAAATGAGGAACCATTTCAAGATAAAATCTATTTAGTACAGGGTGGTCCCTAAAAAAAAACAGAGGACATTCAATTGTTTTTCTGAGCATTTTACAGTCAACGGAGAAAAAAAAAAGGCCAAACATCCTAGTGTTTTGATGTGATGTTTTGAATATAATAAACTACTTATGACCAAAGTTTCATTTCATTCGGACAAAACACTAAGAAACGGGGCCCTAATTAGAGTTGGGGTCCGTTTTTTTTGGGGGGGGTCACCTGTATTATGCATGTAGTCAGAAAGAAAACACATTTAAAATGTGTAAGCATGCTACAAAAAAGGCTATGTTAAAAAAAATGGAACCTTAAAGGATGCTGTCATGTTGCGCTTTTATATTGTTCAAGACGAAAAAAAAAATTAAAACGTCATTTTTTTTCCTATTATGTTTTGACATCGAATTTTACTCAAACAGATTCTTAGTGTCATAATATATATATATTATAAATAATTATTCATTATACCTACAAACACTAATGTTTCATGCTTTCGCAATCATCAGTGTAGGTGACAATTCCTACCAGTCGAGAGATTAAAACCCAACTATGAAATCACCATTGACTATTTGCTAAGCATCTACTTCCAGATCACTAACAATTGCCACGGAAATTAAGAACTTAAAAATGCCAAATTCGGACGTAAACAGTAGACAGTATAGAGTGTTCCAACGAGCAGAAGTCTTGAACGTTGCATAAACACTAGTTAACTGCCTTTTAATTTTTATTTCCCCAGACTGTTCTCAACCTTAAATATTCTGGAATTGGCTCAATAATTATAAATAATTGTTCTTTATACCTACAGACACTAGTGTCTCATGCTTTCGCAATCGTCAGTGTAGGTGACAATTACTACCGGTCGGGATATATATATATATATATATATATATATATATGTCATTCACAGACAAATTGCTTCACTGTATCACAGCTCTTCAGTGCAGCTAGACTAGCAACCTCCTCAAGCCAAATTAGTGTATCGGCAGTATTGCCGATACACTAATTTTATTCGAACTTTTGAAGAAACTGTTTATGTTGGTAATCATTATGATTACTAGGGCTACGACAACAGCATATTTTTTTCCTTGTTTTGATTCTCAGGTATATATCCATTGATATCTTATGTTTTTATATAGAGTGATGTGGCTCGTGGTTGAATAATTGTGTCTGTGTTGGATATATACGAGAGAGTCAAAACAATGAAAAGAATATGCTGTTGTCATAGCCCTAATGATTACCCATTTTTAGTGATGGGACGATTCCAATATTTTTCCCAGACTCCGGTACAATTATCGATTCTGATCCTTTTTAAATTTTTAAATATAGAGCTGGGTTTTGTGTGTGTGTCGGATTACCGCATAAAAAAAAAGACAATTTAATATGTGCATATATTTTTGCAACTGTATAAAATACACTTATGGGTGTGACTTATAGATTTTAGTTTTACTGGTAGTTTAAAAATCAACAAATATTTATCATTTCATCATTATTACGGACCGTAGAAAATTGAATTTTAAATAACACAAAGAAATAAAAACAATTTAAAAAAAAATCGTTTTTGGCGTCGGAAAATAGGCACAAATTTTTCTGATTCAAATACCACAAAAAATTCTGTTTTTTTTAAATTCCCGATTTTGATTAATCATATCAACACTATCCATATTGTTCTATCAAATTTAACTACAACAGACAGATCAACTGACAGACAAAGCCTGACAGATAGGTGCAAGGACCCCCCCTTCCTTCGCAAAGAATCCAAAATGATACACGTGAGAGCTAATAATGCAGAAAGTGCCATGAATGAATGGTTGTTGGGTGGATCATGCTTAAACACGTTTTATTTGAATAAAACGATTGCATGTTGGGATAGCAGGGGCGCGGCAACAATCATAACACTCATCGTTGGATAAAAGAAAAACGTCTACCACAAAGCAATGAAGAAAGCAACCGACTGCAAGTCAATAATTAGCTATTAACACTTTCATGCGCAATACCAAAAAAAAAAAAAAATGTAAAATCAAAATTAAATTGAAAAAAAAAAATTAAATTAAAATTTATTTTTAAAAATTAGAATCTAATAAAATAATAAAAAAAATAATCGCTATGCCGATCTCTCTCCGCTTCCCTTTTCACCAGCTCGCATCAAATGAAATCCCAGTAAATGCCTTTAGGAGAACAAAAAAATAATTTAAAAGCAATTTCTTTGTAATTGCCGTGTTCATCCAATCAAATATGAGGAAGGGGTGAAATTGAATACTGCTTTTAATTTTTGCATTTTAACTAACAAAAATCTGGTTGACTTCTGTTCTGAAAATAGAAGATGAATGCAAGAAGCGTACTGTGACTTTGGAACCGGCAAGCCGAGTTAAATTCCATCAGATTTAAAAATTTATTCAAGGTTAGAAATCGGTTTGTTCCCTGTCAACAGTGGTATTTTGTTAGTCCTGTGCTGTTCTAGGAAGTCCTACCAGCATCTGCCTTCTCTCTTTAAGTTTATTGCTCATCGCTTGAGGTGCCCCTACTAAGAATACCAAACGACCCACCTATTAGGCATTAGCTCTTCAACCCCACTTTTCGACCCTTGTGCCACATCATCCTGCCATGAGAGGAAAAGAATAAATAACTTTAGATAACGCTGTCAGATAGAATGTGTTTTGTCAATTTTAGAAATTCAAGCCGATTAAAACTGTTTTTCAGGACGATGATGAAAAAAATATAGTGTTACAATATTAAACACGAGGATTTTATTAACATGATGATTTAAGAAAATTTTGTTGGGACTCACTGAGTTTTTCATTAAAATTTTACGTTACCGTTTTTAGCATAAAATAATATTCACCCATTACATAAGAATTGTTTCTGCTGTCTTTTATGACAACATTTCTGATATGTAACGTTCGTTCACAATTGATCTCATAGATTTTCAAAGATTACCACCAACGGGGTGCTGAGTTTTCGAACAATTTCATGTATCCTACCACTTTCAGTACACATCTGCATCTTTAACCTTTAATTGTTTGTCAAATTTGTAAACGAAAAATCAAGTAATTTAAAATTTAGAAATGGTTCTATTTCTAAATTGTTATATTCAACCTTTATAGCTGTGTGTCTCTTCAATTGTTGTGTAATTATAGCAGCTGTCATTGATGATTTGGAAATATAGAAAATATAAAGACAACCGATATTCTAGCTAAAGTAAAAATAACGTTTGTCTTCAAATATCTTTTATTTTTACATCGAGGTCACCGCTTATCAAGGCCCGGAAGCCACTCGGGGATAAGGGTCATTGTGTGTACAGTAATCAATGGGACAGTATTGTAGTAATCGTTAGTATTGAAGATTTGATAAAGTGTCTTACTTAAGGGGGCTGTTCATCAGGAATTTGTTTATGTTCGACTTGAAGATATCCAAGTTGTAGTCAGGTGGGAAACAGGCAAACAGAAGAGAGTTCTACAGGCGTGCAGTTCTAAGAAAGAAGCTTTGTTCATGGAATCTACATTTTGATTTAAGCACAGATAAAGAGTGGGGAAAATTACTGACAGTGGTTGCAGCTAGACGGGTGTTTTTCATGAAAGATTGGCGAGGGGGGACTAGAGATTGGAGCTCGGATGAGCATTTAATATGGAAATAACGATAAAACAAAGACGGGCTCGCAACGTCTCTTCTGTGGGAGAGAGGTTGCAGGGAAGACAAAAGAGCATCCCCACTAAGCCATGAAGTCTATTTTGTACTCTATCAAGGCAGGATAGTCTGTTTTTAGCAGCCCCAGGCAGCAGTACTCCATCCTTGAACGTACTTGGCTTTTATACAAATAGAGAATTGCATCAGTAGTGAGATATCTTCTGGAGCGATAGAAGGATCCCACCATTTTCCCAATGACCTTGGCAACAGACTTGATGCATGTGTTCCATTTCAGATCAGGGGTAAAGGTCAAACCCAGAAGCTTGTCAAAACATGGAGCCTCCCCAAGACGAGAGCCATCCAGATGAGGATCAGAGCATTGATGATGTAAAGATAGGAGCTTGTGCACTTTTGTATTAAAAACTTGAGTTTTACTTTTTTTACAAGTGACAGAATCAAACATCAAATAACGCTATTATAATTAATACATACACTTGTGCCCGATATTATTCATACCCCACCTTGAAAATTGAGTTTATTATGTGTAACTTTGTAAGAATTTATTGTTTACGTCCATATTGATACATATTCTTAATAAACCTCTTCTGATCATTTTCATCATTTTAAAATCTCGGGATACTTGTAATAAAAGAAATATACAGCTATTTATAAAATCTGCAATGTTCAAAAATAATCATACCCCCTTATTTTTTCAGTATTAATCGAATTTCTGACTGTTTGTTTCCTGTTTGATTCTTATTTTGAATGCTTTTATACAACCTTTGATTAATTTCATTTCGTTTTTTGCATTTTTCAGAAATTAAAATGATATCAACTGAAAACCAATAAAAGAATAAAAATTATTAGAATGGGGAAGAAAAAAGAGCTTAGTAATGATCTTAGGACTAAAATTGCGAATTCACATAAGGATGGTTTAGGTTACAAGTCAATTTCCAAGAAATTTGAGGTCCCTACAGCAACAGTACAGAGCATCATCAAAAAATTCCAGAGCCACCACACAACAAACAACTTGATTGGTAGAGGAAGGAAAAGGAAACTGTCTGCTAGAGCCACCAGGAATATTGTAAGAAGTGTTAATGCAAATCCAACCACCACTACTAAGGACATTTTAGAAAATCTGGAGTCTTCTGGCATAAAAATATCAAGGCAAACATTGCAAAGGACTCTGCATGAAAATGGTCTGAAAGGAAGAAGACCAAGAAGGACTCCATTGCACACCGGAAAACACCTTGCAGCACGTCTAAAGTTTGCTAGGACCCATGTGAATTCTCCAGAGTCCGTTTTCTCAAGTATTTTGTGGACTGACGAAACAAAAATTGAATTGTTTGGCCATATGGATGCTTCTTACGTTTGGAGGAAGAAAGGAGAAGCTTACAACCCAAAGAACACCATACCCACGGTGAAACATGGTGGTGGTAGCCTAATGTTTTGGGGCTCCTTTTCGGCTAGTGGTCCAGGTAGTTTGGTCAAGATAGATGGAACCATGAAGAAGGAGCAATATTTGGAGATACTCCAGAAAAACATTAGACAGGATGCGGAGAATCTCCATTTAGGACCAAACTGGGTCCTTCAACAGGATAATGATCCAAAACATACTGCCAAAATAGTCAAGAAATGGTTTGAGGATAATCAAATTAATGTTTTGGAATGGCCTTGCCAGAGTCCCGACCTGAACCCTATCGAAAACCTCTGGCACATATTGAAAACTGAGGTTAAAAAGCGGAAACCTAGAAATTTGAGGGATTTGGAGAACTACTGCATTGAAGAATGGTCAAAAATCAGTGTTGATGCTTGTAAAAACCTTGTTGATAAATATCCAAAACGGTTACAGGCAGTTATTAAGAATAAAGGGCATGCTATTGACTATTAGTAAGAGAGGTATGAATAATTTTGAACTAGTGCCATTATTGTTTTTCTTTGTATAATGTTTCAAACTTGCATAATTTATTTATTTGTTGAGTTTAAATTAAATGCCTATGCTTGATTTATTGTCTGAAATCCCTTTAATATTGTCTACCTTCTGGTTTGAGCAATATTCTTATAGAAATCTCAAAGATCCGAGGGGTATGAATAATATCGGGCACAAGTGTATATATAATATAATTAATATAGTTAATCACCTGAAGAAGGCCTGACGATGAGTTGGCAGAAATGTTGTGAAACAACTATGAAGATGAGGATAACAGTCAGCAAATAAATAAATACACAAATTACTTATCTCAAAGGATTCCAATAATATATATTGGTTTGTCTCCCTTAAAAATAAACACCTCCTTAACTTCATAACCTTTGACATCCAAAATTATTATCAATTAATTTCTCCGATCCTTTTAAATAAGGCTCGAATCTTTGCTAAAAGAAATTCTGACTTAACTAATTTAGAAATTAAATTAATTCTCCTAGCGAGAAGGTCCCTTATACAATTTAACAATAAGTTTTGGACTAGAAAGGACACCCCTGATAATTTTGACATCTTGATGGGTGCTTCTGACTCTGCAGAAGTTACCGATTTAGTGGGACTCTTTTTACTGAAAGAACTTAAATACCACTTTAAACATATCCAAGGAGGCTTTTAAAGAGATGATGTCCTTTTTACTACAACAGCCAGGCCAAGAGAGTACAACAAAACAATTAAAAAATTACATAACTTCTTTAATAACTTTGGCCTTTCTATAATTATCGAACCAAACAAAAAAACGTCAAATTTCTAGATGTTACACTTAATCTTAACACCGAAACTCATAGCCCCTATCATAAACCTAACCTTACGCTTTTATACGTCCATACATCTTCTAACCACCCAAACTCAATTATAAAATCTATAGTACCATCCGTCTCTAGAAGAATTTCTGCTCTTTCTGCTGATAAAAAACTTTTAATCAAAATGCTAATTTCTTCAATAATGCCTTAAGGAATTCAGGATACAAGGAAAAGATTAAATACAACCATTATGCTCCTCCTGCTGGCCACCTTAAATCTGTAATCACACACAATATGACTCGCAAGAAACCAGTTCAAATAACAAGATCTGCCGCTATCAATAACAATGAACCAGTCTACATATATAATCCAAACCAAAATACTAATCGTAATACCTCTAACTCATCCAGTCACATCAGGAGACCGTTATCTGTGCCTAAATCTAAACACATATTCCATGAATAAAGCTTTTTTCCGAGAACTGCCCGCTAGTGAAACTCTTCTCCACAGGCCTGCTTTCTAGCTGACTACAATATAGTTGCCTTCAAGTCCAATGTAAATAAGTTCTAGCTGAGTCGTCTGCTTAAATAATCAAATCCTATTCAATTTCCATTAGTAACGATCACCATGCTGTTGTCACAGTGATTATTGTACACATTAACGTTTATCCTCGAGTGGCCTTTGAGCCTTGATAAGTGGAGACTCCATTGCAAGAAAACAACTTCGGCTGCGGTTCAACAAGTGTAAATAAACAGATGCACTTTAGCAAGAGATACACCACGCCTTTTTATATTTGGAAGATAGAAAGAAAGTGATCATCCGATAAGATCGATCTAAGCGAACGGAAATCAAATGCGGGCTTGTTTCATTTGCAGCCCAATTGTTTGCGAAGATGATTCCTATTTATAGACTATATCTTTCAGTCGACTCATCTCACTGTAAAATCCATTATTCAGTAGAAGAATGGCAAATTGAAGAAAGTTTAGTAGAAATTTTATTAAATCGATTAAATAACTTAATATATTATATCTATCTATATATATGTAACTTTAGAATGACATTTTAGACACATTTAGTCATTATAATAAAATCATACATATCATCCTAGGAGCAACACCATCACAATCGCAGCATCTGTAGAGGAAGTAGTTCCTATTTTCCCCCCAAATATTAAGTCCTCCTACCGCCCCCAGTCAAGATCGGGATGAAATATACACATTCTACAGATATTGGGTTTGCACCCTTCATAACTAGACCATAAACTCATAGACATACCATAATCTTTCCATTTTCCGATTTAAAAATAATAAATTCTCCCTTCTCAAATTCCACCCATTTCATTGATTGAGAGTTGAAAATTCGATTATTCCAAAATCTACCTCTTAATACATAAACGGACGCTCCAGAACTTTTTAAATATGACGACACTCTCTACAAGATGCAATCGTTTTTAAAAAAAGTAAAACATAGTAACCGCTCATAAACAGAAAATAAAATACTGATAACCTTACACTTACCTATGCACACATTAACACACCCTATTATCCCCCCAAACAAAAACAAACCCTGAAAAAAAATTTTAAAAATAAAATAAAAAAATAAAAATGTACGTATACCATTGTTAATTTTTTGATTTCGGAGCGGCTTAGCAAACCTTACATTATGCTATTTTTTTTTTTTTATTTATTATTATTATTTTTTTGCCACTCCCCAATTTTTTTGTTGGTTTATAATATTTGTGGGTGGGTATCCTGACAACGATTATCAAGGTTAAATTTGAGGCAAATATTTTTACCCCCCCCCCCACACCACAACCACCACAAAATGGGGTGTCTATTCCGATAGCTGTTTTTAAGATGGGGAGGGAGGTTGGGAGGCGTCCATTCCGAAAACTGTTCTTAACATGAGGTTGAGGGTGTCTATTCCGAAAGCCATTCTTAACATGAGGAGGTTGGTGATTGGGTAACAACAACAATCGTACTTTAATTTTCTACAAGTGGGTGAGGGGTATGCTTCCACAGACATACATACATACATACCCCGACTAACACTACAAGCAGCAAAATCCCACCACTTCCCTATTGATATTCTTAGATATCAGAAAGCCTTCTATTCTAATAGTTTCTTCCATCAGACTGCTAGAGTTTGGAATTCCCTCCCAGTTTCCTGCTTCCCTGACTATACAAACCTACTGAATTTTAAATGTAATGTGAACAGACATCTCACTGTTCAACTTCAGAGCAGCCTGTTAGACACATTCCCATAGTAGTCCTTTACGATCCAAGTGGCAATATACCTTGTTTGGTATAAAAAGTAAAATTATATATATATATATATATATATATATATATATATATATATATATATATATATATATGATTAGTTTTTTTGAAAAAGAAATCCAGCAAAGTGCTGCTCAATTAAAAGGAAAATCCGAAATGTAAGATCGTATTTATATTTTGTATTTTGTGTACAGAAAGTTGTTAGATGAGGCAAATCATTGGTACCGTCGGTTTCAAGCCCGATAATAAGGACCATTTAAAGTATACTTATCAAGCTCTCTTCAGCCAATATTCGTCTATTTTATAACCGGAAGCGTGAAATATCTCATAATATTTCACACTTCCGGTTATAAAATAGACGAATATTATAGATAGATAGAGAGAATGAGAGAGAGAGAGAGAGAGAGAGAGAGAGAGAGAGAGAGAGAGAGAGAGAGAGAGAGAGAGAAAACGTGCTTATTTAATTATAATTCATCCTTTATTTATACCAATCCTTTTATTTATGAAGTTCGATGTATATTAAATATAACTGCAGAGCATATACAAATAAATGATAAGTCAATATTTCAAATTCCAAGATGTTGTCCATCTTACCATTTATTTCTTTCAACATGTTAAAATGTTCAATTCTTGACAGCACCTGTTCCGTAGCGCAGAAACAATCATAATTATAACATCAATTTTTAAAAATCTTTTCAACTCTGACTCATCAGAAGAATCGGAACTTAAAAGAAAACTTTAAAAGAAAATAAAAAGAATATGGCATGATTATATAAATAAAAAAAACAATCGGAAGAACAGTTGCAATTGTTTTTTGGCGTAAAATATTTTTAAAAAATTAAAAAATATTAAAAATATTTTTAAAAATTTAAAAATATTTGAAAAAATTAAAAAAATATTTTTTTGAATTAAAAAATATTTTTAAAAAAAATCAAAAAATATAAAAAATATTTTTAAAAAAACACACAATTACTACTACTCTTCCAATTTTTTCGGATTTATATAATCATGACCATATTCTTTTTATTTATTTATTTTTTAAGTTGAGTTCATATTCTTCTGATGAGTCAGGGGGAAAAGATTTTAAAATTTAACATAATTATATGAATGGTTCTGTGATATGAAGAAGGTGCTGTCAAGAATTGAACATTTTAACATGCTGAAAGAAATAAACAGTAAGATGGACAACATCTTGGAATTTGGAATATAAACTTTTGGTCATATATAAGAACAAGTAGTTAATAAAACATGTTCTAATTATAAGCTCTATCTCCTATTTGGTTTTATCAAGCTTTTACATCTGGTTGAGATTACTTTATAAATATTAATTCTTTAATATTTATAATTTACTCTAGTTTTGCCATCTTGGATCATTTTGGTAAACTTAACTATAATTCTTATTATATATATATGATGATTGCAACGTCTTGTCAGACGAGTGCCACTCCCTCAGACACTTGAAAGTCCATGAGCCCAAAAATGACTTTTTTTTTTTTAGTCCTACCGGTGAATTCACACGCTCAAGCAGGCGTGACACTGAAGACCGTCAATAAGATCAATTATTACATGTTTCCAGCATTTCAAACCTCCACACATCACAACTTTTTCATTGCTACAGGACCATTTTAATAGACAAATGCCTGAGGGAGTATCTATACACAGGTGATGTTACAGAGTCTTAGCTTTGTACGACAGCTAAGTCTCTCTTTCGATTCAAAATGTTGAGATCCAGCAACAAGCAAGATAGCCAGCAACAAGTTAAACTGCAGACAAGCTTAATGCGGGTACTGGTCTACCACTTCATGTTTTTTTTTAAATCAGAGATTTGCTTCTCCTAGAAAGGTTGCCTTCACCACGGCTTACGGGAGCCCTCTCCACCTCAACACACACATACATACACACAAACACACACGGTGCTAGTTGACCGTTGACCCTGAAAAAGGGTTCATTCGCCCTTTGGAAGGTCTTGTTTTTAATTCTTCAGGGAGACTAGTCACCCTTCTCACCAAACAAGTCTGTTGGAGGAACCAGTTTAGTCGCTGGTGACCCGACCATGAGGGTTACATAGTACCAGTAGCATATGACAGGACTTGACATACAATATATATATATATATATATATATATATATATATGTACAGTATTGACCATAATATAAGGAACGGAAAAAAAAATACAATTATTCATGTATATTTAAAAAATTAGTGCATGGATTTTTCTGAAATACCCAGAATAAACAAATAGAACGAATGTGTATAAACTAGTACAAAAAAAAAAAAAAAAAAAAAAATACGATTCAATATTGAGAAATATTTTAGTTTAAAATTATATCTGGATTTATCCTGGTCAAAAGTTAAGGAACGAAATAAAAAATTTATTTTTAAGAGACTAAACTTTACATAAAAATAGCTAGTTTTTAATATTGGAACTGCTGATAAGCACAACAAAGAAAAATGGCGTCACCGACTCGCAAAACTCTGCCTCTCTAAGAAAAAAAATTAATTTTAGACAATGACAAAGAAAAGAAATCAATTTCAACAATTTCTGATATCGTTCGAAGATCAAAAAGTGTTGTTCATCGTTTGATAGCTCGATATAAGAATAAAAATACATTAGAAGCATCCCCTAAAACCGGCAGACCCCCTAAAACGTCTCAAAGAGAAGATAGGATTATGGTAAGGCAGGCTCTTAGTGACCGATTCAAATCCGCAACATCAATTTCTCGTGATTTTAATGAACAGTCTGGGAAAAATATATTTAGAAAAACTGTTTCTCGACGGTTAGCAGCTGCCGGATTGCATGCCAGGGTGCCAGTATCTAAACCCTTGATCTCCAAGAAGAACAAAAATAGCCGTTTGAAGTTTGCCCATGAGCATGTCGTCTGGACTGATGAACAATGGGCTAAGGTTCACTTCAGCGATGAATCCAAGTTCAATTTGTTTGATGGAAAGAAGCATGTACGGCGTAAAGCAGGTGAACGATTATCCTCCAAATGTGTTAAAAAGACACTTAAATTCGGAGGGGGAAGTGTAATGGTGTGGGGTATGATATCCTCGGAAGGAGTTGGCCCTCTAGTTCGAATCTATGGTAGGGTTAATGCGGAGACTTATAAGCAGCTCCTTCAGCAACATGGCATTGAGAGCTTACGCCTTTCACCTAATCAGCCAAGCATTTTTATGCAAGATAACACCCCTTGCCATAAAGCTAAAAAAGTGATAAGTTACCTCGAGGAAGAAGAAATAAGAGTAATGGACTGGCCAGCGCAGAGTCCGGATCTGAATCCGATAGAAAATGTTTGGGAAATGATTGGAGAAAGAGCACAGACGAGGAATCCCCAAAATCAAAATCATTTGTGGGATTTATTGAAGGAAGAGTGGGAAAAGATAAATCCTGAATTTTGCAAGAAACTAATCCAGTCTTGTGGTCGAAGATGCAGTGAGGTCATAAAGAATAAAGGGACGTTCACTAAATATTGAATGAATTTATTTTTTAAAACATTTGCATTAAAAAAAGCATAAAGTTTCTATTTAGTTCCTTAACTTTTGGCCAGGATAAATCCACAGATATAATTTAAAACTAAAATATTTCTCAATATTGAATCGTAATTTTATTTATATATATATATTTTTTTGGTACTAGTTTATACAAATTGGTTCTATTTGTTTATTCTGAGTATTTCAGAAAAATCTATGCTCTAATTTTTGAAATATACATGAATAATTGTAATTTTTTTCCGTTCCTTATATTATGGCCGATACTGTATATAGACAGATATTACACGCCATTACTTATCATTCTAAACGCAAAAAAAAAAAAATTAAAAAAATTGAATCAATTCATACTTATACATTTTTTTTTTAGCTTTTTTAAGCAGACGCCTGAATTTACATTATGTTACGTCTTGTACGTAGCAACAGATCACTAACAACTCTTCAGAGACGAATGGATATTCATCAAGAACTGCTAGATAGGATGGTTTTTATTTATTATCTTGGTGGCTATTTGTGCACACTGGATGACCTCAAAAAGGGATGACGTCATGCATTCCAAATAGGTGGAAGATATTATGAAGCCGACCTAGATAAGCAAACGACACCGAACAAACAGCGGTAAGTTGATAATGATAAGAATAATATGCAAAGAAAGCTAAGTATGGAGAAAGAACACGACATGAATGTAAAGGAAACCGAAGCTGTCAAGTTAGACATCCTTCAATTTAACGCATCACCAAAAGAAACACGAATGAAAGTACAAACCGCAAATTAAAATAGAAAAAACATAAAATTTTTAATGAAAATAAAAAATGCAAAAAAAATGAAGAACAGGTGATTTTCTTTCCTCTCTTCCTATTTTATGGTTCGTTTGTCAATTTCTCAAAAGGTAATTTTTTTTATTGGGTGCATCTTTGCTTCTCTATTAGAGGCTATGTCTGTTGGTATTTCCATCTATCATATTATCTACCATTAAAATAACCTTTTCGTCGGTCTGTCTTGCTTAAGTTCGAGCTATATATTTTTATTGACCCGTCACTCTTAAGTTTGAAACAACATTTTCGTTGGTCTGCCACATTTAAATTTGAAACGTTTTCGTCAGTCCATCACAATTAAGTTTGAAGTATGTTTTCGTCAATCTGTCAAGCTTAAGTTTAAAATATACTTTTATTGGTTTATCAAGTTTAAGTTCAAATCTATATCAACGATAGGAGAGACAAAGCAGTTGTGCTGTTTCTGTAAGATCTGAATCTGTCCATTGGTCTGTCTTTCAATTGGTCTGTCACATAAGTTTGATGTTGATTTTTTTTGTCACGAAACATGCACACTAAATGGGCGTGTCTTAGGAGTGTCAGTTTGTGTTTTGTTTTACTTTCATTTCTCGCCTCCCTTCGGCATCATCTTTCGCTTGACTCCACCTATCACATCCACCCTCGCTCTGAGAGTCCCTGTGTCTAAATGTTGCATCAGTTTGTGCAAACGCAAACTAGGCTTCGTTCGATTAGATACTGGACAGACTCCTGTGTTATTCTTCCCTGCTCTCCTCCTACACATGAAAGGTTATTTATTTGAAAAAAAAGTTATTGATGAGTTTTTTTCGTTTGCCACATCTGGATCTCAATTGAACTCATGGTGGGTGTGGTCAGAAGAATTGACCAAGAAGCTGATGAGATATGCATGGTGGAAGGCGGGAGAGAAAGGTCTGATAGATTCAGATATGAGATGTGTTAGACATAGATAAAGTAAGAGACATAGAAAAGAAAAGGAGGAAGTAAAAGAGAGATAAAGATAGACGAAACAGAGAAAGAAACATACAATATATAACAAGTTAGATTGTCAAAGTTGCCATGTTGGACTTAAATGGATTTGCTAAATCGATATTTGATACTGACTAACCAGTCATTTACGTTAATCATGAATCTGTGCAATTTACAAACAGAATTTTTAAATTTAATATATTTTGTCGATTACATAGTATAACCTTCTTTATATTTTCTTTTTAAGATACACTTCACGACGTACATCGGTCTTTTTCATTGGCTAATGAACAGAGATGCGTATCTAATGAAAAAGTTGTATTTGTTACCGCATTTATCATTGGCTGTTTTATTTTTTTTTTTACTTTGTAACAGTATTTTTTTTAAAGATCCTGACATCAAGTGGCCTCATGCCATGTCTGAAGCGATTTCCATCTAAAAAAAAAAATCGCCAATCACGGAAATACCAACTTTGTGGATGTTTTTTTTTATTTTTATTTGTAGTTTTTATATTTTTAGCTGTAAACACACACACACACACACACACACACACACACACCATTTATATAATAGATGTACATGTAAACACATGTGCACCTATATTTATTTCTTTATCTTCTTAATATAATATATAATGATACCATAAATAACACACCCATGACGAAAATTATATGTAAGAATACAGTAGAACCCCGGGATACGGCATTAAACATTAGTAATAAAATACAGTACAGTATATAATCAAATAACATTATGAATAACACCATAAGGCAGGGCAAATATTGTAACCAGGGACGAAAAAACATTGCATTCCACACCATAACCTGAAAAGTATCCTAGGGCCACCGTATCTCGGGATTCTACTGTAGTAGAATATAAATTTAAATCTAAGTCATCATCATTGTATGAATCTGAAGATTCTATTGTTAACATTGTTTTTTTCCATCCAGAATTCTCTTTTGAAATTCATTAAGGATTACGGGAGGGACCACATGAAGGTTGCCAGTTTCTTAAGTGAAATTGATTTTTGTGGAACAAACCTGATTCGAACTTGGGACACTTAGGTCGTCAGTTCATGTCGTTAACTACTAGACCACCATCATCTCCCTAAACCTACGATACGATGGACCACAGAAATCCATGTACAAAGACTGCACAAGCTTGTCAAATAAGGCAAGCAACCAAAAGATTATAACGTGTGCAAATTAATATAAGAAATTATAAAAGATTGCAGGAATTTTAAATTGAAAAATCCCAGATTTACTTTAAATGGAAGATCAACTCCTACTATACCCTTTGATTTTAAAGGCATTATATCTCTTTCTGGATTTTATTTTTAGGCGATTATTTAAAAATGTTTCATATTAACAGTCGTCTGGGCTGGACTAAGTACTCGACCAGGGATTCAGCTCCGATCTCCTGGCCCATTATTAAATACTCTTACCATTGTCCCACACCGGCTCATTTGGAATAATAGTAAGAATGTTTGATAATAGGTCAAGAGACCAAGTATCGTTAATCAAGTCATAGTAAAGACTTAAAAATAGCAACTCAGTAGTATAAGGGGAGGTAATTCTGGGAATAGAGTAGCACCCTCCCATTCACTTTGGTGCAGCAACTAAAGGGAGCTTTCGTGTCGTCCTGGACTATAGTCGACTATTTAGCTTAAAAGTCACTTTGAAGATAAATTGACTTAAGTACATTATTATATTACTAATAACACAGTATAACAATAATAAATGAAAATTGATTAACCAGAAAAAAAAAAAAAATTATTTGTCAGCTTAAATGTTGTTTCAGTCTAACTTTGAAAACCCAACAAGACAACTTTATATGGTAGATGTGCAACATATCGGATATCCATCGTTACGATAGGTAAATCTAATTTATATAATGATACGCATTAGACAACGGCCAAATTTGAATCCGAAATGCAGATTCATCGGAAAAAAAAAAAAAATGCCCAAAGACGCAGAATGGCTCATAAATAAAAGGAAAATATATCTAAATCTCGACCCCCATCAACATCGTCAAAAATCAATATCTTGTCATGACCTCTTGTTTAAGGATCAGGCAACCATGACTGCTTAGATAATCGTTCTCTATAATCTATTCATCGAATCCATTGCTGCGTCCAACATGTAATGTCGTCTATTGTTGTAAATATTTTCAAACGATTTCCTCGACACGCATAATCAGATCATCCAAGTTCCAAGAATTTGGAAAATTAAGGCCGAACTTATCTTTTCTACAGATTGTGTACTTTTATATTTTCTAAATTGGAAAGAAAATGTTGACGAAATTGTACTAAAGATTACTAAAGCGTACTAAGGAGTACTAAGGAGTACTAAAGAGTACTAAGGAGTACTAAAGAGTACTAAGGAGTACTAAGGAGTACCTAGGAGTACTAAGGAGTACTAAATAGTACTAAGGAGTACTAAGGAGTACTAAAGATTACTAAAGCATACTAAGGAGTACTAAAGCGTACTAAAGAGTACTAAAGCGTACTAAAGAGTACTAAGGTGTACTAAGGTGTACATGTGTATCACGAACAATTCTTAAAAGCGATAGAAAGTACAAAAGTTTATAAAACAAAATAAATTTGCAAATTAGAACAGTCACGTCATTAAAAAGTATTTTTTTTAAATTAAACAATTTTAAATAATAAAAGCAAATATTCGTAAGATGTGTCCATATAACCTGCAAATTTCAAAATAAATTGTGACGGACCAACAAAAATGCTATTTTAAACGTAAGTATAACAGACCCACGGAAATGCTTTTCCAAACTTTAGCATGACAGACCAACGAAAATGCTATTTCAAACTTTAGCATAACAGACTAACGAAAATACCATTTCAAACTTTAGCATGACAGATCAACGAAAATGCTATCTGAAAATTAAACATTACAGACCAATGATAACGCTATATAAGTTAGAGACAATTTCCAAACAGTCTTGAATTTAAGACAGTTGGGGACAGTTGTCAATTTGGGACAGTTAGCGGCTTGTTGGTATCCTAGGAGAGATCAGAGAGATTGGAGTAGAAGCTGAGTGAGAGTAGATCTAACCAAGAAGAAAATCGCTGGGGATTATCACGAGCAGACAGTGAACGACAGACAATCCTTTTTCTGCACTACATAACCATGTCATACATACACGCATACACAGCTTAACTGACTTACATCGAGTGTTTGGCTAGCACAGATGTCGCCATTAAAAATTAGTGATAAAAATTTGAATAATTAGACTCAGTATCTTTCGAAGCTTATAACTACTTGAAAAATGTAATTTAAACCCTATTTTTTTTAATAAAAGGAGCAAAGATCAAATTTTAAAATAAAAAGTTTAATAGAAATTGCAATATTTTTTTAAATCGGTTTTCTTTAAAGAATATTTCAAGAAATTCAACGAATTTTAACTTACTCCGAATATAAAAATATATTAAATTCCAAAAAATCACTTACCTATAAAAAATAATAATGGGTGCTTCCATTCTTCATTTTTAAAAAATTGTCCATATTCATATTTTATATTCCAGGTACTTTTTGAATAAAATAATTTTTAAGCGAGGATTCAAAGAGGCCGCAATTTTAAATTGTGATGTTCGATGTTTAGAACGGAGTTGTTTACTTTTCTTGCGGTTGAAAAATACGGAAACCCAAAACTGCCATAATGGTGCGTGAAAAAAGTTAAATTACTTTTGGTTGTCTCCCCTTTGAATTTCTGATGTGTGTCTTGTCTTCCCTTTGAATTCCTGACATGTGGTTGCTGTCAACAACAAAGTTAGTGAATATGGGTCACCGTATTTGAAAAATGATCACATTTCATTCATCAGTTGAATAAGTAAGTTGCTGTTTAAACACAAACTAGCCGACAATTTTTCCGTTTTTTTTTTTAATTCTCTTAAAGAATAACATGAGTTTTTGATGTAAAATATTTTATTTCTTCATTATGCAATGAATTTTTTTTTTCAAAAATCTAAAAAAACAACATTGAATGAAATTGAAAAAATTGATGTAGGTGTCCAATTTTTACGGGACAATATTTTCAAAATATGTAATTCCACTTAAAAAAAAAAAAATCAACGTGTTTTTTTTATTTTAAAGACTTTAAATTTTTGACTTCAAAGGTAAATTTGTACATAAATATTCTTTGTTTTTGTTTTAAATTAGATTATTTTATTTATTGATTTTTTTTATCTTCAATTTGTGATATATAAACCTTAGGTGAGAAAATGAATTATTTTCTTTTTAATAGACATTTTAAAATGGGGTGGGGGAGGGTAAAAAAAAACCTTTGTCTAGAACATTATATTCGGTTTATTGGAAAGAGCATAAAATTTCACATTAAACCTGAAAATATCTTAAAAATTGAACCAATAGAAATATTTTGATAATTTTTTTTCACTTTAAAAATCTAACTCGTAAAATTCAATTAATTTCATTACGTAGAAAAAAAAATGGCTGCATGAGCGCGTGCATGCACTTTGTAAACACTTTTTTTTTAAATAAAAGATATTATCTTTTTTTTTTTTTTTTAAACTTTAATAGTTTATTTTGGAAGTATATTCCATAAAGAAATTCAATAACCCACTTTAAAAAAAGAAATTACGTGTTTTGTATATTTTATTTGCAGTTTTATGTTAAAGGTGTCAAAAATTCCAAAAAGATGTACACAGCTAATGCTGGGCTTGTGTTGCTTTATTGAAATAAAAAGGAAATAAAAAAGTAAATAAATAAAGTAAATAAATAAAAAAGTAAATAAAAAAGTAAATAATAAAGTAAATAAATAAAAAAGTAAATAATAAAGTAAATAAATAAAAAAGTAAATAAAAATAAAATAATTACTTTATTTTCTATTTATTTACTTTATTTTAAAAAATAATTTTTTTTTTCTATTTTATTCTCATATTTTCTATTTTTTCTATTTTTTATTTTATTTTATCTATTTTCCATTTATTTACTTTAATCAATAAATGGAAAATAAATATAATAAAAATAATTGTAAATAATTAAATATAATATATGCAAATAAAGTTTTTAAATTTTAATTTTTAAACCTCAAGTAAAAATCAAATTAATCATAATATATATATATAATTTTTATTTGCATATGTTATACTCTAAGTTGTATCAACTCTAAAGTCTGCTTCATTGTAACACGAGACAACATGCTGATTCGGTGCAAAGTAGGGACGATTAATTGAAATCAGAATCGGAAATTTTCAGAGTATTGGAATCGGAAAAATTTGTGCCTATGTTCCGATGCCCAAAACGATTCTTTTAATTGTGTCCTTTTTTATTTGATTTTGTTTAAAAAAAAAAAAAAAAGTCTTCCACTGCTGATATTAATGATCAAATAAATATTTATTGATTTTTAACGACCATTAAAACTAAAAACTATGGATCATCCCCCACAAATGTGTTTTTTTTGTTTGTGAAAATATATACACGGTTAACATGTGTTTTTATGGTAATCGGGAAAAAATAACTCTACAGTTAAATATTTACAGATTTATATATAAAGAATCAGTCAGTAATTGTATTAGAATCGGGAATTTAGTATGGAATCGATAATTGTATCGGAATCGGAAAAAATATTAGAATTGTCGCATCACTAGTAGGTAGCGTCATCTTTGTGCATTTCTTTGGGCAATCATTGTTCCTTTCAACATTTTTTACATGTTTGCTTTCTCTCTTTCGTGTTCATTCTGAACAAAAAGAAAAAGATTGTACTTACCAAATAGTAATATTTCGGCATATAGAGAATCGTAGAAGTCCACTCAGACTTGTTTGTTCCAGTAAACTTTCGTTGTGGTTGATTATTTGGATGAAAAGTCAGAACCTAAAAACAGAAGCCGAAAAAATAAAAGAAATTAAAAAATATTCAAAAATAACAAATAAAAACTTTGTTTAAATCCAAAATTTATATGGAAACCTGATGAATAAAAAACAAAACAAAAACCAAAAAAAACTATACTAACAAAAACAAACAAAAAACTATACTAACAAAAACAACTGCTGTAGTTTGTAAGCAAATATAAAATCTATATGTCAATACTATCATCATTTTTTACATGTCTACTAATCTACATCGGGATGGGGGGGGGTGAGGTATAAGTGGTACCATGGCTACCAGCACAGATTATGGAATAGGGAGATTGTCCAATTGCAATGGCCGATTTATGATTAGATGGATGTATAATATGAACTCTGACCAAACGCAACACATCAGGAATTTGCAGAGAACATTATATTTGCTTAGTATAAATGTCACCCTTATAAAGATATAATATACTAATGCATATAAATTTAATCGTTCATTCAATAGAGGTATGAGAATCATATGCTCTTTATATCTAGGTATTTCGAAGCCTAATGCTTCTCATCAGAAGATGAGATTTATGTAATAATTCCTATTTCGTCTTATACCATGTTAATCATTTTAGATCTCCAGCTTTCCTTCCCATTTATACTGTCTATCCTCAACCTTAGATACCCCATTATTTTGTACCTAATTCACTCATCACTAGACGTCATATTTCAAATATGTTACCTAGCACCTCCTATCTATTGAATGAATGATTAAATTTATATGTATTGGTATATATCTTCATATTGTCGTTTTTTTTTCCTTATGCATATAAGCTCCATTTCTAATGTTGAGCATTTTATTATAGCGATAAGTCTCCTTTTAAAGAATTTCTCGAATTCTTCTTAGTTCTCTCTCTCTCTCTCTCTCTCTCTCTCTATATATATATATATATACATACACACACACACAGTAGAACCCCTTTAAGTCGGGGCAAATACTATAACCAAGTGCCGGAAAGACATCGTATCACACATCGTAACCTGAAAAAAAAGTATCCTAGTGTCACCGTATCCTGGGGTTCTACTGTATCTTTCTCATCTCTCTCTCTATATATATAGATATATAAATAAATATATATATATACATATATATATATAAGAGAGAGAGAGAGAGAGAGAGAGAGAGAGAGAGAGAGAGAGAGAGAGAGAGAGAAAGATTGATTCAAATCCAGACGCAGAAAGTTGCCGAGATGCTTAAAAAAGTGGTAGCCTGTGAGAGGTCTGGAGAGTATGGCGGATGAGGCAGAGCTTCGTAGCGCAATTCGTTCAACTTCTTCAAAGTTTCTGATGCATTTCATCCATTTGTTGACACTACTTCACCACTGTAATGATTTCACTTGCATTCAAAAACTAATGGATGAGACCGGTCGCAATATAAAAAATAAACAAAAAAATAGAACTAACTACAAATACACCAAGCCTCAATAAAGAATGAAAATGACAACAACAACAACCACTCCTGACGACGATCGGATATATTGATAGAAAGCACTCGAGGAGAATATGACCGAATAACTACTGGGCGCCATAATATACAACTTGCCAGCCGAAATGAAAAAGACCGCTTGGCAAATTGAAAAGTTATCCAACAAAATCGAAAAAAGAACTCCGTCGTGTTCAAGTAGACATGCTTGAATAATGACTTGCTGCCTATACCTACCTTACCTTGCTATATATATATATATATATATATATATAAACACACACACACACATATATATATAATTGAAAATAGATGATGTCATTAAGTATAAATGGTAACTTTATTTACATCATTCATGACTTCATTTAGTAACAAACAAGCAAACAAGATAACTAGTTCCACAGAGTTTTAGTAATATCTAAATAAATAGATAGATAGCTATTAACTTCCTTAGGTTTTTGTTATTCTCATCATTTTCGACATTTCCAAACAAGATCAGCTTTGTTGCTGAAAACAAAAGATGGCTGCCTAAATAGATCTTATTTAAATCGTTTCTACTGTTGTATGGGATTGGCCCGTGCAATAGAAATTCATGTTCATCAAACCGTATTCACTCACACACAATATGCCTTTCTTTAGAAGTGTGTTTTCTATCTATGAGCTCATTCTGTCACAAATCAGAGATGTGTTTGTGCCTTCTTTCATAGCAGATGTACGACTGTTTCTCTCACCACTCTCCATTGATCGCAATGGAAGTGCATCAACATCTTATGTTACACCCCATGGTGCATTACATACGATGCCAGAAACGGATTAAAAAAAAAGGCCAACCTTAATAAACTTCTATCTATGAGGTGCCTTAAATAAGTTTGGACTTTTTTTTTCGTATGGGCACTTTTGCTAATAGTACACACATGAAAATCTAATCCTCTTTTTGAAATAATCTCCTCCGGCTGCAACGCACTTGTTGTACCGTTCCATCAACTTTTGGAAGGCCCCATGACAGTCCTCTTATGTGAGCCTGCCAATGACCCTCGTCACAGCCTCTTTCATCTCAATTGTCTCATAGCGACAGTTTCCCACAGTAGATAGAAATTGATGCATCTTGATCACATCTCCACATGTATATATGTATGTGTGTGTGTGTATATATATATATATATATATATATACATACAATTTAAAAAATAATATTTCAAAAATACATGAAAATGAATGAATAATCAACAATAAAGCAAGGGAAAGATGGTCTTATTCTGTCAAGAAGTGACAATCACCATATATATATATATATATATATATATATATATATATATATATTCTTTTCCAAGTTACGAATTTTATTAACCTGGGTAGCAGTAGGCTCCTGCGATAAACATTGGCAAATCGATGCTTTGACAAAATTTGCTATGATAGCTTAATAGAGGATCCTCCTGTTCAGGATACAACAGTTCAAATGTGTGAATGGCAGAACCTCGGATGCTGAAAGTTCTGATTTAGCGAATAGACAGAGCAGTTCCATTATGAAAAGTCTAAATACTACGGAGTTTACAAAATACTTTGGAGAAACGGGTCAGCATTTTTCTGCACTAGACCCTAACATTACACGATGTTTGATTTGGAATTCCTCGTAAAAACCGTCAGATTTTATTTTTACGCTTCAGCAAAGAAAACGGCTTAAAATCTGTTTTTTGTCTTGTGTAATCTCTAAATTGACATCTGTTAAAATGTTTGAAATGATACGTTATTATGCCTGTGCCAGCGAGCTGAATGGCCACCATTAAATCATTAATATATGATTGATGATTCCAGATAGAAATCATCCATATAATCTTCGACACACAAATAATAGCGATTATTATTGCTTCCACTTCATTTAATTCGAGTTTGTCTCTCAAGTTAATGCAGTCTTGTCTGCTACTTAATATCAAATATTGGATGATATCACATCGTATCATTTATAGACTGATATCACAACTATCATTTTTCATTTTAGTCCTAAATGTTTAATTTCAGTTGTATGCAACTGAAATTAAACATTAAAAGAATCCACTTGTTAACGCTCATACATACATATATATAAGAAAGATAGAGAGAGACCGGGTGTTTTTCTTTTTTTAGGGATGGTGAACTTAAAATTGAAAACTATTTTTTTTAATTTCAGATTTGGCAACTATCTGTTATTTTGAGTTTAGCTTGGTTTGGCAATTCATCATAAAGAGACTGACACCCAAATAGCGTTTGCAAATTAAGCAAATTTATTTTGAAAATCATTTTGAAACATTTGATGAACAAATGATTTCATAAAATGGACCTGTCAATTGGTTATATCGTTTGTGCGATTTAAACACCATTAGATTATTTTTTGCCTATTTTTTTAATGCCAAAATCGATTAGTTGTTTATTATTTGGTTTAAAATGTATTTTTTCATCGCTGACACTAAAGATAAAAATGATAAAAATTTATTGATTACAAATTACCAGCAAAATTTGATCCATAAATCAACTCTCAAAAGTGTATGTTTTACATTTGCAAAAATACATGCAAATATTACGAGTTTTTTACGATAATCTGAAAAGAAAATGATTAAAGGAAAAAAAAACTCTATGTCTACATATTAAGAGATTTTAAAAGAATCTGAATCAGTAACTGTATCGGAATCAATTGACATCTATTTTGCTAAAAACATTTCTTCCAATGAGATGAGCCATTCATTGAAAATCCATGGATTAAAAAAACATGATTTTTTTTGTATTCCTTATCAAACAATAAATTTGTTGTAAATTTTTTATTTACATAATTTAATTCAAAATTAATTAGGTTTACAATATTATACAATCTGTAATTCGAAATTTCAAAATTTCATTATATATATGATGATGATTGCAACGTCTTGTCAGACGAGTGCCATTCCCTCAGACAAATGAGCCCAAAAATGACTTCCATTGCCACAGGACCATTTTTATAGACAAATGCCTGAGGGAGTATCTATTCAAAGATGATGTTACAGAGTCTTAGCTTTGTACGACAGCTAAGTCTCTCTCTCTCTCGGTTCAAAATGTTGAGATCCAGCAACAAGCAAGAGCAAGATAGCCAGCAACAAGTTAAAGTGCACACCAGCTTAATGCGGGTACTGGTCTTTCGCTTTATGGTTTTTTAAATCAGAGATTTGCTTCTCCTAGAAAGGTTGCCTTCACCACGGCTTACGGGAGCCCTCTCCATCCCAGCACACACATACAAACACACACGGTGCTAGCATTATATATATATATATATATGTGTGTGTGTGCACGTATGTATGTATATACACACATGCACACACACACATACATTGATTAACTTGTAGCACTCAGCATCTATTATTGATTTTAGATTTCTTTAAATACGAAAAGAAAAATTCTCTGGTTTAAATTGCCAAAGTTATTCTTTACAACAGCAAGAATGGTCTTTCACTTCAGAGCTATCATTGTAATACTATTGTAAAATAAATAAGTGTGTGTGTGTGTGTGTGTGTGTGTGTGTGTGTGTCCCCGTCCCGAGAACTACTGGCTGGTTCTGTCTGTAGAAATGGAAGCAAGAAGCAGAGATTGTATCTCAATAATTGGATTACCAATATCTATCATCCTGAAATGAATTATTGGCACTTTAGATTCTTCTCTGCAACCAATGGGTCGGTGGAAGGCTGAGTGTGTGTGTGTGGGAGTACGGGAGAGGAGGGAGCGTGTCATGGAATCATACGTTGCCAGAAGTCATTAGTCTCACTCACTGTATTGTCAGTACAATCGACAAGAGTAACGAAAAATAGTTGCAATGCAAATATGTTCCCTGTGGAGTCTTTAAGGTATTGATTATCCTGAAGAAAGACAAACCAATCTATTATGTCAATAGAAAGCTCTGTTTCTCTTTTTTTATCAACCTGAACGTGTTTTACATATATAAACAACAACAACGCTGTTAAGTATGAGGAAGCTGATACAGTTCTAATCAATACAATACAAATACAATTCAAGACTATAATATCTCTAATAACACTTCATTTAGAATACTAGCAGGCTCATCAAGCGTTGTCCGGGATAAAAAAAACAAGCCATGTAGTATAGCGAATGTACTATATTAAATAATAAAAAGTGAAAATCAATTATATTATTCTTATCACAGATTTTATAAACAGCATAACCTTGACACACCAGTTCCTGTTAGATCACCAAAGTTAAATATCATTGAGCCTGGTCAGTACGAAAATCAGTGACGATTTGGGAATATCAGGTGCTGTATGTGCTCTCCGCTTATCTCGGCATCATTTTCAACCATTTTGAACTTATCCTCGCCATTGGATTCCAGCAGTGCCGATTCAGGAGAGGTGTGGTAGGAGATTGTGCAATCCTTCTTTCATATTGTTTCTCAAGTCTGAACGAAGGTGAGACTTTATTGCGAATTCCCGGAAATCAAGAATAACTGCCAGCATTGGTTTCCAATCAAATAATATTTTAGGAACGTGTTCACTCTTGTTACAGGGCTTTGTTATAATTTTTTTTAAAAGAAAAGTTACGTTTGTTGTATCTTGGTATCCACATTTTTAATGTTATTCTTTGTTTTGATAATTTATTTGCCCGATAGATTAAAAAAAATAATTCTACCACACAATTAGATTTTCTATGCGTTTTTGAAACCAATTCTCTAATGGAGTAAAAACTTCTGCACAACATTGGAAAGTTAAAAACTAAACTTCCATCAATAAAAATTAAAGTGGGTGACTCAACAATCTATTTTGATACGGCATACTTTGATACGCTTTTGTTCTCAAACAATCCTTCTAGATCGAGCCAATTTTATTTCTGTCTCAAGAGTGCCTCATTTTAACGAACTGGATCCCCCCCCACACTAAAAACCGATATTGTGTCTAACTCTACCCTCGCTAGGGAGGTTAAAGGGAGAGTAGTTGGGTTTTGTGGCGTTGTTTTATGCTGGAATCATATGCTATGTTTAGGATAGGTCTTAGATTAATTTGTTTTCTAAACGTATATTTTTGGGTAAACATATAGTCTATAAATGATAAATTCTAGTTAACCAATCGATAAGACACTGACAGGTTTTATCATTCTGAGTAAGAGTAGACCTGAGAGTAATGCTGTTAAATATTAGGGACTATGTCAATAGCCATTAAATCAGCTAGTGTGGATTTTGACAAGGATCATACTAAGTGCATGTTATGATAACCCAAATCTGCAAAACAAAATCATTCCCACAGTTGAATAAATGATGGCTGAGATCTGAGGTTATAAAGCAAAGGTCACATAATTTAGATAAAACCGAGGTAGACGTTGAGATGACGAATGATGTCACGTTTTTAGAGCTGAGAGAAAAAGATTTTCAAATCCGTGTCTGTTGAAGCCGTACAACAGAGACATCACCAATAACGGGAATCTGTCCGTGGAAGTGAGTACGACACATATCACCAATAATGCTGTAAGAAACTTTGATAATCGTTAAATGCAAAATGTTACTTTGATATCTGTACGCGTCACTCAGTTCAATTGAATTAAGAAGTTAACTTAGTCATTCCCTATGAGAAACTTAGTCTCTTCCTTCAGTGTGAACCAATTCTATCAAAAAATAAGTTTTTAAGAAATTCTCAGCGGACATCTCCTTGTATCTTTCTTGCATGAAAAAAGTTTTATTTGCATAGCAACCAGTAAATGAAACAGCGACGACGAAAAGAAGCAACGACATCCGGCAAAGGACCAACGTATATGTAAAGAATATTGATACTATTAAGGAAAACATAATGCTAGGGAGTGATTTCACATTATCCAAATTGTGGTCTCGCCATTGGATACACTTTTTATACTAGAACCATGATCGATATAAAACTTTGAATCATAAAAAATACACTTAATCATATCTTGTGATTGAACACATGGAAATCATGGATGTTATCAGTTTCAATTCTCTCAAAATAAGTTACCCCCTCCTCCCTCTCTCTCAAACATCTGATACCTACTACTTTCACATCCATTGTGAAATTTATCGAAACCATTATACAAGGGTAGTTTCAAAAGTATAGCCTCCTATTTTTTTAAACTCAAAAGCTGAAGAGCTACTAAGATGGAAGTGTTGTATGGGTGGAGGAACACATTTATAATAGAAGTGATAGACAATGGAGCTGAGTAATGGAAGTCTTTTAACAGGAGGGGGCGATGCATTATTGAAGGGGGAGATAGAATCAACCTTTGGAAGGGGTTTACATACAAAGTTCATTAAACAAGATGATGGAACAGCGTGATGATGCATATAAACAGAAGATAACATTATTTTGCGGTTGATGGCAATGAAGACAAAATGCTTACATAACAAATAGATGACATTTAATTTTCCAACTGGTGATGAGAATCCGATGCCTGGCTAAGTTGCTACAATGTGTCGTCTTTGTCTCTCTTCGCTTCCTAAGGAGTTTCAGCTAACTCTCTGCCGCACTAACTCAGACTGTTCTCTGACTCGCACTCTCTTTCAACTCTGACTGTTCTAGTCCAACTAAAGTGTATATATTAATTCTATGTGACGTCAACATGCGATCCAAACACGTGCATCCCATGCACATGCTTCCAACACGTGTTCTGGCAACACGTGTTCTGGCATATTTCTCTGTGGACATTCTTTAATTCATCGTATTATTATTTTGATGTGACCTAAACTTTGCTATATAGTTATTCCTAACTACAATGGATAATTCCACTGCATTCCTGGAATCATATCTAACTAACAAAAATACTTCATTTTAAATTTTTTTTTTTTTTTACATTTTCACCCCAAACAAGGTACATTGCCATAGGGGGCTACTATCAAGGACATAAGCTACAGGGGTACTATGTGGGAGTTGGGCAGCAAGATGTCGGTTCACGTTACACTTGAACTTCTACATGTCAGTACAGTTGGAGAAGCAGGAACTCAGAAGGGAATTCCAAAGTCTAGCAGTTCTGGGGAAGAAACTACTGGAGTATAAGGCTCTCTTACATCTAGGGATCTCAACTGTGAAGGGGTGGGATTTTGCTGCTTGTCGGGTTTGTCGGGGTATTTACGTCGAGGGGGCACAAGTGCTTGCAGTTCTTTGGAGCATTCATCATTAAAGTATTTGTAGAATAGGCAGAGGGATGCTATATTTCGTCGATGGGACAGCGGCTGAAGATTAGATGACAGTTCAGGACCTATTAGGTTGGCGACTCTTTTGAACCTTGTCTAAGAGTGAGAGACTAGTAGCAGATGCACCAGCCCGAATATGACAACAATACTCCATACATGGACGAATAATGGCCTTATAGAGGTACAGGATATTTTGGACGTTAGTAGGGAGTTCGATTCCAGCATTCTCCTGCAATAATAATTATATTTAATCCTAATTACTTCGTTATTAACTAAAAACTGGGAGCTATCCCCTTCAATATACAACAAGAGTTGAACGATTAAAACAAACGACCTTTGCGTTCCAGAATTCATATTTTTATACATAATCACAACCCTTCTCAATATACTTTTGCTAACCTCTTTTGATGATTTGGTTGTAAAAGTCTGGACACACTTTGTCACTCAAACCTCTGTCGCCACTATGAAATCAACGAACCCATCTCCTAAATGTGCTGATATAAAGTGGATCGATTTTGAAAATGTTCAACAAGTGTCGGTGAATGTTGATCGGCTCAATTATTTCTGCATGGAGGAATTCAATTCTGCATGTCTGCTTCTGACACATGTTCATAACAGCGATTGCTTTGTTAGAGTCTCATACCGTCAATATCTGCAACAGAGAAATGAAACTTTCAGGCCATAAATGCATAAGTTCAGTTATCATAGCAATGTAATTTGCAATACCTTCTGTTCCATATAGTCTAAATAAAAAATAGGAGGCATTACATTTGGAACATCCCTCGTGTTTTGCACACCAACAACCAATGGCACTGAAAATTTGTTATAATATAGATCGAGTGTATTTTTATATCGTTTTGGTTGTTGCCACGAAAAGTTATTTCTCACAAATCATAGATTCTCATGTCACCTTGACGAAAAATGTTAGAAACAACTATATTCCTTCAATATAATTTGCAAAGTAAAATAAAATTATAAAATATAAATAAATAAAATTAAAATAAAATAATAACTTGTTGCTTATGTTATTTTTTACGGCTCAAAGGACATTTTTTATTGGTTAAAATTAAAGCTGTCTTTTGTGCTTGTATTAATCAATAGTCTTTTTTTTAAGTCAATTTAAAAAATAATTTTTCTAACAATAAAAGCCCAGCTTGAACCAGACAACCTTCGAAAATGACGTTGATCATAGCAAATCATTCTCTCCATGAGACAAGTGATCGCTGTATAATTGTATGATGCACGCAATATATGTTATTTCAGAGATTTTTTTTTTCTCCTAGACTAGCTGCTGGTCTATGTGCCTTGCTAAAATTTATTTTAAAAAATACTTAGTCGACCTAGTATTTTTTAATATGTAGAAATTCTTAAATAATTAGCTGAAGTGAAAAATTAATATTCTTTTACTGATTTTTTTTTTAATTCATAGTTTATTAACACTTATTCGTTTTTTATAAACAAAATGCAAACAATTATTTGGACTATTCGAACTACTGTTCTTATCTGGAATGTTATTCTCTCAACATTTCAGCTGATGTAATCTTCGACCTTGTTCATATCGGTGTTATATAGTTGGGGGTTCATATCGGTGTTGCATAATACAGAAGATGATAATGACATTTATATACTCATGTTTACATCTGGACAACAATTGTGACGATTCTTGGACACTTCATATTATTATTAATACGCAGCCGAGACATTTATGCAACAGTTCCTGTTAACACGGATAGAGGGAAGAGTCATTAATAATGATGGTGGGAACACATTACTTGGAGTTCGTTTAAGATGATAGACAAAACACATTTACCTTTTCCTTCTGGTGCAATGACGACAGACGCAAAGACAACAGTTTACAAATATTACATGATTCTTTATTCATACCAGCTGGTGATGATGATAGTTGGCCAGAGATTAAAGCCTTTACGACTACATGGTCTTCTCTTCCTCCCCTCTCGCCTCCAGGAGGGAGTCAGCTTCCAGTGTGGCTGACTCGACTCTAACTAAGTCGCTCTCTGACTGTCACTAACTTCGTACCCTGTCTCAATATATTGGCAATCTCCTTCCTTGATGACGTCAGGGGCATGCTGTGCCATGTGAAATTTACTCACGTGGATTTTTTTTACCTATGTATGTCCAAACACACTTTTGAATTGTTTCATTTATTTGAAAATCTAATCTATTTTGTTAATCATTATTTCTAAACTCGTATTGTCCATTCTTTTAACTGACATATTTAATGTCCATTTATTTCTAAAAGAATGAACAATCGATTGCATTCCTAGGATTTCAATATGTATTCTTTTTTTAACTTTTCTTATTGGGTTCGATTCTAACCTTTTCCAAATATCTTTTTCAACTTATCTAGTTTGCTCTTTTACTTACTGGGGTCTCTCTCTCTTTTTATATAACCGATGTATATTGTCGAATTTGGGAATCTGCATGAAATTTCGCAAGGACCTGTGGCATAATGAATAAAGTAAAATTCTGTTATAAGTGACTTCTGTAAGTTGAAGGTTTAATCCTCAGTGCAAGCAATGCTAAGAACACAATTGTGAATTAAGATTTTTACCTAGTTATGGTTGACAGAACGAGAACATGCTACTCTTGTAGATTAAATAAAGAGCTCTGTTTGAAATTCCATGCAGTTTCCCGAGTTCGGAAGAAAGGATTTCTGAGTTCATTTATATACACCTGAAGAAGGTCAGAGGTTACATCGGCTGAAACGTTGCAAGAATAACACAAGATGAGAACAATAGCCCGAATAATCCAAACAATACAAGTTATTAATCCTCATCTCAGAAATTCAGAAACATAAAAGCAAAGTTCATTTGTAATTTAGACACTAATGCATTTCTGATCTATTCATTTTTTTCCCCTAACTTACGTCTTGCTTTATTTTTATTAAAGCAAAACGAGGCTCATAAAAAATCAGGGTTATAGAATATTTACAAAAGAAATTTGAATATGATGAATACCGGGTAATGCTGGTCAGAACAGCTAGTTTATTTAAAAAATACGTTCAACTGAAATAATCATGTTTACGAATTTTAGCTGTTTAGCTGAGATAGAAGATGCATTGGGTTTGTCTGCTCAGACAGCACAAACATTTCTTTAGATCAATCTACTTAACATGATTGTAGGTTCATTTTTCTTTTTGCAAGACAAAACGAAATGAAATACAAAGGAAAGCAAACATGCTTATCTGAGAGATTAGAAGAAGCAACAACAACAAATTGACAACCAGAGTAGCAGAACAAATTTATTCCTAGTCATTTCTATTGATTATAATTTGGAAAAGTAATAAGTTTTTTTTTTTTTATTTGAATTGAAAATAAAATTAAAATCTGCTTGTGTGATTTTAATCGAAATATTAACATCTGTGCGAGTCACATCACGAATTCAAATAAGAATCATAAATCAAGTTGCAAGGTAAGGGGTATTTTCACACATGCACACAGCAGGTGTCATTTACAGAGAGAGATAGAGAGAGAGAGAGAGAGAGAGAGAGTGCCACTGACACACATACTTCGATCTATTTGTACAAAGGATTTGTCAAGACAACCTGACACGAGGATACTTCACCCTACAAGTAAGCCATGACATATATATATATATATATATATATATATATATATATATATATATATATATATATATATATATATATATTAGTTTTGAAAATAATAAGCGGAAGTTTCTCAAGAGCTCTTTCGGCTATCATCTCATCCGGAGAAAATCGATAGCGTACAAAATAATATTATGTCGAAAATAAAGAGTTCTAATGGGGAACCTATTGAATGTGCCAAAAGTACGGGGACACTAAAATAGATTTATTAAAGTTTAAAAAAAAAACGATTAAAATATTAGCACAAGGAGGAGGAAAAAAAACGGGAGAAAAGATTCAAAGTTCCCCAAAGAGAAACAATGCGTTCGATGTTTCCTTTTGCCGGCACAAAGAAGGTTGACGCACCGCAATAGAGACAGACTCCAAAATCTTTAAATGGTTTCTGGAGTCCGTTCTATGTAGCACCTCGAACCATTCTATTTTATATCTATCGGCACAGCACGGGTTGTCAACCATATGCTGGCCAATAGCAGAGTCCAAGGCTGCAGAAGGAGGGAGACCACCACACCCCATCCTCCCTTGTCTGATCTTCGATGGAACATGCTGGTTTATACGAGTCAAAAGATGCATATATATGTTTTATTTTTTTTTATTACCGTTTTATCTGTTTGGTTACATATGTTTCGGATGTTGGACCATGTTTACGATCCAACAACCTCGTCAGACCTTACAGAAAATTTATATGAACATGTATGCACACACATCACGTATGTATAATATTTTCATTGCAGGGTTTTCTGTAAGGTCTGACGAGGCTGTTGGATCGTAAACATGGTCCAACATCCGAAACATATGTAACCAAACAGATAACACTGTAATAAAAAAATAAAACACATATTTGCTCTTCAATAGCATTGAGCACTCTCTTAAGGTTTTTACTATTTACCACCTTTGTGTGTGTGTGAGAGTTCCTTCCTTATAGGTTCCTAAACGGCTGAGCCTATCTTTTTCAAATTCCACACAAAGGTAATTTATATGTCTGGCAGTCTTCTTAGATATGTTTTGTACAGGAATTCATTTGATAAGTAACAAAAATCGAAAAAATGCGATCCCAAAAATAGTCTTTTTCTTTCTTATAGATAAAAAAAAAAGAATTTTTACAGGGGAATATTTTACGTTACACCGGCCAAGGAAGATAAACTTAGAGCAAATCATTTCTTAAAAAAAATAAAATAGAATAACAAAAAAAAAAACAGAATTATTGACATCCAGAGACATGGCTCAGTGATAGCGCATTCGACTACAGATCGAATGTTCAAGCCTGAATGTACCTCACCATGTTATTTTTATTTTTTCTTATTAACGAGTTCAATTTACGGTTAAAAGAAGAGGTACCATTTAAAATCACCACAAACATTCGTTTGCATTTTTTAAAAATAAACATTAATCAGAAGTGACTTTTCCAGGGCATTCATCGTCGAGCCCAAATATCAGCTGACGTGATATTGTAAACAAACACAGACGGAATTTGATGAATGACATTATCATTAGTGTGTGTGTGTGTGTGTGTGTGTGTGTGTGTGTGTGTGTGTGTGTGTGTGTGTGTGTGTGAGACAGAGAAAATTAATGCACTAGGCGAATTATTCCTTGTAAAATATAATATTCAATAGAGGATTGAATTAATAATACATACGCAATTTGCATGAATTAAGATATCATGTTTAAGCTTATGATACAACCGGGCAATGCTGGGCGTCCAGCTAGTGTGTGTGTATGAGAGAGAGAACTGCAAATGGCTCCTATGAGAAATGGTGCACCTACTATTGATACCATCACAAGTAACAGCACAAAACTAGATATTCCACCAGACCAGATGAATTCTTGTTCTGGAATCTAACAAAACAAAGCACAGACACAGAGACCACACACAAAAAAATAAATAAACTATAATATATTGGCTATTGGGGAAAAAAATGATTGTTATTTTTCAAAGCTTTACTTATGCAAAGTATAAAAATAAAGACCTTCAAATGAACATTCATATATCTATGCAGCTCATAAAGAAATTAGGTGTCAGCCCCCGGAAAGGGAACGTTGAAGCTCAGTTGAGCACCTTCTATAGAACTAGTGATAGAGTAGAGAAAGGCTAGTAAGATTTGTTCAGTGAGAAAGTCACTGTAGAGAACAGAAGACTTAATTCTTCACTCGTGTTACATAGAGAGGAGAGGGCAGAGATAAAGCACCAAAGAAGGAGTGGGTGCCTAAAAACGGAAGTAAAGAATTTACGTCACTTCCGTCAGAGCATAGGACATGGAGGTCTCAAACTTCTCAACAAAAAGGTAGGAACGGTAGGCACAGTTGACCAAAAATCGTCCTCTAACTATATGTAAATGGTATCTCCAGTTACTTCCTTCTAATATCACACACATGCATTTGATTTCAGTCCCTGTTTTGTTAAATAAACTATTTAAAACCAAACTTGGTTCTTGATCAGCACACGAGGAACAGGAACCAACATCATGAACATTGATGAGACATGTTTTTTTATTTTATTCATTTTCACTGCAAACAATGTTTATTGCCATATGGAACATAAAGGACTACTATTTGAGATCGTGTCTAACAGGGTGTTGGGTATTGTGACTCCTCATTGGCGCCAAATTGCCTTGGAGAGAAAGAAGTCAGGAATGAATTGCAATAGTTTAATGTTGAGATGTGAAATGTTTTGATAACGGAGGAATGTTGTTGGCAGATAAATATTTAAAACAAAATAATTACAGAATATTTACGATAAAAGATTTGGGATTTAGTAAAGCCAATTAAATATTTATATAATAAAAAAAATTTGAAATTTTAGTTACAAAAATAAAAATTTACCAAAATAATAAGATTGACCTGGTTGTGTGACATAAGATAACTAACAAAGAAATGAGGTTATCATATATTCATGAAACACAGACCAGTTACTTTTGAGTTGGTCAACAGATGGGGCTCAGTCGAAACTGGAGGCATTTGCACAAACAAAATTGTCGGTGGCCCATGGAAGCATCCAGTGGACAGAGCTAAAGAAAATGTAAAAAATTAAGATAAATGTCTGCAAACTCCAGGAGAAGCCTGGATAAAGTTATCTGTGAATTATAACTTGGCGTTTTCCATCGGAGGAAAAGTATCTCAATTACATGACTCACGTCAAAGACGACAGCTAGGAAGAAAAGAACTATTCCAGATGGTATGTTTCCGATTTGTCTGGTGCCAAGCAGACAAAGATGTTTTAGTTTTGGTTAAAAGAAGTTATCTAAAATGTATGTGTTCTATTTGCGAATCTGTATACATTTGTGAATCTGTATACATTTGCGAATCTGTATACATTTGCGAATCTGTATACATTTGCGAATCTGTATACATTTGTGAATCTGTATACATTTGCGAATCTGTATACATTTGCGAATCTGTATACATTTGCGAATCTGTATACATTTGTGAATCTGTATACATTTGTGAATCTGTATACATTTGCGAATCTGTATACATTTGCGAATCTGTATACATTTGCGAATCTGTATACATTTGTGAATCTGTATACATTTGCGAATCTGTATATACACCTGCACATACAGAAGAGATACAGATGCTATTCTTTTATACATACACTCAAGAGATACACTTAGATCGGTTTATACAATTACAACATGTAGACATGTTATTTATATGAACATCTATGCACACACATCACGTATATATAATATTTTCATTGCAGAAATTCTCCTCTGGACCAAAAGTACCGTAGGTTTGCAACAACAGATGCCACATACAAAATACTATTAGCCACTATCTTATGTAACATGAGAATACAATTTTAGGAACATTTAGTCGTTATAATATATACATTTTATCCTAGGAAAAACACCATCACAATCGCAAACATCTTTAGAGGAAGTAGTTCCTATTATACCCTCTAAATGTGAAGTCCTACTGCCCCAGTCATTACTGAGAGGAATTCTGCACTTTCAACAGATATGGGGTTCACCCTTTATAACTTGATCATGAGCGTATAAACATACCATTAGCTTTCCTTTTTCCAACTAATAAATAATAACGTCTCCCCAGCCATATTCCACCTAATCTGATTGGTTGAGAACTGACATTCTTTTATTCCGAAATGAATGTATTGCCTACTTAAACGAACGCTTCAAAAAGTCTCCAAAATGGCGTCACTCTCTACAGGAGACTAGACCAATCGCAGAGATCATAAATTTTATTAATAAAAAATGTTTTGCGACACACCGAGACATGTTTATAAGCCAAAAATTATTTTAATTTTACATTTACTATATCATAGATGTTAAATTTTTCTTATGCAATTATGATATTGTGCTAACTCATTTTTGTTTATATAAATCGTTAATGTTGTTACAAAATAATGTTTTGTGAAGCATGGACACAAGTTTATAAGCCAATAATTCTTTTTTTACGCTAAGTAAATCTTTTTTTAACAATACAATTCACTAAAATTATTTTTTATGCTAAATAAATCTTTTCTGTATCAATAAATCGTAGATGTTTTTAATAAATAATGTTTTCTGACACATGTTTATAAGCCAAAAATTATTTTTTTATATTCTAAATAAATTGACAGTTTAAATACTTCAAAGTCTCCTTCTGTGTAATTGATTTCTGACTTCTGTGCATGCATGTATGTATGTGCGTGGTGTGTGTAAGTGCGTGTATGCATGCACGTGTGTGTAGATGCATGTATCTATGCGATACAAACCAATCAAATACCTGCGGTAACCAGACAGAGCCACAGCAATGCATGGCTAGGCAGATACAGCTAGAATATATATACAGGCGCTACAGGGGATTGTGGTAAGTTTAACAGAAAGAATGTTTATCGACATTAGATTAGAAGACTTTATGACATCTAGGGATTTCAACAGTAAAAGGGGGGGGGGGGTAAAATTTTGCTTTTGTTGGGTTAGTCAAGAGTATGTGCATCGAGGAGGCACCAGTACTATGAGTTCATCAGATTTTTTTTTGATTTTTAATTACATTTTCACCCCAAACAAGGCAAATTGCCACTTTGGTGTAGGGGGCTACTATCAGGGGCAGCAACTACTGGGGTACTATGTAGGGATTTGGGCAGCAAAATGTCAGTTCACGTTACACTTGAACTTCTGCACGTCAGTACTGTTGGGGAAGCAGGGACCTGGAATGGAATTCCAGAGTCTAGCGGTTCTGGGGAAGAAACTATTGGAGTAAAAAGATCTTTTACATCTAGGGATCTCTACAATGTGGGGTGGGATTTAGCAGCCTATCGAGTTTGTCGAGGGTGCTCACGTCGTGGGGGCACAAGTGATTGCAGTTCGTCAGAGCATTCACCACTAAAATACTTGTAGAAAAGGCAGAGGGATGCAACATTTCGTCGATGGGACAGAGGCTGAAGCTTAGATGCCAGTTCAGGGCCTATCAGGTTTGCGACTCTCTTTTGAACCTTGTCAAGGAGCGAGAGACTAGTAGCAGATGCACCAGCCCAGATGTGACGGCAATACTCCATACATGAGCGAATGGTGGCCTTATAGAGGTACAGGATACTTTCGGGTGTTAGTAGTTTTCTAGCACGGTAGAGAGAGCCCACCTTTCTTGCAGCGGCCCTGGTAATGCCTTGTAATGTAATTGTTCCAACTCATGTTTCCTGTGAACGTTAGGCCAAGGAGTTTGAAAGATGTACTCTCAGATAAAGAGTCGTTGGCCATTGCTATAGGTAGTAGAGAGGGTTTCTTGTAATTATTGAATGAAACTAGTTTAGTCTTGGTAGCATTGAACGCGACCAACCACTTTTGTCCCCATTCCACCACATATTGGAGGTCTTCCTCTAGTCTTTCTGCCATTTCTTTAGAAATGTGTTCATTTGTCTTCCTGTCGTGCCTGCTGTAGAGTGTAGTGTCATCAGCATATATACCCATCTCAGAGGCAATTTTGTCAGGGAGGTCATTTATGAATATCAGGAACAATAGAGGTCCAAGGATAGATAGAGCACCCCCGCATTTATATCATATTGTTTAGATGTACAACCGTCGAGGACAACCTGGATTTTGCTCTTATCTAAGAAGGATTTAATTATGTTAAGTATTCTACCAGTGATACCGTATGATCTAATTTTCCTGAGGAGACCCTCATGCCATACCCTGTCAAAAGCCTTAGATATATCTAGAGCTAACGCTCTGCCCTCCCCCCGCTTTGCATTTGGGATAAAGATTGAGGTTCGGCCAATAGTGCAGGACCTATGAGATTTGAGACTCTTTTTAGGACCCTGTTTAAGAACAAGAGACTAGTAGTAGATTTTGTCTCAGAGGCAGAGACTAGTGGTAGATGCATCAGCTCAGTTGTGACAACAATGTTCCATTACAATGAGGATGCATGGGGGGGGGGTGATGTTGTACACCCTCGACTGGACTGCAAGCGTATATCTAACATTAAATTTTGTGCTTCGTTTAGAGTTGGTTCAGAGCCACGTTAACAGTGTTAAAAAATGGGCCTGTCAATCATGGCTAAACTCCTTTCAAGACCAGTTGACTCCTTTTGTGATGCAATAGGTAAGCCTTGTGCCAGGCTAGACAAAGTTGAGCACGAAATGTTCCGGAGCAAATAACCTTGTGGCCTAAGGAAGCGTAGAAACCAAACACGGATATATTCATGTCATTCGAAACCGGATAGGTTGACAAGGTTATTTAGGTTTTGATCTGAGGCGGGGAAAATCAGTTGATACAATTAGATGACAAGCAAGCACCTAGGCAACAAAACGCTTTGTTATTCATCTCCAGAAATGAGGATGGAGAAGAAATCTCTCTCTCTCTCTCTCTCTCTCTCTCTCTCTCTCTCTCTCTCTCTCTCTCTCTCTCTCTCTCTCTCTAGCCCCTTCTCTCTAGGGAAGAGATATATATGTAAAGCAATATATGAATTGAACACAATAATAAAAGGATTTATTTCAAACAAAAAAGTATCAATATTTATTTAACATTTCAGTTTTGGTTTCTCATTCTCTTCGTATTGATCGGGAGATGACGATGGTTAACAACACTGACAACCTAGTGCTCATATAATTTTATACAAGTAACAATAATATTCTAGGTTCAATGTAACAAAGCATTTCTATCTAAATACAATTCTTTAAGCAGACAAAACTTGAATTGCGCTTGCATACATAGAAACGGTTTGCAGTATCGTAGTGAACAGGACATTGACAAGGCTGCTGAAAAGAATGTGGGCTCTCTCTCTCTCTCCGCCATGCTAGAATATTACTCGCATCCTATATCATTACAAAGCCACAATTTGCCGATGCATGAAGGATTGTCAACGTATCTGGATTAGTGCTTTACTAATTGTCTCTCACTCTTAGGGTCCAAAAATAACATCTCAAATCTAATAGGCCCCGCACTGTCAACTAAGCTCCAACCTCTGTCTCTTTGCCGCAATGTCACATTTCTGTACCTGTTTTGCGAGTACTTTAATGATATGTATTCTGATGAATTCATAGCATTCGTACATACTAACCCGAGAAGCAACACAATTCCACCCCTTCATTGTTGAGATCCCTAAATGCCAGAAAGTCTTCTACTCTAATAGTTTCTACCCCTCTGACTGCTAAACGTTGGAATTCCCTCCCTGCTCCCAGTGTTCCTGACTCTACTAACTTGCTGAAGTTTAAATGTAAAGTGAACAGATATCTCGCTGGCCAACTCCCCAAAATCCCATGTTAGACGTGATCACAAATAGTATCTTCTTATGTTTCTAGTGGCAATGAGCTTTCTTTGGAATGGGAAAGAGTAAAAAAAAAAAAATGATAATAATAATGATAGGGAAGGTATGAGTCCCAATCTTCTCGTCAGCTACAGGTTAAAATAAAAACTGAAAAACCACAAAAAAGTGTTGATGTGCCGTAAAGTAAACGAACAAACATCAATGGTAGATATAAAAAGAGCATGTTTGGATATAAGTTATTGTGATGAAAGTAGACTGTGGGTGTATGCTAGAAGGATTGAAGAGTTCTTATAACAAAGAATGAATTTAGGAGTGTTGCCTTCAGATGATGATGGTGATGGTGATGGTGGTGGTGGTCGTGATGATTCCATGTCTGCATTCAGCAGTGAAATTGATTGCTAATCCTTTTTAAGAACAAGTGGTGAGATTGAAAGGAAATGGACACGAAGAGATGATAGAGTAAAGAAGTGCGGATGGGGGCGGGGGCGGAGATAACAAGAAGAAAAAGAAAAGAAAGAAGGGTTGGATGAGAAGGAGGAGATGCGATAAAAAGTAGGCGGAAACGAGGAGGAGGAGGATGAAGAGGGCAGGTGCAGGCTGGCTTACACGAAGACATTAAAAGAATAAAAGGTTTAGAGAAGATAAAGAATTAAAAGTAGAGAAATGAATATATATATATATATATATATATATATATATATATATATATATATATATATATAAACCCGAATAGTGACGCAATTACCCACACACATACTACTGTACACCCACTACAAAATTTACAAAAAAATAAAACATTCTTTGCCAGTGTAAGTTTGTAGAATTACAGAATAGCTCTACCTTATAAAACTGACAAGTTATTGAGCTTACTTTGTAGATCAGTTTTTCCTAAGCGATTTTGAACTAAGCTGTTCACACACACACACACACATTATATATATATATATATATATATATATATATATATATATATATATATATATATATATATATAACTATCCAAGTTAGGGTTTTATGCACGGAGTAAAATCTAGAGGATTTGCTAATAGTGCTCAAAAAATTTATTCATACCAACATAGTATGGCTACACATTTTGAAAAATGTTTCAGTTATAATTATAATTCCCTCAACTTCTTCAGCCGCCTTTCCCCAAATTATCATCATCATCATCATCATAATTATTGTAAAATTGTAGAGCCATGGTAATCTCGAGAAGACAAGTAAAGACGTTGCTTTCTGTCTTGATTCGGGGGAGCATTTCCCTCAGTGCGTTAAACTAGCCACCAGATACCAACTTGGAAATTTCTATGACTCGGCGCGTTACATGCAGCGCATAGCCTTCTAATGTGGTCACCCATCTGGTACTGGCCAACCTCATCGTTGCTTAACTTCTGTGACTTGGTGAAAACCGGTGTGTCAATGTAATTGTGCCGTAATATATATATATATATATATATATATATATATATATATATATATATATATATATATATATATATATATATATATATATATATATATATATATATATATATATATATATATATATACTCGGGGTTTTTTTTATATTCAAAAGTAATGGACTAATGAATTCAACGAGGTTGTTAGATAGTGCTCAATAAAAAGAGCTGATAATACTTGTTTATTGTTATATAAACATGCTCACATCCCGCTGCTACAAACAGCCACTTGTTTCAATCAAACAACAGATATCATCAGGCAGCGACTTGACTAACTTTTGAATAGTCAAGTCGCTGCCTGATGATATCTGTTGTTTGATTGAAACAAGTGGCTGTTTGTAGCAGCGGGATGTGAGCATGTTTATATAACAATAAACAAGTATTATATATATATATATATATATATATATATATATATATATATATATATTGGTATATTTAGGCAGCATTTTTTCATTCAAGCAAATATTATTAAATACAACGGAGACATTTTGTCTTATAATTCTTTTTTTTAATTTTTCAATTTTTCGTATTGTCTTTTTTGTTTCAAAATCAAAAATATTAATAAAGGATCCATACATGTTGCTGTTACGAGCGCTTTCGATTCGTCCACGAATCATCGTCAGGTGTTAAAAATACAGGATTGCGAAAATGAGGATTAAAAATGAAAACTAAAATATATATATTCAGTGATGAGTTAAAATAAAAGTCGATTAAGAATAAAAGTCGATTAAAAATTCGAGTGTTAAAACCAGCAAGTTCGTAGACACCATGTACGAAGTCCGTCCAACACGGACTACGCAAGACATTTCAGAACGTTACTGCTTTTTTGAAATGCAATGTCATTTATATTAGGTTGAAGAGTTCTAATGTACGACGCTTCAAGAATCTTTAATTTTTTTACATTATTTTCCCGTTGTATAATTTTTGTGTTGTCAACGAGGACCTTTCTAACATTGGAGGGGGGACAGCTATGTTCTTTTTTTAAATGTTTGTAAATCGCGCTTGTGTCGTTAAGGTGCATAGTTATTCGCCGGGACAACGTTGTTGTTGTATGCCCAATGTATGTATTATTTTTGGAGTTACATTCTCCAATAGAGCATTTAAATTTATACACTACATTGGTTTGCTCCAACGTTTTTATCGCCGGTGAAGAGTTGTTTTTAACCACAAGGTTTTGTGTTCGAAATTTCCTATAATAGATAATAAATTTAATTTTAAAATTACTGTCAACAGGCGTCAAGTATCTTCGTATAATATTTTTTATTGCATTTTCTTCGATTCTGAAATTAGGCGTCATTTGATTTTGGTAAAATATATTAATGGGGTTTGCATTGCGGTGTTGGCTAACATTATTATTCTGGTTATCGGAAGATTGTAGCATTTTTTTTATTTGTTCATCAACAATGTAATTGGGGAAATGATTATTGATGAGTACTTGTTTAATGTTTTTTATTTCAATTAGCAATGCTTTTTTTGTGGAGGATATCATTTTAGCACGATTTAGTACATTTTTTATTATTTTTATTATTAAATTATACAACGGGAAAATAATGTAAAAAAATTAAAGATTCTTGAAGCGTCGTACATTAGAACTCTTCAACCTAATATAAATGACATTGCATTTCAAAAAAGCAGTAACGTTCTGAAATGTCTTGCGTAGTCCGTGTTGGACGGACTTCGTACATGGTGTCTACGAACTTGCTGGTTTTAACACTCGAATTTTTAATCGACTTTTATTCTTAATCGACTTTTATTTTAACACATCACTGAATATATATATTTTAGTTTTCATTTTTAATCCTCATTTTCGCAATCCTGTATTTTTAACACCTGACGATGATTCGTGGACGAATCGAAAGCGCTCGTAACAGCAACATGTATGGATCCTTTATTAATATTTTTGATTTTGAAACAAAAAAGACAATACGAAAAATTGAAAAATTAAAAAAAAGAATTATAAGACAAAATGTCTCCGTTGTATTTAATAATATTTGCTTGAATATATATATATATATATATATATATATATATATATATATATATATATATATATATATATATATATGGCGATTAAGCTACACTGAATATTCGGTGTTTCATCCCTCTAGGATTCCTCAGGCTTATGTGCGAATTCTATGGTTGTTTATCGTTTTTATATGGTCCTTTTCTATTGAGGATTTAGTTAGCCAATCAGCTTTCTAGTATCCACCGCGCTCCTTCCTATCAGCCAATGGGCATGCATTTTATCGGACAAAGGATCTGTTATAAAACTAGGTTAGTGGGTTTTTTGTTTTTTTTTGTGTTAGTTTATATAAAAATATATATATATGTGTACATACATATATATACATATATATATACATACATATATATATATGTGTGATCGTTTATGTATATTCATGTTTATTTAATTAATTTATTTGTTTATTTTCTATTGGTTTTGTTAGTTTTAAAACTATTTTGTATCGCTATCCTAGAGTAAATTTTATTTTGTGAACACAGTTATTTGCTATTTCTCTTCTACAGTTTAATAGATGTTGGAGTTCTTTAAAGTACAGGATAGCAAATTTTTCATGAAGGCATAATCTACATGGGTCGTCTAGATGCTTACACGTGGTAGCTTGTCTTGTTATTTTCCATTCGACTACTGGCGAATGTCCGCTTTCTTTGAGTTCCCAGTATTTATTCGCTAGTGTTGTTTTTATACGGTGTTTTTTATTGTTGAATGTACTTTTGTGGTCATAGTATCAGGTTTTGAAATCTAAGGAAGTCATGCCTACGTAATATTTCTTGTTATTCGGGTTTTCTTTCGCAAATATTGTTGCCTGATAAACTACGCTTTTAGTTAGACATTTATTTTGAACTGGGCAAATTGTGCGGTGTCTACAGTTGCATTTATCTTGTTCGTTATAATTATTATTATTTATGGTATGGTTGTTCTTGTCTGTGGTTGGTTTTTTATTATTACTATTATTATTATTCCTATTATTATTATTATTATTATTATTATTTCTGCTAGTGTTAGTTTTATTTTTGCCATGGTGTTTACTTTTTTTATTGTTTATTTTGTTGTTGTTTACATTGGTTTTATTTAGTATTTTGTTATTATGTGCTTTAATTATCATCTCTAAATTTTCGCAACAACTGTAGGATAACTTTAAGGTATTTTTATTGAAGATTTTGTGTAAGGGGTTGGTTGCGGGAAAGTGTTTTTCAATAAGATCTAGAAATTTCTTGCCAAGTTTTGTTTTTAACATTTGATTGTATGGGGCCGTATACCAAATTATAGTTATTTTTCTTCTATTTTTAATTTTATTATAGTTATTGGTGTTTTGTTGCTTATATTTGATATCGATATTTTTGTATCCACTATTTTTTAGGGCTGTTTCGTAGATATTGGTTGACCTGTTAAATGCATTTTCATCGCTTGAGTTATTACTGAGTCTACTTACGATCGATGATATATCCTCGGAAGAAATCAACATCATTAAAAAATGTAGAAAATCAGTTCTAATAAATAACAATAACCAATGGATAAAATCTAAAATGAAAAATTCGTTTGATTTAGCGATGGGTGCCAGGGATTCTGCAGAGGCATCAGATCTTGTGGGATTATTCATTCTATATACCCTCACAAGCATATTCGATACTACGGATATCGGCCTATATAGAGATGATGGACTAGCTATAATAAAAAACTCCAACAAAGTCAAGGGAGAAAACTTTAAGAAAATCATACACAAAGAAATGAAAAAATTAGGTCTAAAAGCAGACGTATCAGCTAACAGAAAAATAAACTTCCTGGACGTCACGTTAAACTTAGATAAAAACATATATGAACCCTACTTAAAAGATAACGCTACTCCAATTTACGTAAACCCTAAGTCCAATCACCCACCATCAATTATAAAACAGATTCCTAACTCGATCGTAAGTAGACTCAGTAATAACTCAAGCGATGAAAATGCATTTAACAGGTCAACCAATATCTACGAAACAGCCCTAAAAAATAGTGGATACAAAAATATCGATATCAAATATAAGCAACAAAACACCAATAACTTAATTAAAAATTGCCTGAGCAACTATATTGGCATTCCTCAGTAAGAATATCCCAGGCAATTAACAATAAACTCCTCTCCAAAAAGGCCAAGTAGGGTGGACTTCCTAGGACTACCGATGACTAATATACCAGCAGAAGAAATAAAAGGTCATCGAAATGGTCTAGTTTCTATCGAACTGATTGTCACGGGCAGATCCTTAACCGATGTTCTCTGCATAAGAAAGGACTTTTCTTCACTTCCTCTCAAATTAACATATTTCAGGCGTTAAATAATATCTGTTAATTTTTTTTTTAACCAATGAAAATACAGATAATTCGTGGGTTCATCTTTTATTTTCAAGGTGGATTTGCTTATTGTTCTGTTTCTTCTAGATGGCGAGTTCGATTCTCACTAATAACCTATGCTTTTAGACTTTCCTTGATTTTCGAACTGCCAGACAAAAACGGACTCTTTTAAGGATGAGACTAGCTGGAGCTAGTTCCACTGCTTCATCTGGATTTAGGATCATCATGTCAGTGACAACTACATACATAGAATTTCTTTTACTGTCAGCAGTGATGTTAGGTACTTGGACTGTTGGTTGCATTTTTTTTGTGTGACCGGAAATTTAGGTTTCAAATCTCAATGTGAACATCTTGCCATACTGATGAGTCGTAAAAGATAAAACATGAATGATTATATTTTAGATGAGGATGTTGAGGGACAGAGAACGATGGTTGCCAGGTCCCATCCTGCATGGACAAAATTGAAAACCGATTTTGGGACATGGTAGATGATGCTCTCTTTTCTCTGCAACCTCTTTTCTGTGGCAAAGACGTTGCTAGCCTGTCTCTGCTCTATCGTTATTTTCATAACAAGTGCTCGTTTGAACTCCACTCTATGTTCCCCTTGCCAATCTATCTGTTCCTAAATGGAAACATGGATTCCATCAACAAAGCTTCTTCCTTAGAACTGTCTGCCTGTGTAACTGTTCTGCTGGCCTGCTTTCCAGCTGACTACAATATGGCATTCTTCAAGTCCAACATAAACAAATTCTTGCTGAACTATCTCCTTAAATAATCAAAAATAAAATTTCCACTACTAACGACTACTACACTATTGTCCCAACGACTACTGTTCACTCATTAACCCTTATCCCTGAGTGACCTCCGGACATTGACACTTTGTAAAAAACGAAAAGGCTATCTGTGGCACTCCATAAGATCAGCTACACTACGGAATAGGTGAAGGTGAAAGGGGGAAAAATAGAAGAGGCAAAAAAAAAGGATGTAATGAGTGAGGAGAAGGAAAGAAACATGTTAGAGATGAAAGAAAGGCAAGGTGGTGGTGATGATAATGTGCTAGAAACATACCAACGCTCGAAAGTATCCTGTACCTCTATAAGGCCACCATTCGCCCATGTATGGAGTATTGTTGTCATATTTGGGCTGGTGCATCTGCCACTAGTCTCTCACTCCTAGAAAAGGTTCAAAAAGTCGCTATTCTGATAGGTCCTGAACTGTTATTTCAGTCCCTGTCCCATCGACGAAATGTTGCATCCCTCTGCCTTTTCTACAAGTACTTTAACAGTGAATGCTCTGATGAACTGCAAGCACTTGTGCCCCCTCAATGTAAATACCCCCGACAAACCCGACAAGCAGCTAAATCCCACCCCTTCACAGTAGAGATTCCTAGATGTAAAAGAGCCTTCTAATCCAGTAGTTTCTTCCCCAGGACAGCTAGACTTTGGAATTCCCTGCTGGGTCCCTGCTTCCCCAACTGTACTGACATGCAGACGTTCAAGTGTAACGTGAATTGACATCTGATGCCTATGTCTCTGATAGTAGCCCCCTACAACAAAGTGGCAATATGCCTTGTTTGGGGTGAAAATGTAATAAAGTAAAAATGATGATGATGACGATGATGATGACGATGAGGAGAACAGGAATTAAGCAAGCTGGTAAGGATGCTGAACAGCTAAACAGGAAGCAAGTGTGGAGAAGATAGATGAATAAAAGAGAAAACGAGTGCATTGAGAGGAGGGGACAGTAGAGGAAGAAGGAAAAGAAATTGTTCACAAACGAAGTGTTGAAAAAAAAATGATAGTGAAAAGGAAAACAAAAGGTTCAAAATAAAGAAATATAATAGAAATAATAGATAAAAATTAAAAAGTAATAAATAAGAAAATAAAGTAGATAAATAAATAAAAACCAAAATAAATAAGCAAATAAACAAATGATTAAGTAATTGAATGAATGAGTAAATAAATAATGTCATTACATAAATAAATAAATAATTTAATTAAATAAAGAAAGAACCAGCAGATAAATAAATAATAAATGGGTAAATAAATTAATAAAGAAATACATTTATTAAAAAATAATAATAAAAAGATAAGTAAATAAATCAATCTATATAAATAAAACAGTAGATGCATTTTTATTTATTTATTTTTTTTTTACAAGGTGGTCACCACTTATCAAGGCCCGGAAGCCACTCAGGGATAAGGGTTATTGTAAGTACAGTACGTTAGTGTGGATATTTAAAGTGTCTACTTAAGGGGGCGGTTCATCAGGAATTTGTTTACGTTGTACTTGAAGACATCCAAGTTGTAGTCAGGAGGGAAGCAGGCATACGGAACAGAGTTCCACAGGCGTGCAGTTCTAAGAAAGAAGCTTTGTTCATGGAATCCACGTTTTGATTTAGGCATAGATAAAGAGTGGGGAAAGTTTTTGACAGTAGATTCAGCTAGACGGGTGTTTTAAAAGATTGGTGAGGGGAGACCAGAGATTGGAGTTCAGACGAGCACCTGCCATGGAAATAACGATAAAACAAAGACAGGCTTGCAATGCCTCTTCTGTGGGAGAGAGGTTGCAGGGAAGAGAAAAGGGCATCCCCACCAAGCCATGAAGTCTATTTTGCACTCTGTCAAAGCAGGATAGGCTGTTTTTAGCAGCTCCTGCCCAGATATGGCAGCAGTATCCATCCTTGGACGTATATCTGTGTCTGTGTGTAAATATTTAACCGATAAAATCTTAAACTACTGGTTACATAACACTGATATTAACAGGAAATAATCATACACTAAAGATGGTTTAGAATGAGTAAAATCTGTGTGGATGGACGAATAACGCGTACAGAAATATAGTGACAAGTTGAAATGCAAAATGTTTATTTCAACTTGCCGGCATTTTTCTATTACTTTTGTGCATGCGAAGTGGTTTAATTAAAAAAATGTCTTATCTGTCGATAGCTCAAACGGTAGCGAGATGAGGAAATGTGGCTGGAGCAAGAAAAGTTTTGGTTTCACTTCTAGCTGATGGCATCCAAGTCATTTTTTTTTTTTAAACTTTTGAAATAAGTACTATAATATTAGGTACAATATAATAATCAATAGAGAATTGGTTCTGTAATAATAAATACGAAATCTGCATGAATTAAATCATATTAAGCATATTTTACGATCGGCAAGGTCGGGTACCCCCACTTTGCTAGTAAATAAAAACATAATTACATAAGTAAATGGATGAATAACTAAGCAAATAAATAATTTAATTAAATAAACAAATAAACAAATAAATAAAAATATTAATAAGTATAAAAGCATATAAATAATTACATAAATAAATAAATAAGTAAATAAATAAATAAGTAAATAAATAAAGAATTTAATTAAATAAAGAATTTAATTAAGTAAATAAAGAATTTAAATAAATAAAGAATTTAATTAAGTAAATAAAGAATTTAAATAAATAAAGAATTTAAATAAATAAAGAATTTGATTAAGTAAATAAAGAATTTAATTAAATAAAGAATTTAATTAAATAAATAAATAATTTAATTAAATAAATAAAGAATTTAATTAAGTAAACAAATAAAGAAATAAATAAGTAGACGAAATAAACCAAAGAACGGAAATGTTTCCTTTTATTGAAACAAATAATCAATAGACGACGAACAGATTACAATGGTGTCAATCCCTCGAATGTTTCGGGTTAAGAACCAGGTATTGTCAGCAAAACGGTGATTCCTTTTTTTTTTTTTTTTTTTTTTTAGACGGATTATGTCTTTTATCGTCTTTTAATTGAGGGTGGCTGCTTTTGTTTTCAATTACCGAAAGCGGTAATTTTGATGCAAAACAGAATTTTCAAGAATGCAATTCTTAAGCAGTGGACACTAAACATTGACCGTATTTATTGATGAAAGTTCATTTAAAGATTAAGTGCGACAAACCAACTAAAATGCCATTTTGAATTCAATTTGGATGTGTAGTTTTGGAAAGAATTATGATTCGTTGAAAAAAAAAAAAAAAAAACTTTGGCGGACGTGACAAAATATGCTGTCACAGAGATATGAAGATACATAAAAAAAAAAAGTAAAACTTAAAAAATAGAAAAAAAATAATAATTCGTAAAATAAAGTAAAACAATGAAAATCTTAAAGTTATTTATCCTCCTCCTCCCCGCGGGATGATGTGACAAGGTCGGAAAGTGAGATTGAAGAACTAACGCTTTTAGAAGACGAGCACTCTGACCTAAAAAAAAAAAAAATGCCTGGACAGCTCCGTCGGCATTCTTTGGTATGGGTGCATCAGGCGATTAGCAATAAACTAACTCCTTCTCAAAGAGGGAAGAAAAAACTTAAAAGGGTGAACCTCCCAGAACTGCACAGGGTTAGCAACATTTCTCAAAAACTGTTGCATTCTTTTGGTTTTGATTACTCAAAAACTGTTGCACTTTTTTGGTTTGAACTGTTGCATTTTTTGGTTTTGATTACTCAAAAACTGTTGCATTTTTTGGTTTAAACTGTTGCATTTTTTGGTTTTGATTACTCAAAAACTGTTGCATTTTTTGGTTTAAACTGTTGCATTTTTTGGTTTTGATTACTCAAAAACTGTTGCATTTTTTGGTTTAAACTGTTGCATTTTTTGGTTTTGATTACTCAAAAACTGTTGCATTTTTTGGTTTAAACTGTTGCATTTTTTGGTTTTGATTACTCAAAAACTGTTGCATTTTTTGGTTTAAACTGTTGCATTTTTTGGTTTTGATTACTAAAAAACTGTTGCATTTTTTGGTTTAAACTGTTGCATTTTTTGGTTTTGATTACTCAAAAACTGTTGCATTTTTTGGTTTAAACTGTTGCATTTTTTGGTTTTGATTACTCAAAAACTGTTGCATTTTTTGGTTTGAACTGTTGCATTTTTGGTTTTGATTACTAAAAAACTGTTGCACTTTTTTGGTTTAAACTGTTGCATTTTTTGGTTTTGATTACTCAAAAACTGTTGCATTTTTTGGTTTAAACTGTTGCATTTTTTGGTTTTGATTACTCAAAAACTGTTGCATTCTTTTTGTTTTGATTACTCAAAAACTGTTGCACTTTTTTGGTTTAAACTGTTGCATTTTTTGGTTTTGATTACTCAAAAACTGTTGCATTTTTTGGTTTAAACTGTTGCATTTTTTGGTTTTGATTACTCAAAAACTGTTGCATTTTTTGGTTTGAACTGTTGCATTCTTTTGGTTTTGATTACTCAAAAACTGTTGCACTTTTTTGGTTTAAACTGTTGCATTTTTTGGTTTTGATTACTCAAAAACTGTTGCATTTTTTGGTTTAAACTGTTGCATTTTTTGGTTTTGATTACTCAAAAACTGTTGCATTTTTTGGTTTTGATTACTCAAAAACTGTTGCATTCTTTTGGTTTTGATTACTCAAAAACTGTTGCATTTTTTGGTTTAAACTGTTGCATTTTTTGGTTTTGATTACTCAAAAACTGTTGCATTCTTTTGGTTTTGATTACTCAAAAACTGTTGCACTTTTTTGGTTTAAACTGTTGCATTTTTTGGTTTTGATTACTCAAAAACTGTTGCATTTTTTGGTTTAAACTGTTGCATTTTTTGGTTTTGATTACTCAAAAACTGTTGCATTTTTTGGTTTGAACTGTTGCATTCTTTTGGTTTTGATTACTCAAAAACTGTTGCACTTTTTTGGTTTAAACTGTTGCATTTTTTGGTTTTGATTACTCAAAAACTGTTGCATTTTTTGGTTTTGATTACTCAAAAACTGTTGCATTTTTTGGTTTAAACTGTTGCATTTTTTGGTTTTGATTACTCAAAAACTGTTGCATTCTTTTGGTTTTGATTACTCAAAAACTGTTGCATTTTTTGGTTTAAACTGTTGCATTTTTTGGTTTTGATTACTCAAAAACTGTTGCATTCTTTTGGTTTTGATTACTCAAAAACTGTTGCACTTTTTTGGTTTAAACTGTTGCATTTTTTGGTTTTGATTACTCAAAAACTGTTGCATTTTTTGGTTTAAACTGTTGCATTTTTTGGTTTTGATTACTCAAAAACTGTTGCATTTTTTGGTTTGAACTGTTGCATTCTTTTGGTTTTGATTACTCAAAAACTGTTGCACTTTTTTGGTTTAAACTGTTGCATTTTTTGGTTTTGATTACTCAAAAACTGTTGCATTTTTTGGTTTAAACTGTTGCATTTTTTGGTTTTGATTACTCAAAAACTGTTGCATTTTTTGGTTTTGATTACTCAAAAACTGTTGCATTTTTTGGTTTAAACTGTTGCATTTTTTGGTTTTGATTACTCAAAAACTGTTGCATTTTTTGGTTTAAACTGTTGCATTTTTTGGTTTTGATTACTCAAAAACTGTTGCATTTTTTGGTTTAAACTGTTGCATTTTTTGGTTTTGATTACTCAAAAACTGTTGCATTTTTTGGTTTGAACTGTTGCATTTTTTGGTTTTGATTACTCAAAAACTGTTGCATTTTTTGGTTTAAACTGTTGCATTTTTTGGTTTTGATTACTCAAAAACTGTTGCATTTTTTGGTTTTGATTACTCAAAAACTGTTGCATTTTTTGGTTTAAACTGTTGCATTTTTTGGTTTTGATTACTCAAAAACTGTTGCATTTTTTGGTTTTGATTACTCAAAAACTGTTGCATTTTTTGGTTTAAACTGTTGCATTTTTTGGTTTTGATTACTCAAAAACTGTTGCATTTTTTGGTTTAAACTGTTGCATTTTTTGGTTTTGATTACTCAAAAACTGTTGCATTTTTTGGTTTAAACTGTTGCATTTTTTGGTTTTGATTACTCAAAAACTGTTGCATTTTTTGGTTTGAACTGTTGCATTCTTTTGGTTTTGATTACTCAAAAACTGTTGCACTTTTTTGGTTTAAACTGTTGCATTTTTTGGTTTTGATTACTCAAAAACTGTTGCATTTTTTGGTTTAAACTGTTGCATTTTTTGGTTTTGATTACTCAAAAACTGTTGCATTTTTTGGTTTAAACTGTTGCATTTTTTGGTTTTGATTACTCAAAAACTGTTGCATTTTTTGGTTTAAACTGTTGCATTTTTTGGTTTTGATTACTCAAAAACTGTTGCATTTTTTGGTTTAAACTGTTGCATTTTTTGGTTTTGATTACTCAAAAACTGTTGCATTTTTTGGTTTTGATTACTCAAAAACTGTTGCATTTTTTGGTTTAAACTGTTGCATTTTTTGGTTTTGATTACTCAAAAACTGTTGCATTTTTTGGTTTTGATTACTCAAAAACTGTTGCATTTTTTGGTTTAAACTGTTGCATTTTTTGGTTTTGATTACTCAAAAACTGTTGCATTTTTTGGTTTAAACTGTTGCATTTTTTGGTTTTGATTACTCAAAAACTGTTGCATTTTTTGGTTTAAACTGTTGCATTTTTTGGTTTTGATTACTCAAAAACTGTTGCATTTTTTGGTTTGAACTGTTGCATTCTTTTGGTTTTGATTACTCAAAAACTGTTGCACTTTTTTGGTTTAAACTGTTGCATTTTTTGGTTTTGATTACTCAAAAACTGTTGCATTTTTTGGTTTAAACTGTTGCATTTTTTGGTTTTGATTACTCAAAAACTGTTGCATTTTTTGGTTTAAACTGTTGCATTTTTTGGTTTTGATTACTCAAAAACTGTTGCATTTTTTGGTTTAAACTGTTGCATTTTTTGGTTTTGATTACTCAAAAACTGTTGCATTTTTTGGTTTGAACTGTTGCATTTTTTGGTTTTGATTACTCAAAAACTGTTGCATTTTTTGGTTTAAACTGTTGCATTTTTTGGTTTTGATTACTCAAAAACTGTTGCATTTTTTGGTTTGAACTGTTGCATTTTTTGGTTTTGATTACTCAAAAACTGTTGCATTTTTTGGTTTTGATTACTCAAAAACTGTTGCATTTTTTGGTTTAAACTGTTGCATTTTTTGGTTTTGATTACTCAAAAACTGTTGCATTCTTTTGGTTTTGATTACTCAAAAACTGTTGCACTTTTTTGGTTTAAACTGTTGCATTTTTTGGTTTAAACTGTTGCATTTTTTGGTTTAAACTGTTGCATTCTTTTGGTTTTGATTACTCAAAAGCTGTTGCACTTTTTTGGTTTAAACTGTTGCATTTTTTGGTTTTGATTACTCAAAAACTGTTGCATTTTTTGGTTTTGATTACTCAAAAACTGTTGCATTTTTTGGTTTTGATTACTCAAAAACTGTTGCATTTTTTGGTTTTGATTACTCAAAAACTGTTGCATTTTTTGGTTTTGATTACTCAAAAACTGTTGCATTTTTTGGTTTTGATTACTCAAAAACTGTTGCATTTTTTGGTTTTGATTACTCAAAAACTGTTGCATTTTTTGGTTTTGATTACTCAAAAACTGTTGCATTTTTTGGTTTTGATTACTCAAAAACTGTTGCATTTTTTGGTTTTGATTACTCAAAAACTGTTGCATTTTTTGGTTTTGATTACTCAAAAACTGTTGCATCTTTTGGTTTTGATTAATCAAAAACTGTTGCATCTTTTGGTTTTGATTAATCAAAAACTGTTGCATCTTTTGGTTTTGATTAATCAAAAACAGTTGCATTTTTTGGTTTTGATTAATCAAAAACTGTTGCATTTTTTGTTAATTTATTTTTTTATTTTCTTTTTCATAACTTATGCATCACGTCTCTTTCCAGTAAAAAGAGATCAGTAATTACATGTCTGCAGCCATTTAAGTTTTCCATATAAAACTTTTAGTCCTCTTTAAGAAAGAGCTTCTGGGGCCCCTCAGCCTCACTCACCCCAGGACACTGTGGAACCCACTTTGGGAAAGCCTGGCCTAAACTATTGGCTTTGGTGCTAGGGTGAAAAAAATCTCTTCTGAATTTTTAAATCCAGATAATTTTTGTGTTATTTTTTTTAGAATGAGAAGTTACCATTTTTTTTAATCATTTTTTTTTTTACATAGTTTTGCTTGGAATTATTTTTCTCTAGCGTTGATTTTTACATTTCACTATGTTTCGGTTGATGTGCTCTCTGGCCTTCTTCAGGTGTATGGCTGATTTTGGTGATATTTTCTCCATGTTTGAATATGATTTTAGAGGGAGTTATTAAATGTGAATATATTCTAGCGATGATGTCTGATGAAAGCAACACACAAGTGTTCAGCATCACTACTAAGGCGCTGACAGTGGTTAATGATGCTGAACAGCATTACTACTACAGTGGCCCAACTTAAGATGCCACAAATCATATTTGACATTAACTTAGGTGACCGAGAAAGTCATACCTATATTCCACCTGAAACTGGCATAACATAACAGGAGGGAAAAATAGATGGAGTGGTGAAGATTTTATCTGCAGAGACAACAGGTAGACTAGTAGAGTGACATTTGTACACCAAGCAAATGGTGAAGACCAAAGATGGTATGATGATCTGTTCCATTACTTCAGTGTTACATCGTCAGTGGATAGAAAACCACTGAGGCCGACCTGAGAAGGACACCCTGCATATGGATTTGGAATGGTTATGATTTGTGTACATTCACATTTCTTATCCACTTGCATCAGTTCATTGGATGTAATTATAGTAGTAGTAGTAGTAGTAGTAGTAGTAGTAGTAGTAGTAGCCACCATCATCATCATCATCATATTCAGTTCAACATCTGTTTTTACAAAAGAAAAATCAACGCACAGAAACAACAACAATCATATTTAAATACGAGAAGAGCATCACCACATATAACCCATACATCTGAAGAAGATCAGAGGATACATCGGCCAAAAACAATACAAATATAAACAATGGAATGATGGGATTTCGAACAGAACCCTTTATCAAATTTACAAGAGTAGCATGTGCTCATTCTATCAGCCATGGTTTGGTAAAAGTCTTAAGTAATTCAAAATTGTATTCTAGGAATAAATGAATAAAATATTAACATTAATGTTTATGAAGATAATATGAAAATCAAATTTAGATAATGAAGAATCATCAATATTTTATTATTTGAGTTTCAAGTTAATCCATTTATAATCAAGTCGTCTAGAGATGTTAAGAACCTTTCTGTCAAATTCGGGATTCTTCACCAAATCCTTTATTTAATCCATGAGGGTCGCATTTAAAATATCCGAGTGATTTTCATTTTTCCAATGAAATTATAATAGCGAAATGAACCCCCACTTCAGTGCATAAAAAATGCATTTTTATCTTTTGGTAATTGTTCTTTAAACGTGGTAATACACAATTGCAATTTATAAAATAACAAACCAAAACAAACTTGCCTCCTCCCTTGAGGCTCGCATTCACGAATATCTGCAGTTTTAGAGCTAATTTAGATGTTGAATCATTTCTCTAAGCAAACACCCCTGATATCTTGGCGTTGAAAGTGAAACAAACCTATACACAGAAAGATATATGCACAGACTTGAAGTCTATATTCGAAACACTCTCCCCTTGACTAGAGTATCAAAACTAGAATCAGGACTGTACTCTAATCAACCAAGTCTCTAACAGCATAGATACAGCACTCTCCCTTGATACCAGCGTACATGTACATGTTTTTGGTGACTTCAATGTCCACCACAGTAATTGACTTGGATTCTCTACTTACAGACGCAACTGGTAGCATAACACATAGCTTCTCTATATCTCATTCCCTATCACAGACAGTTACGTTTTTGATGTTTCCCAGACCAGCAAGATCAACATGCCTCACTTCTAGATCTATTTCTGACCACAGTTCCCAATGATTGTGTAACAAATGCCCACAACCCACTCAGAAATGCTGATCACACTGTGATAATGGTAGAAATCGCCCTAAATTCTAGACCCAAAGCTGAAGAGCCATTACTCAAAATGACAAGGTATTATGAGAAGGCTGACTGGCAAGCCATCAGGAATCTCATTAGAGATGCCTCATGGGGAAATATCTTTTCTCTTCCTGCAGAATAGTGTGCAAATGAGACCACTGAATGGTTCAAAGCGACAATTGAAGCACATGTTCCCATGCGGAAGTTCTAGAGCAAACTCCACTTCCCCCAATGGTTTACTTCTACTTGAGCAGTTGCCATTGCTCAAAGGCAACATGCATATCACAGATTTATCTGACAAAAGTTCAGTATAAACAGACAAAGTTTATAGAAGCTAGAATAAATTGAATAAAAGAAAAAGCGATAGCTAAGAGAGAAAGCACCGAAACCACCAGAAAACGGTCGAAGCGCAGAAATTAGGAACACAGGATTTCTGGAAAAACAACAACAGTGTAGTAAACAATGGTGTAGTAAACAATTCCAACAATCATGAGGTTGTTTGCACGGCAACCGAGAAGGCTAACATGCTTCAAACTCCACATTGGACCCAGCAAACTACTCCCTTCTGAATTTTCCTTTGTTGACTGACATCACACTAGATGATCTGAAAATCACCCCTTCTCAGGTGTATGATATCATAAAAAACCTAGACACCTCAAAAGCATGTGGACCAGATCTCATCTCGGTTGTACTATTAAAACAATCCTTCACTGAAGTTGTTCCAGTCCTCTCCAAACTTTACAACAAATGCCTTAACAGAACCTTGCTTTCCTGACTGCTGGAGAACTACGTCTGTGGTACCAGTTTACAAAAATTCTGGCCAAAGAACTGACCCAGTAAATTATCGCCCCATTAGCCTCCTCCCTCTCTTCGCTAAAATATTTGAGTCCATAATTAATCAAGCTCTAGTCCATCATTTTACAGTTGCTAAACTTCTGACCGACCAACAATATGGATTTAGGCAAGCCCGTTCTAAAGCAAATATCCTAACTATAATTTCTGAACATATATACCATACACTAGACAAAGCAGGGGAGGGTAGAGCAGTAGCCCCAGATATATCTAAAGCTTTTGACAGGGTATGGCACGATAGTCTTCTCAGGAAAATCAGATCATACGGTATCACTGGATGAATACGTAACATAATTAAAGCATTCTTAAATAAGAAAATTCCAGGTTGTCCTCGATGGTCATACATCTAAACAATATAATATAAATGTGGGTGTACCTTAGGGGTCGATCCTTGAACCTTTATTATTCCTAATATTCATAAATGACCTCCTTGATAAAATAGTCTCTGAGATGAGTATATTTGCTGATGACACCACGCTCTATAACAGCACGAGGGAAAAATTAATAAACATATCTAAAGCTATAGCAGAAACACTAAGGGAAAACCTCCAATCTATAATGGAATGAGGACAAAAATGGATGGCCATATTCAATGCTGCTAAGATTAAGCTTGTTTCCTTCAATAATTACAAGAAACCTTCGCAACTACTAATGGCTATGACTAAAGATACATTACCTAAAAGTACTTTGTTCAAAATCCTTGGCTTTACGTTCACAGGGAACATGAATTGGAACAGATAAATCGAAAGTATTGCCAAGACTGCTGCGAAGAAGCAGGGCTCTCTCTACTGTGCTAGAAAGTTATTTACATCTGAAAGTATCCTGTACATCTATAAGGCCACCATTCGCCCATCTATGGAGTATTGTTGTCACATTTGGGCTGGTGCATCTGCTATTAGTCTCTCACTCCTGGACAAAGTTCAAAAGATAGGTCCTGAACTGTCATCTAAGCATCCCTCTGCCTGTTTTACAAGTATTTTAACGGTGGATACTCTAACGAATTAAAAGCTCCTTTTTTTTTTTTTTTTACATCGGGGTCACCACTTATCAAGGCCCGAAGGCCACTCAGGAATAAGGGTTATTGTACCTTCTTGATGTAAATACCCCCGACAAACCAGACAATCAGCAAAATCCCACCCCTACACAGTACAAATTCCAAGATGTAAGAAAGCCTTCTACTCAAATAGTTTCTTCCCCAGAACTGCTAGACGTTGTAATTCTCTTCTGGATTTCTGATTTCCCAACTGTACTGACATGCAGAAGTTCAAGTAAACAGACATCTTGGTGCTCAACTTCCTATATAGTATCCATGCAACATATGCACCCTGATTGTAGCCCCCTACATCAAAGTGGCACTTTGCCTTGTTTAGAGTGAAAATGCTATAAAAAATAAAATAGTTTGAAAAAAAATCTTTAAAAACATAGCGTAAAAATAATATAGCAATAAAAATATTACTGAAGAGACTTGGTTTTTGGGCTAGGATCAAAATGAGGTTTATAGTATATGGACATATTTATTTTACATAAAGTTTTTAAGCATTTGGAAAATTTTAAGTAGAATGGCCATTGGAGTAAATGTAGTATTATGGTGATTGATAATTCTAGTTAAGAGTAGCATAGACATTTTCTAGTTATCAAAGCAATGGATGACTAAGGACACCCATTTTTCCACATTTATTAATGGTCTTGTGCCTAATTTGTTGTTAATGTAATTTATTTATTTATTTATTTATTTTTTTGCAAATAAATATTTCAAAGTGTAATATTTGTTCTGACTTCAATCAGAGGAGGAGAAATTCTTCATTGAAGTAATTCTAATTTTTATTTCATCCAAATAGCCTTTTAGGAAAAGTTGGATATCCTCTACATAATAAAAACGATATTGTGTCAAACTTTGCCCTCGTGGGGGAGTCAAGTAAATAAATACTTAATTTAACTAGGTTTATAAAAACTCTAGGAGGAGGGGGCCGCTTGGCTTTGCCCGGTCGTAAAATACGCTTAAATATATTTTAATTTGCCAAGATTTCGTATATATTATTATAGAGTCATAATTTCAAAAGTAAAAAAAAAGTATTTGGGTGTCATTAGCGAGAATCGAAACCAAAAGCAAAACTAGCATTCAAAGCTGGTGACGTTACCACTGTACCAACGTGACATGCATATGAATTGATTAAAATTAAACTAAGATGAATGTACAAAATGTATAACAATTTTTTCAATTTTGACCCATTTTTAATCTATTAAAGACTATCTTAACCAGCTAAAGACTCATAAAAGAATGATGCGTAAAAAATCCAATCATTTGCAGCCCCTAGCGCCGCTCTGCCACTTTTAGTTTCGGAAGAGATAGAGTTTAAAAATATGAAGATAGACAGACAAACATAGTGAGTTTTATAAATTAGATTTTAAAATGGGCATAAAAATTGGATATAAAATATTTGTTAAACAAAGGAAAAAAACAAAAACAATTCGATTTCTTTCTTCACTGAAAGAAAGGGGAAAATGTACTGTTCTGATTATCTCCCTTGCTAATTAACCTCTTATAAAAAGGAGACAATTATTGAAGTAAAAATCGACTTGTTTGGAATCCAAAATGGCTGCCAATAAAAACAAACTACTCTAACATAACATGCATTAACCTTATCATAATTGTTAGCTTGGTTGGATTTTCTAGAAAACCTTTTTTATTTCTAAACCCATAGTAATGAGCATAATCGATTTGGTATTTATGATAGTAACGTCAGACGTTTTGCATCTTTCGTCTGATACTAACACCCTTGGCTTAGAGACATCAGTCCAATGATGCAAGAGACAATATTCGGCTTCGCACAATTATCATAGTATCACAGTTGCATCTTTGCAGGAGGACTATATTTAGGCATGCCTCAAACACAATACAGCGAAATGCATGTATTGATTTCCTATAACAGCTTTAATCTCGAATAATACTAAGACACAACGTACATTTATAAAAACAGGGTCGCCCTGATTCTTACTACAGTAAAATATCCAATCAATGGATTCAAGTCTTCACTACTATCCTCGTCTCCATCCAAGATGGCAGCTTTCCAAGTTATTTTTTCGTTCGGAACAGACCAGTTTTTTTTTTGTTTGTTTTTGTGCTTCATATTTTGTGGAATAATTAACTATAGATTGATACCATTGATGCTAAGTAGCAATAATGTGCTTTGAATTTAAGCTTATATATAGGTTAATGGTTATGATTGATTGGGTTTGACATAAGGTTATTGAGTTGCCAGGTACAAGGGTAGACAGCAGATTGGTTAATCTAATCATGTGTAATAATAGAATTTTTAAAAATTCGTTTTTTTTTTCACCACTTATCAAGGGCAAGACCGACTCGAGGATAAGAGTGAATGAGAAAGAATGATTATCACCCAAAAGATGCGGAACATTATGAAATACAAACGCTGATTAATGGTGTGAATTATATTTGATCACTTTTGGAGCAGTTTATGATAAGAATTTGTTGACATTCGATTTAAAGACGGCCAAGTTGTAATCAACAGGGAAACAGTCCTGTGGTAACATGTCACCTAAACGAGAAGCTCTTGCAAAGAAGCTTTGTCTGTCGAAATTCAGCCTAAATTTGAAGTGGTACAATCAGTTGCCATTTAAATGGCCACAGGAATATATAGGGTGTCCCAAAAGAAGCTGATGGAATTTAAATTCAACTGAAAGTACCACTCTATGATAGATATCAACTCCTTGATGGTGTAACGACTCATAATGACTTTAGTAGAGTTAATCAAGATGCTCTGAAATCTTTTTTCGATCGTTTGATGCTCCTATTGTTCTATCTTATATTTGATCAATTCAGCTTCTTTTGAGACACCCTATACTTTGAAAGCAAATGTTGATATAGTTTGTTAGAGGCAGAATATTGATAGCTATTACTGATGTGGTTTGATTGTAGCCTATTAAATAAAAGGCCGTTTTATCAAAGTCACGTTGCCTAATGACGTCGCAGAATAAAGTACAATAGCCATAGTTAAGCGATAAACAATGATTACAGATAGTTATTTTTTGTTTCAAGTCTTAAGGAAATTGTTGAGTGAGGGATTTCTAAAACTAAAAATTTTATTTTCCAAAGGATAAAGAATTATTTTATATTTGGACACTTCAATTAAAAGGGATTTTTTTTTTTTTGTTAGGAAAATACTGTGGTGAAATTTTATTTTTAAAAGTGTATTTAATCATTGATTTTTAAATGCACCAGTTTAAAAATATTTTTTAATAAGATTTTTTGATAATACAGCTGACAGCGTCTATTTTCTATCAGGTATTGTGACATAAACCTCAAGAATTGTCTCTAATAGGTTAATATGCATGATCATAAAAAAACAGTCACTTTTGGACCAGTTTCATAAATCTCCCAATAATTTCATTGAAAATTGAAACAAAAAATGACTATTCACGTAATAGTCGTCTATTGCCTAATTGTGGCCATTGTACTTTATTCTGCGACGTCATCAGGTCACATTACTTTAGTGGAACGGTCTTCTATTTACGTAGGCCATGTTTTAACACTAGGTTCATGTGTCGTCATGGATTGGTTAATTTAATCGTTTAGGCTAATAATATCATTCGAAGTGAGAGCATCACTTACAATTTAAATGTTAATCAGAAAACAATATCGGATAAAAGATTTAGATCCCTGGTGAACACTCTGAAATATGAGAAGAAATTATTCACAAAGGAAATTACTGAATTATTAACGAAGGAGTTATGAATACAACACACTGGAAACTCGATGAGTGCTTTATTCATCGAAATTATGTTGTTTTTTTTTTGGGGGGGGGGTTAAGCAAAGAGGGCTTCCTTAAGAAGAAAGCTGTTAATTTCAACTGTGGAGAAATGAAGACTCAAGGGATAGTGATGAAATGAGAGAAGGTTTTAATTGTATTAAAAGTAACAAGTCACTTTTTCTTCCATTGTACCACGTGATCCTAGTCCGGGTGGGGGGAAGAGAGAGAGAGAGGTTCAGAAACATCTTGATCATCAATGCTTTTCAAAGTGTTGCCATAGATGTCAACAAATACTCTCAGAATATGCTTAGGAAGGTCATTTATGAAGATAATAAGAAAGAGATCAAGGCTCAAAATAGATCTTTAGGCATTGATATCATTTGTTTGAGACTTCTGCCGATCAACAAGACAATAAGAGAAAAAAATTGACAGTTGAAAAGACATTTCTAGATATTCCATAGCTAGAAAACCTGTGAAACAAACTTTTGTGCTTATCATATCAAAGGTCTTTCGTGTATCGCCCTAGAAACGAAGGCTAGATTCAGTTCATTAATTTCATTACAAAAAATAAACAGTCAGCATGTCAGTTGTTGATCGTACAGGAAGGAATTTATATTGCTTGTCACTAAGTTGATTGTTTCTGCTTAGGTGGTTGTCAACTCATTGAATTATAACAGATTCAAGCAACTCATGACACACACGAGTGATCAGTTTGTATGGAGATACAGGGAAATAATCTATATGTAAAACAGTAGCTGTATATGTGTCTGCATGTGTTTGTAAATATTTAACCGATAAGCTCTTAAACTACTAGTCACATAGCACTGAAATTAATAGATAATAGTAATCATACACCAAGGATTGTTTATGAGTGAAATGGATGAATAACGTATACAAAAATATGTCGGCAAATTGAAATGCAAAATGTCCATTTCAACTTGCTAGTATTTCTATTAGTTTTGTGCATGCGGAAATTCATTCATTGCTAGAAGTGATTTAATTTTAAATCTCTCTTGTCTGTCTGTCTGTCTGTCTGTCAGGTTAGCTCAAATGGTAAGGAATGCGGTTGGAGTGCTAAATGTTTTGGTTTCGATTCTAGCTGATGGCACCTAAATCATATTTTTTAAAACTTTTGAAATCAGTACGATTAGTTTTTTTGGAAAAAGAAATCCAGCAGAGTGCTCAATTAAAAGGAAAGGAAATTATATATATATATATATATATATATATATATATACAGGGTGACCCCCAAAAAAACAAAAGCTAAATGGAGGCCATCTTTTTTTTTTTTTTTTTTTATTACATTTTCACCCCAAACAAGGCAAATTGCCACTTTGGTGTAGGGGGCTACTATCAGGGGCAACAACTACTGGGGTACTATGTAGGGATTTGGGCAGCAAGGTGTCGGTTCACGTTACACTTGAACTTCTGCACGTCAGTACTGTTGGGGAAGCAGGGACCTGGAATGGAATTCCAGAGTCTTGCGGTTCTGGGGAAGAAACTATTGGAGTAAAAAGATCTTTTACATCTAGGAACCTCTACAGTGTGAGGGTGGGATCTAGTAGCCTGTCGGGTTTGTCGAGGGTGCTCGCGTCGTGGGGGCACAAGTGATTGCAGTTCGTCAGAGCATTCACCACTAAAATACTTGTAGAAAAAGCAGAGGGATGCAACATTTCGTCGATGGGACAGAGGCTGAAGCTTAGATGCCAGTTCAGGGCCTATCAGGTTTGCGACTCTCTTTTAAACCTTGTCAAGGAGCGAGAGACTAGTAGCAGATGCACCAGCCCAGATGTGGCAGCAATACTCCATACATGGGCGAATGGTGGCCTTATAGAGGTACAGGATACTTTCGGGTGTTAGTAGTTTTCTAGCACGGTAGAGAGAGCCTACCTTTCTTGCAGCGGCCCTGGCAATGCCTTCAATGTAATTGTTCCAACTCATGTTTCCTGTGAACGTTAGGCCAAGGAGTTTGAAAGATGGACTCTCAGATAAAGAGTCGTTGGCCATTGCTATGGGTGGTAGAGAGGGTTTCTTGTAATTATTGAATGAAACTAGTTTAGTCTTGGCAGCATTGAACGCGACCAACCACTTTTGTCCCCATTCCACTACAGATTGGAGGTCTTCCTCTAGTGTTTCTGCCATTTCTTTAGAAATGTGTTCATCCGTCTTCCTGTCGTGTCTGCCATAGAGTGTAGTGTCATCAGCATATATACCCATCTCAGAGGCAATGTTGTCGGGGAGGTCATTTATGAATATCAGGAACAATAGAGATCCAAGGATAGAACCCTGGGGCACTCCCGCATTTATATCATATTGTTTAGATGTGCGACCGTCGAGGACTACCTGGATTTTTCTCTTATCTAAGAAGGATTTAATTATGTTAAGTATTCTACCAGTGATACCGTATGATCTGATTTTACTGAGGAGACCCTCATGCCATACCCTGTCAAAAGCCTTAGATATATCTAGAGCTACCGCTCTGCCTTCCCCCGCTTTGTCCAGTGAATGGTATATACGTTCAGAGATCACAGTGAGGATGTCTGCTGTGGAACGGGCTTGTCTAAATCCATATTGTTTGTCAGTCAGTAGTTTAGCATCTGTAAGATGATGGACTAGAGTATGGTTAATTATGGTCTCAAATATTTTTGCAAAAAGTGGGAGGAGGCTAATGGGGCGATAATTTGATGGGTCAGTCCTTTCGCCAGAATTCTTGAATACTGGTACAACAGAAGCAGTTTTCCAACAGCCCGGAAAGCAAGCTTCATTAAGACATTTGTTGTAGAGTTTGGAGAGAACTTGAGCTACTTCGGCTGAGCACTTTTTTAATAGCACAGCTGGGATAAGATCGGGTCCACATGCTTTTGAGGTGTCAAGGTTTTTTATGATAGCATGCACCTGAGCAGGGGTGGTTTTCAGATCGTCTAGTGTGGCGTCTGTCCGCATAGGAAAGTCAGGTAGGGGGTGGTTGGAAGGGTCCAGTGTGGAGTTTGAGGCAAACCGACTGGCAAGCATGTTAGCCTTGTCGGTTGCTGAGGAGACAATCTCGTGATTGTTGGTTAGTGGGGGAATTGTTGATTGCCCATTATTTACTACACTGTTGTAGATTTTCCAGAAGTCTTGAGTTCCTAGTTTTTGTGCTTCGATGCGCTTTTTAGTGGTTTCCGTAAATTCTCTCTTAGCTGTCGCTATTTCTTTCTTAACGTTATTTCTAGCTTCTATATACTTCAGTCTGTTTGAACTGGACTTATGTCGGTTAAACCTACGGTATGCATGCTGCTTTTGAGTAATGGCAGTTGCACAAGTCGACGTAAACCATTGGGGAGAGTGGGGCTTACTATAAAATTTCCGCATGGGAACATGCGCTTCGATTGCAGTTTTGAACCAGTCAGTGGTCTCGTTTGCACACTGTTCAGCAGGGAGAGAGAAAATATTTTTCCATGGAGCATCTCTAATTAGTTCCCTGATGGCTTCCCAGTCAGCCTTATTATAATATCTCGTTGTTTTGAGCACTGGCTCTTCAGTTTTGGGTCTAGAGTTTAGGGCGATTTCAACCATTATCACTGCATGATCAGCGTTCCCGAGTGGGCTGTGGGCCTTCGTTATGCAGTCATCGGGAACTGTGGTCAAAAACAGATCTAGAAGTGATGTGTGTTGTTCTTCCTGGTCAAGGAAACGGGTTGGAAACGTAACAATTTGTGATAGGGAGTGAGATATAGCGAAGCTATGGGTTGTGCTGCCCGCTGCATCTGTGTGAGTAGAGAATCCAAGCCAGTTTTTGTGGTGGACATTAAAGTCACCAAACACATGTATTTGTGCGCTAGTGTCGAGGGACAGTGCCGTGTCTATGCTGTCAGATACTTTGTTTATTATGGAGCAGTCCTGAGTCGAGGGAGAGCGGTAGAGAAAATAATAGTAGCTAATACTGTGTTGCACGTTTAGTCTAAAGCACATAAAGGCTTGATCATCTGTTTCTAGGTTTGTTTCTCTAGTCAAGGGAAGGGTATTACGAATGTAAACTCCAAGTCCGTGCATATGTCTGTCAGAGTCCTTACGGCAGAGTGGGAGATATCCAGGCATGTTAAAGTGGTTAGAGGGAATGGAGGAGTGTAGGTTAGTCTCACTTAGTGCTAAGATATCCGGGGTATTTGTTAAGAGAAATGCTTCAACATCAGCTAAGTTAGTTCTAAGCCCACGGATATTTGTGAATGAGAGCCTCAAGGGAGGAGGCAAGTTGAATTTGTTTGTCCCTAATCCTGGTTTAAGCTTATTTTTAGATTGTAGATCATATGCTGTAGAACGGAGAAAAAAAAGGCCAAAGACCCTAGTGTTTTGATGTGATGTTTTGAATATAATAAACTAGTTATGACCAAAGTTTCATTTCATTCGAACAAAACACTAAGAAACAGGGCCTAATTAGATTTGGGGCCCGTTTTTTTGTGGGTCACCCTGCAAAATATTCAATAGAGAATTGGCTCTGTAATAATAAATAGGAAATCTGCATGAATTCAAATATATTTAAACGTATTTTACGACGCCCCCCCCCGACTAGTCTTCAGTATTTTTAAATATTTGTCTCCCAGCCTATAAACGAACACTTCTAACCATTATGCTAAGAAAAAAAGTGAACTAAACTTGATGAAATGCACGAATTTTAGACAATAGTCTCATTATATAATAGTCTCATTATACAATCAATGTGTAAGAAAAATATTCAGCTCCATTTTATTTTCTTGTACAAATTTTGGTTAATAATTTTATTAACTAAAATTTTTGTAATGAAATTAATGAAGTGACAGCTACTTCAATAGATCTATTGGAGAGAAAGAATTTGGGATCATATTTACAGGAGATTATGTTAGAAGTTGAGCAACTATTTTACATTACATTTAAACTTCTGCTTATTAATACAGTTAGTAGAAGCAGGAAATGGAGTGAATTCCAAACTCTAGCAGTTTGAAAGAATAAACTATAAGAGTGAAAAACTTCCTCTATAGTAAACGCATAAGATTTTACTGCTTGTAAGGTTATTCAACGGTATTTACATCGAGGGGGAACTAGTGCTGCAAATTCGTCTAGGCACATTCCATTAAAATACTTGTAAAACAAGCACATGGATGTGACATTGCAATGATGGGACAGGGATTGAAGCTTAGTTGAGAGTGCGGCATCTATTAAATTGGACTCCTTTCTGTACTCTGCCTAAGAGTATAAGACTAGTAGTAGATGCACCAGCCCATGTAGAAATACTCCATACATAAGTGAATGGTGGTTTCGTAAAGATATAGAATACTCTCTGATAGGAGTAATTTTTAGCACGGGAACCCATGTACTTTGCAGCAACCTTGGCAATGTCTTCGATGTATTTGTTCAAATTCATGTTGCCTGTGAATATTAAGTTGAGGAGTTAGAACGATTCTTGCTTCATAGAAACTTTCTACGGCTTATGAATAAATTTATTTCTAGCTGGAAACACATCCTCATTATTGATGGAACAGTTACAGCGCATGTGCTGTATGGAAATCAACTAATAAGCGAACCTAGTATAGAATTTAACACGATATGGGAAACGTTAATCATAAATAATAAATAATATACAGGGTGGGACGATAAATTTGTTGCCTTTAAGAAAATACTACAGCTATATTTTTAAACCTTTATTGAAAAAGATTAATTCATGTAACTTGATTATATAGTAGAGCTGAAATCTATTCAATGTAGCCGCCTTCAGCTTCAATCACCTCTTTGATACGAGTCCAGAACTGAGAGCATGCCTTTTCCCAAAGTGCCAGCAGTAGCTAGGCGAATACACGGCAAATACTTTGGTGTTGTGGAAGGGCACGTTGGTGATGTTCTCGATGTATGGCCAAACAAAGTAGTCCACCGGATTCAAGTCAGGGGAGGAGGGGGCAATTGGAAGAAGGGTACAAGTCGTAGCACTCCTTCTGAAGACAAGCCTGGGTCATCTTGGATTTGTGGGCCGGCACTAAGTTCTGCTGCCACACCAAAGGTGCCAGCGGCCACCTAATTGCACGAGAGGATCACTACACTTTTCAGCACATCTAGGTACACTTTGATGTTGACTTTCAAGCCAACTTCAAAGATGTGAGGTGGCATGATCTGGCCCTCACTTGAAATCACACCAAAGACCATAACCGTAGCCAGAAACTTCGTTAAGCTCTGCCCTTAAGCGTTGAACCATTCAGATTTGCATTTAAAGGGTACTGGCAGTGGTCGTGTATTTTTTTTAGCAGTGTATATCAAAATTAATACAATTTATAACTTTTGAAATTTACATTTTAGTGACTTTACTTGAAAATTCAAAAAGTCTAAAAGATAAAATAAAAAAAAGGTAATTACAACTTCTCTTCCAATTTTCGGATTTTTTAGTTCTGCCCAAATACATTTTATTTTAATGAATTGATAGTTGTTATTTCTTCTAAGGAATTAAGGGCAGAATAGATTCATTGATTGATATAATAATTAAATTAATGATTTTGCGTTACGAAACAGTTGGTGTCAAGAATTGTGAATATCAACATAATTATAAAGGAATTAATTGTATGATGGTCAACATCATAAAATTTGGAATGTAGACTTTTGTCATATATACAGTGTGACCCCAAAAAAACAGAGGACATTCAATTGTTTTTCTGAGCATTTTACAGTCAACGAAGAAAAAAAGGTCAAAGACCCTAGTGTTTTGATGTGATGTTTTGAATATAATAAACTAGTTATGACCAAACACTAAGAAACGGGGGCTAATTAGAGTTGGGGCCCGTTTTTTGGGGGGTCACCCTGTGTATATATATAATATATATATGTGTGTGTGTGTTTGTGTGTCGTAATAAATAGTAATAAAAAGGAATTGTACATCTAGAAAACAAAATAAGTTTAAGGCACCTAAAATCCATACTAGAATTTTATGCAAGGATCCATGGCATAGTGGATATACTACTTGAAATATTCAGTCCTAAAAGTTATACTTCTGAAGATTCAATTCTCAGTGCAAGCGACATTCAAAATAAGACTTAGGACTTCTACCCAGTCATGACTGACAGAAAGAGAGCATACTACCTTTGTGAATTAAATAAAAGATTCCATTTAAAAATTTTCAGTGTCCAACACGATACACCTGAAGAAGGTCGTAGATTACATCAACTGAAACGTTGTAAAAAAAAAAAAAAATACTCAAGATGAAAACAGTAGCCCGAAGTCTCTAAATAATATGAATAATCAAAAATTCAGAAACGTAGTCTTGTTTGTTCTTGCGTCATTGTTTTAAATATTTAATGGATGACCATTGGAAAAAAGTGAAAGCAAGATTTGGAACAGGAAAACAATTTATCACAGAATCATTTGATTGGTTTTATTCAGTAATCTAATAACATTTCAGAAAGAAAATGGTTGAAAAAAAAAAAAAAAAAAAAATATGGGATGATAATTGCATGGATGTTTAAGTGCCATTTTATTGTGCCATAATTTTTATTGTCCCACCATGACACAGAACTGTATCAAATACACTTAGGTAATGTGCTTGACCCCGATTTCACCATAAAATAAATATTTCTCAGCTTATTTACTTTAACACTTTCCATTCAAACGTCCTGAGTATCACACAAATTTACAACCAATGGTTGAGGCCCAATTTGCAAACTTTGGATAGTGTGGAGTCACCCTTTAGTCATTGTTACTCTCAGGTCCACTTTAATCCGGTGTGGTAGTATGTGTGTCATGGTTATAGTTAGGGTGTGGTAGTATGTGTGTCAGGGTTAGGGTTAGGGTGTGGTAGTATGTGTGTCAGGGTTAGGGTTAGGGTTAGGGTGTGGTAGTATGTGTGTCAGGGTTAGGGTGTGGTAGTATGTGTGTCAGGGTTAGGGTGTGGTAGTATGTGTGTCAGGGTTAGGGTGTGGTAGTATGTGTGTCAGGGTTAGGGTGTGGTAGTGTGTTAGGGTTAGGGTGTGATAGTATGTGTGTCAGGGTTAGGATTAGGGTGTGGTAGTATGTGTATCTGGGTTACGGTTAGGATGTGGTAGTATGTGTGTCAGGGTTAGGGTTATGGTGTGGTAGTATGTGTGTTAGGGTTATGGTGTGGTAGTATGTGTGTCAGGGTCCCATCTTTGGCTTCAATAGAATTTATTTCACTTTGACACACAATACTAAACTATCTTGGAAACTTTAAGAATTGAAATCTATACGACCTTAACATCCACTTTTCTACCTTTGTTTTTCTGCTTGTTTCCCAACGCTATCAACTACTCAAGCTTTCCCTCCCAACCATAATGGTATGGCACACAATTTTATCCAGTGTTCAATTCCCAGTTTGGGAGCTTTGAGGAGTGTAGAGTCGCCTCTTAGTTAGCAATACTTCTGAGTCGACTTTTACCCAGAGTAGTTAATACCTATCAAGGTCCAATCTCTGGGTTAAATAAAAACAAAATCGTTTCTTAAAAATATACATACAAAACAAATGAATCTTCAAACCAATCGTATATAAATCACAAACTGTCAAAACATACTCAGTCTTGAATTTAAAATGCGACCCAGATTGGCATTTTTATCCCTGCCTTACATTTGTATGAAGACATATATCATTATAACACATTACTGGTTATTAACTTATTATATTATTATTATTGCTGTTGCATTATTATCGTTAGCATTATTATTATTATTATCTCTACTTATAAACCTGTGATCTTGTTATCATCGTCGTCAATATCATCATCATCATTTTTATCATCATCATCATTATTATTGTTGTTATTATCATCCTTATCATCATCTATCTATCGATCTGTAATTTTATAACAACCCACCACCTCCAAAATCCACATTTCTCAGTCCTTTCCATCCTTTTTCAACCTATCCTATTAAATACCCGAGAACACCCACCCACCCAACTCTAAGTATAACATATATCCCAGTTTTGGATGCTTTCAGTGCCCCATTCATGGGGTAAATAGAAACTATTGTTGACAGATTATTTGTTTACTAAATATATATGCTTATAAAAAAAAATCAAGATATCGTATACAAAAGATATTCACGGTTTAAGTATGAAATAACCCAGCATCATTTGATATGCCGTAAAACCCAACAAGCAACAAGAATTTTTAAATGGCAGGAAGTACAGTTGTTGTTATTATTATTATTATTATTATTATTATTTTGTTAAAAAATTAAGATTTTATTAGAAAACTATTTCTTTTTATTTCTATAATATCAATCAGAAATAAAAGTGTAAAAATGATTTATGGATATTTAAGGGACAGGGTTGGGTGCGAGGGTATTTCTTCTTTTTCAGTTGAAATGAAGATTTTATCAAAAAGGGGAGGTTTTTGAGTTTTCTTTCCAATCGAAGACATCATCGTCTGACGACTCATGGAAAAGAAATCTATATTCAACCGCGAAGATAATGGAGGAATCAAATATATCCCACAACTCATTAAAATAATAGCATTTCATAATAAACACAGGAGAGGTGGGGAAGTGCATAAAATAATTTATGGATGTTTTTGGTTCGCCTTCTTTGGTGTACGAGAATCTTTCAGTGTTTGGAAAATTTTTATTCCTTTTCAGTTTAACTGAAGATTATATTTTAGAAATAGTTTTGTGCTTATCATAAATCGGATTTTTGTGAGACTATTCATGAGAATTAAATATATTTCAACCGGAATGGAAAGTTCTTTCTATTTTGGAGGAAAATTCTTTGTAGACGTTTTGTTTTATAAATGATTGGTTCATAAAAATGATTGAAGGTAAAAAAAAAAATAAAAATAAAAATGATAACTCATGATATATTGTCAAATCAATACTATACATACAATAAAATATTCAATAGAGAATTGGCTCTGTAATAATAAATAGGAAATCTGCATGAATTAAAATATATTTAAACGTATTTTACGACAGGGCAAGCCTCCCCTCTCCCTTCAGAGTTAAGAGGTGAATATTATTCTGAAGTCAGTATATAGATAGGTAAGAAAAATAGCCGCTAAATCAACTAAACATTATTTGTATGCATGCACAAATATACAGCTATACATAAAGTCAGTTCATTTTGAATGATTTCTTATCCATCTGATGATAGCTCAAATAGTAACAACTAAAGCGGATATGTTTTGGTTTTGATTCTAGCTGACGGCACCCAAATCATTTTTTTTTTAAATTTTTAAAATCACTACTATATTGGGTATAATATAATCTATAATAATCGATAGAGAATTGATTCTATAATAATAATTACAAAATCGCATAAATTAAAATATCATATTTAAGCATATTTGATGACCGGGCAACACTGGATGCCGAGCTAGTAGAGAATGTCTATGAATCAGGGCAAAGAAAAAGAGACTGAGAATCCGTATTATAAAAAATGTTCGTTAAAAGTTTATAAACATTTTGTTACTTTTCGATCTTATGTAATTTAATTTTTTACTACAAAAATGTGCAAATTTCGTTAATTTTAACTTTCTTCGGACTGGTATTATATATTTTGTATAGCATGTAGATATACATACTGTACTGAAGCAACATTCACCCTATGAGGGTTGAACTGGTTTTCTCTAAAGGAGAAAGTTTCATGGGAATATGAAATTCACAATTGGTTCCCAGTCGTGTGTAAGCAGTCCGCAGTCGCTTATATTGTCTATCAATTGTGCTCCATGTTTATTCTATTCATGACGGACTAAAACGTTACAAAAATGGTGACAAGGATACAATTCAAATTCAAGTGGCGAGAGATCAATTATGTAACCGTCTTAAGACAGGTATCGCAACTAGTAGATAGTAAGAATGAAAATCAGTTTTCATATCAAGTGATTCACGTAATTTGATAATAGTAATACCTTGCGACTGAGAAATATTTCCTTTACATATATTTTCCATGTTATATTCTTAGTGGTTTGCATTAGACGAGCATCCTCTGACCTATTACTGCGCTTTTATAATGCATCAACCACTTCTGCTCAAATTACTGTCAGTGTTAATAGCATTTCAATATTGACAAGAGAATGAGACGTAGGTTCAGTTGCAGAACACACGATCTCTCTATATATCTGTTTATCTCTCTATATATCTGTTTATCTCTCTGCTGTTGTTCAAGTGTTTTCACATCCCTGTATCTGTTTTACAAGTATAATACTTCAATGGAATGTGCTCCAATAAACACACATAACTTGTGCTCCCTCGAAATGCATAACTTGTGCTCCCTCGACATGCATAACTTGTGCTCCCAACTAACATGACAAGCAGCAAAATTCCACCATTATCTGTTGAGATTCCTAAATGCCGGAAGCCTTCTACTTTAATAGATTCTCTTCTCGGACTGCTAGACTATGGAATTCCCTCCTTGTTTCCTGCTTCCACGATTGCAAGAACTTTAAATGTGATGTGAACAGACGTCTCACTGGTCACCTCCCTCAGTCTCCTGTTAGACACAATCCCAAATAGTAGACCCGAACGTTCCAAGTGGCAAGATATCTTGTCTGAGGTGAAACTGGGTAAAAACAAAAAAAACAAGCATATCAACCTTTGATGAATTAAAGCATGTCTAATCCCTGAGTGGCTTCCAGGCCTTGATAAGTGGTGATCACTGTGTAAAAAAAAAAAAAAAAAAAAATGTATTTCTATTATCTTTAAAAGAATGACATGCTGATATGTGAAAATATGACATGCTGATATGTGAAAATACGATGATATATCTTTATTGTTAGTGGTGGTGAAAGTGTGTGAGTTAGTGAGCAAATAAGATGCACAGAAATTCGATGAGTGATCTCAGCCAAATTCCCGATCATTTAAAAATATCGATTTCAGGTTATTATACTTTACTGTCAACATAGTCACGATCCCAGTGCCGGGATGTTTCTTTCTACAACTTTTTGTGGGTAGTTCAAATCAACAATTATTTTATTTTTGGCAATCCACTATATCTGTTTTTCTCAGCCAGGTTGTCTGACTTCAACCAATGATTATTTTTGACAACCAATCATGTCATGTTATTTTCTTCCAGACAGGTGTGTGCACATGCACAGTGAACATACTTCTGTAGATTCAACCTAGATATTTAATGATAGAAAGTCTCTATGACTTCAAGGCTCCAACATTTTTTTAATAGTTGGACACCATGTATGGATATACCACTGGATGCAGTGATTGGTGTTGTGCCTAGAACAGATTCCAGTTAGAATATCAGTGTGCTATCTATACGGTGACTTGTGTGAAAACCGAAAACAGATACTTATGGCACACTACAAGCAACAAAAGGGCCACGATTACTAAATTTGCATACATTAAAGAGCGTAAGAGAAAAAGAAACGTTAAAAAAAAAAATAAATAAAAAACAGAGCAGTCAGCACATCTGCTACAGAATCATGCCACTGGTTCCCTACATGTGGGAATTACTTCAAGGTTTGGACCGAATCCACAGAATAACTGCATGATCACAATCATCTTCGTAAGCAATAGACAAACATCATGTTGAGTTGTTAATCTATCAGAAAACACTGGAAACAATTAAAATGGTTGATTATCATGATGAAATTATAATTATCGATTATTATTATTATTATTGGTAAAAGTATATTGTTAGATAGAAATATTTTACAGATGTGAAAATTTATGTTAAGTTGAATATTTAAATTTGATTGTTGTCAGGAATGTTAATTTGATGTTAATTTGATAGAAGGAATTTAAGCTAACCATAATATAAGCAAAAATACGTGACAAAAACCCAGTACATATCTTTACATGTAGTGATGACGTAATAAAAATATATATTTTGAGATGTAGCGTTGTAGTTACGTGGGAAATAAGTTTCGATATGCAACGCATTAGAAAAGGATAGGGGGTTTATGCCTATGGAAGACAGAAGGGATTGACTTAGAAAAATGTAATCTCATACAAGCATGCCAACTTTGAAAAAGAACCCAACAAAGTATAAATGATTATATCAAAATATAATTTCCTTTTCTGAGCGTTTTCACTTTTGGAGAGAAGCGCCTTTAATTTCAGGACGCATGGAAGGAAGATTTGAGCTATGTTTTTGCTGGTGTTCCAACCGACAACGATATCCATAAACTGTTCATTTATGTAAACACACATCAAAACCCAAATAGAGAATACACTAGACGAATCGCATATCAAAGTAGGCTTTGAGATTAATGACAACTAAGAGAATACAATTTTATGTCAAACCTAAGGGCGACTATAGTTAACCATAGATGAAATTGTGACATGTACTATTACTAGATCAGAGTCAACCTAGGATTAATGGCAACTGGAAAATGACTTCACACTCCCCAAAAGTTCCTAATTTGGGGTTTCACGACTAGATGTGGTGTAAAGGCATACCATGTTGGATATAAGAATGGGTGGGGGGAATAATATGATTGATTTACGTCCAAGATTTTTTGTTCAATTTTTAGCACGAAAAAGAACATGAAATGATATAGCACTTAAAGAGTGCATACCTGCACTATGTGTTATATCATTACTTTTAAGTGACTGCTATACTCCACTGATTAATGAAATGGCGACAATTAAGTCTTGCTTTAAAAGTAAAATAAAAAAATTAATGAAAATGTTAAAACCTAGACAATTGCATCGACTTCCTCAGATTATATTAACAGCTTAATTAAAATAATCCCTGACTTGTGGGTTAGTATATGTATGTGAAAGGCAAGGAAGGGCAGACAGAAAGGAAGAAAGATAGAGAGAGGGAGAGAGAAAGATATATTAAAAGAATATGTATTGGAGGAGAGAGGAGTTAAGGGTATTGTCTAGGATAGCATGAAATTGATATGGAAAGACTGAGTGAAATAAATATTGAAGTTTAAGAGAGAGAGGGGGGGAGGAGTCAAAAAAGAGAAATAGAGTATGGAAAAGAATGCATGGAAGAGATTGAAAGAGAAACAGATAGATGTTAAGAGAATAAGAGAATAATTGAAATAGAAAGTGACAGTGAAAGTAAGAGAGAGAGAGAGAGAGAGAGAGAGAGAGAGGAAAAGTGAGGGAGAGTGAAACATAAAGGAGAGAGAAAGGAAAGGAGAGGGGCAGTGGAAGAGAGAATGAACGTAACAGTGAGAGAGAAATATAGAGTGAACGTGAAAGAGAGTGAAAATAAGGGTAAGAATGAAAGAGAGGCTGAGAGTATGTATATCAAATTTTAGTCATTCAATAAATTTAAAAATTTCTCCTCTGAAGAGATGGTAGACATCGAAATCCTATAGGATAAGGAGTTATATTTTAAATGTATTCTTTGTCTTACATAGAATAAAAAAAATCTTTTGATTTGAAATTTAACCATTACACGTCATAAGAGAGAGAGAGAGAGAGAGAGAGAGAGAGAGAGGGGGGAGGGGGAAGACTGGGTGAATGAAAATAAGAAAAGAGTGAAGGTGAAAGCAAGAAAGAGTATGAAAATGAAAAGACAGAGAGAGTGAGAAATTAATAAAAGTGTGACAGAAAAAGAGTTATGAAAAGAGAGGGCGAGAGCGAGAGAGAGAGAGAGAGAGATGACATCAATATTCAGTAATTGAAATGTATTCAAAACTTAAATGAAATGCTAGTTTTTCTTCATAAAAGGAAAATGTCTCAAATTATTTTGATTTTTTCATTTTATTTAATCACTTCCTTTTTTATACAGTTCAGATTAATTTCATTTCGTTATTTTCGTTATTTAAACTTGATTATTCTTATCCTTCTGATTTTTATTATCTTCTATTGATACTATTTCGTGAAGTGTTCAGTTTTTTATTGTTCATTTTACAGTTTCAGAAAAGAGCAAGTCTAGCATGGAGAGGCTCCATGTTTTGACAAGCTTCTGGGTTTGACCTTTACTCCTGATCTAAAATGGAACACGTACATAAAATCTGTTGTCAGGGACGCTGGGAAAATGGTGGGATCCTTCTACCGCTCCAGAAGATATCTCACTACTGATGCAGTTCTCTATCTGTATAAAAGCCAAGTACGTCCAAGGATGGAGTACTGCTGCCACATCTGGGCAGGAGCTGTTAAAAACAGCCTATCCTGCCTTGACAGAGTACAAAATAGACTTCGTGGTTTAGTGGGGGATGCCCTTTTCTCTTCCCTGCAACCTCTCTCCCACAGAAGAGACGTTGCAAGTCTGTCTTTGTTTTATCGTTATTTCCATGGCAGGTGCTCGTCTGAGCTCAAATCCCTCGCCCCCCCCCTCCTCGCCAATCTTTCATGAGAAACACCCGTCTGGCTGAAACTACTGTCAATAATTTTCCCCACTCTTTATCTGTGCCTAAATCCAAACGTAGATTCCATGAGCAAAGCTTCTTTCTTAGAACTGCACGCCAGTGGAACTCTCTGGTGCTTGCCTGTTTCCCACCTGACTACAACTTGGACGTCTTCAAGTTCAACATAAACAAACTCCTGACAAACCGCCACCTTAAGTAAGACATTCTATCAAAGCCCCCAATACTAATGATTACTACAATACTATCTCATTGATTACTGTACACGCAATAACCCTTATCCCTGAGTGGCCTTCGGGCCTTGATAAGTGGTGACCCCCATGTAAAAAAAAAAAAAAAAAAAAGAGCATGCAGGTCCCCTCCACGAATGAAAAAATTACTTTCCCCATGATTAATGTTTGTGCAAAATTTCATAAAATTCCAAGGTTATTGAGAAAAGTACAAACAAATGAATGGATGAGCGATTTAGGGCAATGTTGCCCCTATAATGCCCCCTTAGGAGATCAACCAATTTCCTGGAAAATCCGTTCTGGCAAAAATTTACTTTCACCATGACTAATGTTTGTGCAAAATTTCATAAAATTCCAAGGCATGGTTATTGAGAAACGTGCAAACAAACGAACAGGAGTGAATTACTAGGTCCAATCCTCCCTTTATTGGGAGACCAACAACAAATGGCATTTTTTTAGTGTGTCCTTTCGACCTGCTTCTGTAGCAATGAAAACGTTTTTTTTTTCAAGTGTGACAAACTAATCAACGGACAAAGTGTGACAGACCAACCAGTGAACAGAGTGTGATACACCAACGGACAGAGCTTTTTATAGAGCTGCATAGACATGCCTAAAATTTATTTTTTACTAATGCGTTACCATTCATCAAGACTAAGATAACGGTTAATGCTGGACGAATTTTTAACTGAATGATGAATATTATGAGAGGATTGAAAATGATGAAGGAACAAATTTGATTACATCTAGGAACAGTTTATAAGTACTTCTTGACATTGGATTTGAAGTTCATCTTTTTGTAGCCTGCATGGAAGCAGTCCAGTGGTAATGTACTCCACAGTTCTTCATTATCTGGTTGAAAACAATTTCATAATTTTCTACATTTTATTTTGTCCATATAATTTGATTTTGGTTTGGTCTCTGTTTTATAGTATATCAACTCCCTTTGAGTAATTTCAGGCTAAAATAGAGTGTATTGTCAACAATTGTATACAATTGATTGAATACAAGTTGGTATTTTACACATATTTTCGAGAAATTGTGGGTGTATTCATATTTGGATACAATAGATGGAATTTGAACTTAGCCAATCACAGAGTGCGTGTTGATATCCTATCATTTGTAATATCATTCACCACATTGTATGCCAAGGGAATCCACCCATATCACTTGAGTCTTTGACACTGGTAAACCATTCCTGGTTCTAGCGACGAATACATAATATATAGGCCAGTTATCAGCTATCATGTTTATTCTTTCAACCCAGGTCTTCAATTGGCCACAATTGCAGTTCCTCCTAGTGTGATCGGGAGTCATCAACTTATGAATGAATTTCTTTTCATCATTTCCTAACGTCGGACTTCAAGGCAATTCACACATGTCAATTGACAGATGCGTCTTTGGCCCATGTCAACCATTCCCTGTTCTAGCGACGAATACCAACAACGTGTGGGCCAGCATGTCTGTTTCCACCGTTTTAATTCATGTCTTTAATTGAAAGCCTTTGTATTTCCTCCAAACAAAAAGTGCATGTGAATTCCTCTTGAGGACATCAAAGAACATGCCCAAACCAATGAAGTCGCCTTTTCTGAAGAGTCTCTGTGATGCACCTTTACAGCTGGTGCATTTTTTATTTGATTAATGAGAGATGCATAGGATACACCGTATGCAGTACCTATCAAAAGTACATAGGATAGTCATGGGACTATAAAAAAAGAAAAGAAAGTACAACAATTGTCTGAAATCAAGGCTTATTTGACAGTTCCTTTTTTTGTTGGCATATATTACGTTAAGATGTAAGGGAAGACGCCACTCCTTATAATACTGAATGTTTATAAGTGGATATCACGTTGAGTCTGGTCAGTATTATATAGGTGACCATTTGGCAATACCAGGTGCTGTATGTAGATGACATCAACACCTCCCTGCAAGACCTGCAAAAAACTTACGTAGTTATCCCTCTTGACTGGGATATACATACGACTGGGGACCGCTTGTTAATTTAATATACCCCTGAAACTTTCTGTTTTGGAGGATGCAAGTTCAACTCGCCTAGAGTGTAAGTACCATTTATTGAGTCTTTAACACAATTCGATCAAAGATTGAACCTCAATCTCCCTGCCTGGTAATGTACACTAAAAATTATGCCAAACAAACCGGATCTTTAGTTATAGATGACACCATCTGGAATTAAATAACCTGAAAAGGGTTGATATGCCGTAAAACAAATCAAACAAAGAAAGGCGATTTTCTTGTTTTTCATTTTCAAATCTAATCAGTTAGGCATCAAATGTCTTTCTGTTCAGATACCAATAATAAGTATAATTGATCTCGTGTGCAAGCGACAACAACCAAAAATAATTTGGATGCATTTAAAACCTTAACCCAGTGACCTATAACATTTATTAATCTTACCAAATCACTAATCTGGCCCGGTTCTGTAACGATAACAACATTCAATGTCGTACTCTGACCTGTATACAAAGATATACGCATTTATATCCATATTTAATGAGACTTTCGTAGAGCATAAGACGGAGACATATTTTGTAAAGTGTCAGTCATATTCGATATTCTACTTTCGAGACGTTTAATTCGTTTTACTCTAATTTCAACATTAAATCTCAATAGTACTTCACAGAAAATAAAGTAAAAGCATCTCTCTTCATTGAGATGATTTTTTGGCTTGTATAATTAAATCAATATATATATATATATATATATATATATATATATATATATATATATAAACTTTTATTTTATTTCTTTGAGGGTGAAATTGAAAAAAAAGCCCAAAACTAAGCTCAAACACCTGAAATGTTACCAATAATTTGTTGGATATCTACATACCCCTACTATATTGATATGTCCCAATAATGTGTTGGGTATCTATATATTGATTTTTTTTTTTTTTTTTTTTTTTACACAGTGATCACCACATATCAAGGTCCGGAAACCACTCAGGGATAAGGGTTATTGCAAGTACATTACGTTAGTGTGGAGATTTGATGAAGTGTTTACTTAAGGGGGCGGTTCATTAGGAATTTGTTAACGTTGGACTTCAAGACATCCAAGTTGTAGTCCGGTGGGAAGCAGGCAGACGGAACAGAGTTCCACAGGCGTGCAGTTCTAAGAAAGAAGCTTTGTTCATGGAATCCACATTTTGATTTAGGCACAGATAAAGAGTGGGGGAAATTTTTCACAGTGGATTCAGCTAGACGGGTGTTTTTCGTGAAAGATTGGCGAGGGGGAACCAAAGATTGGAGTTCAGACGAGCACCTGCCATGGAAATAACGATAAAACAAGGATAGGCTCGCAACGTCTCTTCCGTGGGAGAGGGGTTGCAGGGTAAAGAAAAGGGCAACCCCACTAAGCCACGAAGTCTATTTTGTACTCTGTCAAGGTAGGATAGGCTGTTTTTAGCAGCTCCTGCCCAGATATGGCAACAGTATTACATCGTTGGACGTACTTGGCTTTTATATAGATAGAGAATTGCATCAGTAGTGAGATATCTTCTGGAGAGTTAGAAGGATCCCACCATCTTTCCAGTGACCTTAGCAACAGACTTGATGTACGTGTTCCATTTCAGATCAGGAGTAAAGGTCAAACCCAGAAGCTTGTCAAAACACGGGGCCTCACCCAGACGAGAGACATCCATCCCAATTGATGCCAGATGGGGATCAGAGCGTTGATGATGTAAGGATAGGAGTTTGGTTTTGGATGCATTAAAGGTAACCAGCCACGTCTTCCCCCACTGAACTACGCGCTCGAGATCAGAGGAGAGAGAATCAGAGAGGACTTTGTCATTTACAGCCTTTGATGTGTTGCCGTAGATGGTCGTGTCATCAGCATAGATGTCAACGAATGATTTAAATATGTGTTTAGGGAGGTCATTGATGTAGATCAGGAAGAGAGTTGGGCCCAGGATTGACCCCTGAGGGACTCCAGCATTTATATTGCAGGCCTCCAATTTTTGTCCATCGACCACTACTCTTATGAGCCTATCGGAGAGAAATGATTTAATGATTGAGAAAACATTTCCAGTTATACCGTAGCTGGAAATCTTGTGAAGTAGACCCTTATGCCATACCTTGTCGAAGGCCTTTGATATGTCAAGAGCAATTGCCCTAGAAAGGAAGCTTTTGTCAAGAGAGTCACTAATCCTATGAGATATAACCGTTAACACATCTGCGGTAGATCTTGCAGAGTGGAAACCATATTGTGTGTCACTAAGAAGGTTGTTTCTGCTGCAGTCGGACCGACGTATACCCATGCTTTTCATTTGTTGTATTTGTTCAATATATTTTGTTTCCACAAATGACAGAGTTGTGTCCTTCTTCCATATCCTTACGGGATCACATTGGCGATATGGAATATTTAGAACGAGTGGCAAGGATTATTAAGTGATTTTTTATAGTATTTTCCATTTGACTATTGGCGAATGTTTACTTTCTTTGATATCGCAGTAGTGGTTCACTAGTGACGTTTTTATTCATCATCATTTTTTTAATGTAATTCTGTGGTCATAATATCTGGTTTTAAAATCTAGGTAAGTCATACCTACATAATATTTCTTGTCATTCCGCTTTTCTTTGGCAAATATTGTAGCCCAGCAAATGATGCTTTTGATTAGGCATTTATTTTGTAGTGGACAAAGCTAGTACATGTAGGAATTTAGACGACCAGTGTAGACTATGTCTGAATGAAAAATCAGATATCCTAAATTTTAAAGAACTCTAAAATTTATTAAATTGCAAAATTGAAATATCAAACGTATGTATACACAAATATCAAACGTATGTATACACAAAATAAACTCTACCTTAGGATAACAACACATAAAAAAATAAATAAATGTATATATAATAATAACAATAATAATGATAATAATGATTAATTAATAAACTAGTACAAACAAAAATCTAAAAAGACATCTGAACACATCCAGATTAAAATTAGGTTACCTTCTAGCACACAAAGATGGCTTATTTTCTCCAAAAGCAAGGAAAGAAAGGGATGAATTACAAGTCAAGTGAACCTCTGCCTAAAAAACGTGCGACCATTGGCTGCAATAACTGGGGGCCAGGAATAACAAAGAATCTTAATGACCAACTAGCATACTTTATAAAAACACATGGTAATATCAATTCCATGCAATAGTCTGATGAACTCTCATGAGGATGAAACGTGGCGAAATTTTATGCAGCTTAATTGCCATATATATTTTCAAAACTTTATATAATCTTAAGGAAGTAACCACTTATCAAGATCCAAAGACTACTCGAGGATAAGGATTGATGAGTGTGATCACCAGGAAAACAGCATAATCGTTAGTGGTAGAAATTGGGTATAATTTAATTATTTAAAGGAGCAGCTCAACAAAAACTTGTTTAGATTGGACTTGAAGACGACCACATATATTATTAGACTTCTATAATTTTTATTAGATGAATATTATTCAGGGCTGGCTTCTTCAACAATTTTTCAAAATAAATTGTTCAAAAGAAATTTCTCGATATACATGTATATTAAGTTCTTCTTGACTTAGAGCACTTTTGAAGCTCATTTTATCAGCGTATTTGAATTTAATTAATATTTATTATGTGTGTGTGTGTGTGTGTGTGTGTGTGTGTGTGTGTGTGTGTGTGTGTGTTAGACAAAATTAGTTTGAAAGCTTAGGTACCATGTTGATCTGAACTTCTGCAATATGCTAAATAAATGAATGATACGTGCTTATTATTAAATAATCGAACAATAGTCATCCCTAGAAAACTTCCGTTGTATCACAGCTCTTCAATGCGTTTAGACAAACAATTGGCTCAAGCTAGGATCAAAACTCGACAGTCTAGACAACAGTCGCGGTTTCTAATTACTTTGCCATCAACTGGCTTCTGTATCCTCATCATTTTGAGAGTTGACAAGTCTTTATTGGTTTTCAGTTTTATTCGGTAAAGTTGATAAACAAAGAGAAAGGAAACTCATTAAAGATGAACATTTAAGAAAATGGAAAATTCTTAAAAATCTCTGCAAAACTTGGAAAACAAAAAGTCGTTTTCTTTTGACAAGATTAAGAAAATGTTGGAAGCAGGTGAAAATCTGACAATTGTCTAGACAAGAAATGAATAATCTATGAGTTTATTTCATCGCATCCCATTGTCGCTGAACGATTCTTAACCAAAAAGGTTTTAGTGATTGCAATAGAACAATGTAAAGAAAATCGTTAAGAAAAAATTGTTCTTCATATCATGTAGCATCAAAATATAGCGCCTGATTGCTTTTATCCTCTAACAAGTCTGCTGAAAAGTTCAGGGGAGGGAGGATAAAAAAGAAAGACTGATTTGAAATATTTTATTTATTGTTCAATATTTTTTGACTGCTCAATTAATTTTGTTTAACGGCATATCAACCGTTTCGGTCATCCAATGCCGAATCACTTTGAGTAAAGTTTTCTATGTTTAAAGTTTTCAGTTTTAATTTATGAATTCTTTAAATTTTACTTATTTCAACCGAGGTTGCTTCCAAGTCGATTAAGAACCGTTTTATAAAAACTTACTTTCTCATCTAAGTTGACAAAATCGCAACTTTCAAGAGCAAATTAATAAACCACAAAAAACGATGAGACTTATTTTAATAATAAGCAATAAAAGTTGTTTATTTTTGTAATTTTTTTTTATGGAAAAGCATGAAGCCATTTGATGTAAGGAGCTAACAAGAACGAAAAATGATTATTGTAAAGACGATAACTATTGACTTTAGTCTTCAAAAGACCAAGGCTGTATGTGGGAAGAAAATAGTGAGCAGGAAGAGAGTTCCACATACTGCAGTTTGAGGAAAAAAGTTACTGGAATAAGAAGTTGTATTACAATAAGCAATAAGGTACAGCGAATCAAACGAGCTGGAGTAAAGGAAGGAGGGAATAGATCAGATGGAAAAGACTGAGACTAGCAACATCACGTCTGTGCGAGATAATGTACAAAGAAGAAGAAAGGTTGGGGGGGGGCGATCAAATTTCACCTTATCAAGAACCCTTAAATGGGAATGAGATTCACCAGCCAAAATATGACAATAGAAATATTTGTAAATTTATTACAAAAACACAAAATAATTTGAAGCTTTACAATGCTTCAGAATTTCTCTTTTTCCAGTTAGAATTATGCAATAATTCGGGAAGACCAAAAAAGCCAGATAAGAACTGCCAAATCTAATATGGAGATTACAGTTATGCATAATATAATGTTTATAAAATATTGCTTAATTATAATAACTATAACATTTTTATGGAAATCGCTCCAGACAGGGCGTGATACCACTTACTCTAAGGAGCTAATAATAACGAAAGATGATTATCACAAAAACATGTCTATTGACATTAGTCTTGAAAAGAACAAATCTATAAGTAGGAGGGAAACAGTGAGCAGGATGAGAGTTCCACGTGCCTGCAGTTTGAGGAAAGAAGCTACTAGAAGCTGTATTATGAGTTATCAAAACAACAAATTAATGGAGACCACTAGATCAACGAGCCAAACGAGCTGCAACAAAGGAAGCAATGTTCAACATTCAAAGTAATATTTGAATTTAGCAGCAAAACATTTTTTTTGTTTACTAATAAAATCCTTACAAATCTAAAATTACGCTTTGCCACATTTAAAAGTTTGTGGGAAGCGATTTAGATTTTTTGTCAACATCGTTCATTGTGTAAGCATAAATAATTGATTTACTAGCAGGACCTGTGGAAATTCTACAGTGGCATCTTTCATATGCAGTATATTACTGCGGAGTATTTTGTGGACGTTTAACGTGAAGTGATGACCCTGCAATATTATTGCATCCCTTTTGGTAAAACTGTAAAAGTATTTATTTTGAGTTTATGTTACTTGCATTGATCGGACTATTATTCTCATCTTGAGCGTTATTTGTGCAACATTTCGATCAAATTGGCCTTTGACCGTCCTCAGGCATGTTGGTTATTGTTTGGAAAAGAAAAGAGAAAAGTTACTGACTCCATAGATATTTTCATATTCTTTGAGTTAGTCTCTATATTATGGTTATTTTTTCGTATTTGTAAAAAAAAAAAAAATTGGATGGTTGAATGCGAATTCGACCAAAACGTTACACAAATAACACTCACAATGAGAACATTAGTCCGATCAATACAAGTAATATAAACAATCAACCCTCATCTAAAAAACTCAGAACTGTAATATTTATCTAAATAATCTAGTTAATGTAATGTCAAAATATATCTGGTTATTACGGTTTATCTCCAACATCCTTATAGGGGTCTGTGACATATTTCCATTGTATGGACACCCGACATGAACAGAAACCCCACAATGTCATAATACCATCTTTAGACAGAACAGATACTACCTTTGGATCCTAGCCAGAAGATCAAGAAAGTATATTTTAATTTCATGTATGACCCAAAAGTGACATCATTTTTTTTTTTTTTTACATTGCATCTTCTGTGATCGGGAGATCCTATTTATTAAAAGGAGGATAGAAGGTGATAACATACTGCAAACACTAAATTATCATATCTATATACTAATTTAATGTTCGTTGTATATTGTCACCTTTTATCCTCTTTTTTAATAAGTAGGATCTCCTGATCGAATAATTTATAAGCTGCAAAACTGTGACACACGTACGTACGTTAAAGGTACCACGGTATTAATATATAGATTTCACCTTAATCATTTTGTGTACTAGTTCAATCAATATTCAGGTTTTTAGAATTTTCTGTATAAACCCAGTGCTTTTAAGAATGGCGTTATGCTATCTGTCTTTTTTTTTTTAAACAGTTTCATCATGATGCTTGTAATATAATAGGTTTCTCTTATACGAGTCAGACGATTTCGTGGTGCGTCGTTAGAATTATGCAATAATTCGGGAAGACCAAAAAAGCCAGATAAGAACTGCCTAATCTAATATGGAGATTACAGTTAACAATATCTCAAAACTCGCAGAACTTTCAGGAAGAGAGTGAAAAGATAATAGAACACTAGAAACTGATGAAAATCACAATGTCGGAAAAATGATTCTCTTTCCTAATCCCTCCACCTCCCAGTCTCCGTTTTCTCTTCCATCCTCACAGTCCATGAGCAAGGTTTTTGACAAAAGAGAATTACTGTTTTCTGTGTAAAAATCTAATTTTTGAACGTAAAATATTTTTGAAGCTCCTTAAATCAAGTGGCTTCATGTTTTGTCTGGTGCGATTTTAATTTCAAAAATCGAAGAGAGAGAACGACAATGTTCTAATAGGAAAGGAAAGGGAACAATAACGTTCATTATATATATATATATATATATATATATATATATATATATATATATATATATATATATATATATATATATATATATAAAATCCGATCCCGCATTTTGCTAAATCCTACCCTCTGATGAGAAGGAAAGTATTTCTTCGAAACTCCGCGGATTAAGAACTATCCATTTATTTAGTGTTTCCTTTTTAAAATTAAATATGTTTTTAACTCTTTTCCAAAGTGTTTTTTAACATGTTTTATTAACTACTTGTTATTTATATATATATATATATATATATATATATATATATATATATATATATAGTAAATTTGAGAGTTGATGCAGTGATTGCAGGGGATTAAATGACTTACTGACTAGATGTTTTTTTAACGAATGATAAAAAATAATTTTTTGTATGGTTTCAAATGTTAAGAACTTTAAAGACATATATATATACATATATATACATATATATACATATATATATATATATATATATATATATATATATATATATATATATATATATATATATGAGAGAGAGAAAGAATTTTTTTTTGTTTGATAATTGCTCTATCTAGTATATTGAGCTTTTTTTATTATTTTGAAAGGTTCTAATATAAAGATAATATCTATCTTTGTAATTTTATATTATTTATTGTAAAACTAAAATGTTACATATTTCAGAGATGTACCATGGTTTCATTGATGTTGATTGCTTTCTTGGAGTTTCATGCAGCAAGAGAGAGGTGAAACTTTCAGGTCATGAATGCATAAGTTCAATCATTATAACAATTCAATCTTCAGTTCCCTCTGATCCATTCAGGAGTAAAAAAAGAAATAGGAGGCTTTACTTATGGAACACCACTTGTATAAAAAACAGAAAGAGTACACGAGTATGAAAAAAAAAAAATGCGTACGATCAATAATCATCCTAATAAGATTCTCTGGTGTCGCATTTCAAAAATGTCAACGACAACAAAGATCCAAATCCTGCAAATCCGGATCCAAGTGTTAATTAAAAGTGAAATCTCAGCATGAAAAGAAAAAAACATCTTGAAATTCTCTAGAGTGGGAAATAGAAGCAACCATCGGTCAATCACATACACACATATCACATGGTGTGCTGGTTAGGGTTATTGGTAAAATCTTAACATTAAACCCAAATGACAAAATATGATCCACATCACTAGTCATAAGAAGATGAACAGGCTTTAAAGTTTATCCACCTCTTGTTGACAGAGCTGCAACCAGATGGAGCACTGAGTGAGAAATGGATCAGAATCAAATAATATTATACAAGTCTGGGTGCCCGGCGTTGCCCGGGTGTTTGGAGATGTGTGTGGAGCAAAAAAAAAAAAAGTGGTAGTAGACAGGCTGGAACCCATACCGCGAAGATAGAAAAAGAATGTAAAAAAAAACAAAAAAAGGAATGTGGCGTCTTGGCTGTTGCACCCATCACCAACCCGGAAGTGACGTAGGTATAAAGGCTAGTAAATCGAAAAGAGGGGTTGACTTTCGAAAATATCGGAAAAAAAAAAATCGACCCCTCCTTGTAGAAAAGTGCCTAGTTGAGAGTGAAGGAATTAATGTTTTTGACCGATTTTTTGATATTTGTCGTCCGAAGGGTTGAGCTTGAAAACGATACCAATCTCGTGAAAATCCATCGCCTCTGTCGAAGGTTTTAGGCAGACATACATACATGCATACATACATTTAGGCAGACATACACACATACATACATGCATACATTTAAACATACAGGTGATATGTATCTTATAGATAACACACACACTTCATTGTGAAATCTATTTTTACAACAAAGCCACAAGTCGCCCATGCATGGAATATTGTTGTCACATCTGGGCTGGTGCATCTGCCACTACTAGTTTCTCCTCTTAGACCGAATATAAAAAAAAAGAGTCTCAAATCTAAGAGATCCTGCACTATCAACCAACTTCCAACCTTTGTCTTTAACATCAGTCATAATACGTATACCCCCCACCCCACCACAAAAAATAGTTCTTCATCTGGCTGTATAGTCCAATATATGATTCACATCGTCAGTCATAAGAAAAATGAACAGGTGCGAGTAGTTCTACTTTTAGTTGGATATTTTTATTTTATTTTATTTTTTTTATTTTTTTTTTTTTTACACGTTTCTTGTCCCATTGATTAGTTTAAACTTTCATCAAGTTTATCCACCTTTTGTCGACAGAGCTACCACCAAATGGAGTATTGAGTGACAGTGTATTTCAACTGGATTGGATTCGAATCACATATTTTATAACACACACACACACACACACACACACTACTTCATTGTGAGAACTTCCTTAAGTATATTTTTACAATAAAGCAACCACCCATGCACGAAATAGTGTTGCACCATTTGGGCTGATGTACTCACAATTCATCTCTCACTTTTAGAGTACACAAAAAAAAGTCTCAAATCCTGCACGATCAACCAAGTGCCAACCTTTGTCTCATCACAATGCTGCATCCCTGTGCCTGTTTTACTGAGATGTTCTCTGATAAACTCGTATCACATGTGTCCCATCAACATGCATATCCACCACTAATCTGCAAAACCAGCAAAATTCCACCCCTTCACTGTTGAAATCGCTATAAATTGGAAAAATCCTTTACTCAATTAGTTCCTTCCTCCACACTGCTAGACTTTAGAATTTCTTCACAGTTGCCTGCATCCCTGACTGTACTAACCTGCAGAAGTTTAAATGTAATGCAAACAGACATCTCGCTGCTCAACTCCCCACATAGTCACTTGTAGACATGATCTCGATTAAGTAACCCTTATGTTAAGATGGCAATATGCCTTGTTTGGAGTGAAAAACCGTACAAAAATCTGGAATGAACATCAGGCCTAGTAGCTTAAAAATAATTAGGATTTTCTAGAATAGGTTTCCCAAACTTCAGGACGCCACGGAGTCCCTGAGAAAAGCAAAGGCTTTTCATGGAGCACTAAAAAGATACTTTCTAAATAAAATAGGAGAAACATTAATTTCAAATGTTAACTTATACTTGTTCGTGATTTTACTATATTTTTGTGTTGACAACCATTTTTTTGTTTTTGTTTCATGAAAAATTGTTGCATTTCTTGTGTTAATTTATTTTTTATTTACTTTTTCATAAACCATCCTGAAACTCTTTACACCTGTAGTTATGTATCATATCTATTTCCAGTAAAAAAAAAATCAATGATTAAATGTCTGCACCCATTTAATGTTTCCATATAAAGCATTTGGTCCTCTTTAAGAAAGGGCTTCTGGAGCCCCTCAGCCTTACTCACGGAGCTCCAGGGCTCTGTGGCTCCCACTTTAGGAAGCCCTGTTCTAGAAGAAGAAAGCCATTCATTTCGACTGAGACCCAAATCCTTGGATTTCATTCAATCAACTTCTAAGCTACAATATGTTGTTTCTGTGACTAAATGCTAAAAATGATAATCTTAACGTTTGTCATTGACATCATTTAAAAGATAAATGCAATTAGTGTCATTGTTGAATCATTCTGGAATTAATAGAGCTTGATTTGATGAGTATAGGATAAAATGGGGAATAAAATTAATTAATAATCATCACTTGGATGCTGACACATGGATGGGAAAGTTGGGTCACCATGGTAGTTGGATCTTTAATGAAAAATACAAGAATGCCATTCTATGGAGTCCCATTCCTCTGTCAATATCCATCCAATAATTAATTGCTGGAAAAAACATCCAGAGAATGATGAAAATGTAACAAGTGTAATTACTTTTTGAAATAATATTAACAGATTTTGCAAGCATGATGTAAAAATAGTATTGGGAGTTTTCAAATGAGATATTTAAAAGAATCCGAACTTACTGGAAATTATAATGAAATGTTAAAAGAATAAAAATAGGAAAAATAGAAACAAAAAACTGAAAATAATGAAATCCTGTTCTAGCCTCTTCTATCTTTTGTCTTGTATTTTGATTTGTATTTTTTGTTTTTTGATTTTTTTTTTCAGCAACTTTAGGAGATATTTCTAGAAAATACTTACAAAATAGACTGATAAATTTTTACTGCTTTTTTATGGAAATCACTCTGGACAAAGCATGAAGCCGCTTGATATAAGAGGCTAAGAAAAAAATGGCACTTCAATATTGAAATAAAAAAATGCCAACAATAAGCGGTAGATCGACATATTCTGACCCAGGAAACAGCAATTCCCTCCCTTTGTCAGAAAAATCGTCCATGGAATGCGAGGACAAAACTAAAAAATAAGAGAAGCAAGAGTTATGGAACTGCTAAAAGTAAACTCAAGATTCATTTTCTACTCTCCTCATATCAAATACGTTATCTGCCCATCTCATATCTCATGTGACGAGATAAAAGTTGTTCAGGTCGGTAGGTTTCAGGCAATCAGTGATAAAACGGCAGCCATTGTTCAATGCTGAGTTGCTCAGTTTAATGCTAGTGCTCCTACGGTTTTCCTCATCTTTGAGCTGATAATCATCTTAGTCTCATTAACTCATATCCTCAAATGGCTTGTGGCCTTTATATGTGGTGACTCAATAATAGAAAAAAATAAAATAAGAATTGAATGTGCATTACCTGACGAGTATCATTTTATTCATTTTTTAAATTCAAACTGGTCACCAACTCCTAAAATTTTAAAAGGTTCGACTTCAGTTCCAACATGAGAAATTTTATTTTCTACTAGTAATAATTTATATCTGTATGTCACTAAAATTCTGTAATGAATGGTGTAAGAGAGCTGTTTTTTTTGTTTTTTTGTCAATATGTCACACTATAGAAACTAATTCTTTGATTCCAGAAGATTATTCAAACAACGGCAGTGCTCATTCCGTATGCAGCTGACGTTTTGTTGCGTAGATGACATGCAGCAGCAGTTTGTTTTCTCTTCCTTTTCATTATTGCTTTGTTGTGATTCATGTTAATTTAAAGCATCCGAATCATATCCCGTTGCCACAATGTTGCATCCCTGTGTCTGTTTTACAAGTATTTTAAAGCATAATCATGTTGATACGCCGGTTCTCATTAGATCACCAAAGTTAAACAACGGTAAGCCTGGAAAGTACCAGACGGGTGACCATTTAGAAATACCAAGTGCTGTATGTGACACCTCCCTGCAAGAACTGAAAAACCTAATATCGTCATCTCCCTTAACCAGGATATATAGAGTGTCTCAATAAAATGTATACACACTTAAAAAAAAAAAAAAAAAATGGGGGTCAAATCCTGTGAGCGTGGACAGTACTCGATACTTCCTCTTTCGTCCTACTCATTTCTTCAGCAGTTGATTATAAAGATAGGCTATTACATCGTGATGATAATGGGGAGGTGCTCCCTCCCGCTAGAAGTGTCATTCTTTATTTTTATTTATTTTTTTTATCTCTTGGAAATATGGCATAGCGTACTTATCTACCAAGTTGAGAAGAATTAAATGTATACATTTTATTGGGACAACCTGTACAAGCAACTTGGGACTGTGAACTTAATATTCCTGAAACTTCCTCCTCTGGAGGAAGCCTGTTCAACTCGCCTAGGATGAATGCTTTTGGCATAGCTAGCAACAATCCTTTAAAGTTTAACAATGCTTTGGGCGGGGGGGGGGTCTTGTTTCCATTCCAGCATACATTATAAAGACCACATCAAATGTAAGGGAACTTAATTCGCGCTAATTCACAAAAAGATAAGTTTTTATTTGCAGCATACAATTGTTTTGGCCTACCACCAAGATATTCGTGATGTCCAAAATGTATGAGGCATGTAATTTCTTGAGCATAAATAGATGGTAACATTTAATGCTGCTAAGACTTAGCTTCTTTCCTTTAACAATTACAAGAAACTTTCTCAACTACTGATAGCCATGATTACTAAGACTACCTGAGAGCTCATCATTGAAACTCGTTGTTTAACATTCATAGGCAATATGAATTGGAACAAATACACGCAGGCGTATCTGAGAAGTCATTTTCGCAATTACTACAATTTTCTCTACAGGCAAAATCGTTTTTTAAAATTCAAACGAGACTATTGATTATAATAAGAGATGGCCGACATAAATAAATGAATAAAATAGGATTTTAGTAACTTTTATTAACAGAAATCATTCCTTAGCCTTTTTTGGCGCCAATCTTTTACAATTAACTGTGAGAAAATTTGCTTTCCTTCGCCTGCAAACATTCATAACATCAACTTAAAAAAAAAGAAAATCACGTGACATGCAAATGCAAGCAAGTTTACTTGTCTTCACTGTTGATACACAAACCTTCATAAAATGATCAACAAAATCACGTGACACACACACACACATTGACTTCCTGTGGCAATTAGCGAATGAACAAACCAATTTAACCTCTGTTTTACACAGCACCTTTTGTCATACTGTGCATATAGACGCTTCTTGATAGTCTGCCAAAACGGTTTAAGTATGCATACATTTTGAGCAGATTTAACAAAAAAAAAAATAAATAAAATTACATGCACATTGGAATTATGAACATTTTAACCCGTTTCTCTTTTTGTTTTTTCTTTTTTTTTTCTGTCACACCAAAATCTGATTAGTCATCGATTATTGAATTAGTTTCCGCTTCTTTTCAATTGTTCTGAGAATTTATTACAGAGCAAATAAATATGTAAGTTATCAAAAAGAAAATGCAACCAATAATAAATAAATCAAAGAACAAACAAATTAAAAACAAAAAGATTTTCAATTTTGAATAAAATTAGTTTTTGGCAAACACTCAAAGGACGGACATTTTGCATAGCGTAGAAAAGAAATTACTTAGAAAATATGATTTTTATGTATAAAAAAAAGGGGGGAGGAAATTAAATTTCAGTTTTCTATTGTCAAATAAATCAACCACTGATTTATCAATAAATATGGTTACATTCTGTTCTATTTATTTGCACTCACTAGGAGTTCTCACACAAGTTATCACTGGAGATTACTCACTGACAACAACTGGTAGTGTTCCCTGGAGTTTGGGTGACAACAAGTCTCCCCAGATTTCCAGTGCTCTCCATCTTTTTTGATAACCTTTTTGGATAACTTTGCATTATTGCAACAACTGATTGCCGTTGACTTCTCACTGGTAACAACCATTGATCTTCACTGAAATTTGGGTGGTAACAAGCCTCCCCAAGATCCCAGTCCTCTTTGCACTCATCCAGTGGAGGTCTGGTTAGTGATTTCCCTTCTCACTCTTTGCATCCTCTTTGACTGTTCACAATTATTTGGTGCAGCGCCAATCTATGCTGACAACCTTTCCATTTTTTTTTTGTTTGGATGAGGGGTAATTAGCTTACAATTTTTCCATTTCCGTTTTTTTCGTTTCAATTTGGTGTTCCTCTATCTTTTTGTTTTACTTCTGTAACAGTTTCCACATTCGAGGCTTTTCCTTAAGATTTCAGTTATTTTCAGCATTAACATCTTATAGTCTTAGTCTTCCCCTTGATTCCAATTTCTTCTAGTCTTTTATCCAAGTTCTTTGGGACTGTTCCTCGTGCTCCTACAATTATTAGTATTATATTGATTTTCTTTATGTTGAATATTACTTACTTACAATATCAAGTAGTGTTCCCGGGAGTCTGAGTGATAATTTTCGCCAGATTTCTACCATTTCTGCCTCTTAATAACCACATGCAAATCATTTTGTGTTATCGCAACAGCTTCTTACCATTAATTTCTCACTGGAAACAGCCAATGGCTTATCTGGAATTTAAGTGTCAATAAGCCTACCTAAAGTTTCAGTATTCTCCACATCCTTCCAGCAGCAGTCTGCTTGGTATGCTTCATCTTTGGTCTTCATATATGACTAATAATTTCTGAATCATTATTATAAGCGACAGATGGCCACAACCTTTTTTCATCCTGGTTAATGATGATTCAAAAAGATGACGACTAATGCGGAATTGGGATGATATAAGATCGGATGAGTCATACTTTTATCAGGAGTGCCTCAAAAAAAAAAAAAAAAGACTTCACGATTCGTATTATTTCTCTTTGGACTATTGTCTTCTTCAATATCCATACATTTTTGAGTGTCTTGTTCTCTTTTTATTTTCTTACTTTTTTTCTAGCTGGGGATGAGACATCTTACTGAATACGAGACATTCAGACCAAGAGATTTTTTAAAAGATTCTAACCACTCCTTTTAACTATAATTTTTTGTAGCTTGGTTCAGCAGATATATTTGCAATGTAGTCTTTGAGGGTTTTTTTTTTCATGAATCCGGTTACTCCTATAATTACAAGAATGATGAAGATCTTTGTAAGATTCCAGTTTCTTTTCATGTCGTACATAAAACCTTGGTATTTCGTTTGTTTTTCCCTCTCAACTCTGTTTAACTCATCATCATTTTATAGATTTCTTGAGGAATGAGTCAGCTTGAAGGAAATTACTCCTTGAAAAAATTAGTTACTTCCTTTAGTCAGTACATAATGACTGATTCTCCCGCTTTTCTGACAAAATTTGCACTCAATTAGGATCAAAGAATAAATATTTTTTTCTAAATTTTAGATATTATTTATCCGGGGCAACATCAATCAAGAAAATACCAACTTTTGTGGGTGATCGTTTTGTCGCTTTTGAATTTTAACTGGACATACAAACGTACACATAGACGTTTGCCCTTTATATTATAGAAAACATAGGTGAGACAGACCAACAAAGATGTTTTTTCAATTTTATGCAAGACAATCCAATGAAAATTATATATAAAACTTAGTTGTTTCTGAATTTTGGAGATGAGAATTGATAATTTCTGTTATTCGGACTATTGTTCTTATCTTTAATTATCCTCACAACGTTTCATAACCTTCGACTTTCTTCAAGTGTATCTTGTCAAACTCTTTTCTGTTAAACTTGAGAATCTGTGCAGAATTTCAAACGGAACGGTTTATTTAATGCAGATTCCAAAGTTTGGCAAATAGATTTCCATGTTTGACAAAATATGCCTGAAGAAAGTCGGAGGTTACATCGGCCGAAACGTTGTAAGAATAACACTTAGGGTGAAAATGGTAACTTGAATAATCCAAATAATCCAAATTAAGCAAGACATTGCATAACGCTATTTCAAACTTATGCATGACAATCCGACGAAAATACTATTTCATATTAATATGTGTCAAACAAAAGAAAAACTATAGAACACTGGAGTCAATCCAATCCTAATTAAAAACTAATGTTCTACCAAATGCTCACCAATTTTTTTTTTTATAAAATTTGATTCCGAAGTATTAAAATTTCTTGGAAAAAGTTAAGCATGACAGACCAACTGATTTGTTTGAGATTGAACGACCGTATCGGCAAAAACATCTCCAAGAGATGCCAGGACTTTTCTATTTCTAAAAAAGACCAATTCTATCAGATCAAAAAATTGTGTTTTAATAGCAAATATGAAATTCCACTATTGCTTGGAACCGGCCAATCAAATTACAGACGCCAGACTATTTTGGGACACATATTTAATAACATAGCATGGAACTTGCTGACATTTTGGTAATGTTATTACTGTATTTATACATGCAAAAAAGGTATTGTGTGAACCTGTAGACGTGGAGTGAGAAATAGATCAGTAGGCAAAGAAAGTGAGAAAGACGACAAGAATATGAGAGTGAGAGAGAGAGAGAGAGAGAGAGAGAGAGAGAGAAACTGGAAGAGTGAAATTAAAGGTTGGACAATGTGAAAGTGAGAGAATAAGAGTCGGGTAAATAGGCAGAAAGGTAAAGAGGTGAAGGACGGTAGTAATAAGATGAAGAGAGATGTAGCATAAGAGAGGGTAAAGCGTTACAGAAAAAAAAGAGAGATGCAATAAATTTGAGAAGAATAAAAGTGAGAAAAAGACAGATTAAGAAGGAGGTTGGGTAAGAGGTAAAAAGACTGAGTGAAACTGACAAAGTAAAAATTAGGCAATGTGAAAGCGAGAGATGAAGACAGTGGAAATAAAAGCAAGAGACAGTAAGAGTAGGACAAATTATGGATGAAAGTGAGACAGTGCAGATGTAAATGGGACAAAGTACAAGTGAACATGAGATAGAATACAAGCTAAACTGGGACAGAGTACAGATGAAAATGGGACAGAATTAAATTAACAAATTCTTCCTAACCAAACGACAGACTATAACAATGCAGTCATAAATCTATTTCTGGTACTTCAATTTCTCCATGTATAAAAATCAGGCCAAGTGTATGTCAGAAAACATACAAAGTCAATATTGATATATCCATTTTGGTTGTTCATTTATTGTCAAAATAGTCTGTAAGAAATGTACCAAAGTTTTGGATTTGGGAAAAATGGACAAAAGGAAAAATGAATAAAAATTTGGTCACTGGAATTTAAATTAATATCAGTCCAGAATTGCCCGGGATGCAGTAAAGTCATTTTATTTTATTTTTTTTTTTTTTGTCTGCATATTATTTAAACTTATACAAAAAAAAAGTCGTTTGTACTCGAGACAGCTATTCAATAAAAATATGAGTTATTCCCCTTGATGATTTTTATTTTTCAGACATAATTGAAAAATGCTTCAATTCTACCGATTAAGCTGTATTTTTAGCTACGTTCTTATAGTGCTAATAACATTATACTGCAATTAAAAAAATATGAAATTCACGAATTGGAATCAAAGTTCTATATGTGTTGTGGTGCTGTAAAGTTCCGGAAGAAAGACAACTCGTTATTTAATGGAAACAAAATATGTTGAACAGAAATAAAGAGTGTGGTTATGCGTCACTCATAGTAAACAGACAAGTTTATTTTTATTTATAGGGTGGTCACACAACGACAATATGTTAACTTATGCTATTTAGGTCCAACTTTCAAAATCTTAAAATTTTATAATATACTAGCAGGCCGCCCGGCATTGTCCGGTCGTAAAATACTCATAAATATATTTAAATTCATACAGAAACTGAGACATGTGCATGCGAGTATCATGTTTTTTTTTTCTAAGCAATTCAATTCTTTTAATTAAAAAAAATAAAAGTACTCGAATTGAGATCGAAACCAAAACCTAAAAACAGTGAGTCAAGTACGATAACCATTAGGCCAGCGTGATACGATCTTTAAAAAAGTGTTTTCAAACCTACTTATTAACATAAGGAATCTGGATTGTGAATGATTCATGCATGCACATTCGTGAAACAGTTGACAAACAGATAAAAACCTGATGCCCTCCATGTTCCAATTTATTCTATTTATTATAAGCAGAAATACCGTAGATATTAAACGTTACGTTTAATTCATTAAAAAAACAAAAAACAAAGGAAAAATTGGAAAAAAATGAAACATGTGCATGCGAGTATTGTTTTTTAAACAGTTCACTTCTTGTAGGTAAACAAAAAAGATATTCTAGCTGAGATCAAAACCTAAAGACAGTGAGTCAAGTACGATAACCATTAGACCAGCTTGATACAATATTTAAGGTATTTTTAAATCAACTTATTCTCAACATAAGTAATCTGTAATGTGAACTATTCACACATGCACATTCGTGAAATAATTGACAAACAGATAAAAATTTGACGACTTTCACGTACCAGTTTTTCAATTTTTACTACTTAGTAGCCCTTTATCCAGATAAAAATAGATTAAAATGTTTTCACGTGTCTGAATATCCTATATAACAAATTTCAAGTCGGTAAATCAAAAATTCGTTGAGTAATATAGATTGAGAAGCGTCCTCTCTCTCTCTCTCTCTCTCTCTCTCTCTCTCTCACACACACACACACACACACACACACTTTTATAGATACACAGATAAGTAGATATAAGTATTGAACAGCTCACGAAATCAGCAACAATATAGTAAGTCATTCTGATAAAAGTTTTTCTTTTGTTCTTTTCTGACACGATAACATAGAAAGATAAGGATGTCAAAATGGAAGCACTTATAAGTGGTGGATAATTATTAGCTCAAGAGGAGAAAATCTCAACAGCATCAATGCAATATTGGAAAGACATTCAACTCTGAGAAATCTACAGACTTTCAAGAACAGAGAAGATTTAAAATGGAAAAGGATTCATTTTCCTTCAAAGAATAACAAATCTTCAAAATTTGTAATATATGTTGTTCGTTTTTGCCCAAGAATATATATATACATACTAGCAGGACGACTGGTGTTGTTCGGTCGTAAAATATGCATAATTATTATATTTTAATCATACAGAAATGGAGACATATGCACGCAGGTATTATGGTTTTTCTAAACAGTTCACTTCTTGTAAGTAAAAAAAAAATACTTGAGCTGAGATCGAAACCAAAACCTAAGACAGTGATTCAAGTACGATAATTATTAGATCAGCATGACACAATATTTAAAAAGTGTTTCCAAACCTAGTTATTCTTAGCATAAGAAATCTGGATTGTGAATGATTCACGCATGCGCATGTGTGAATCAGTTGACAAACAGATAAAAATCTGATGACCCCCCCACGTTCCAATGTTTCAATTTTTACCCCTTGGCAGCCCTTTTTTCTGGATGAAAACCCATCAAAAAGTTTTTCACATACCCTATATACCAAATTTCAAGTTTGTAGATCAAAAGTTCATTGAGTGTATATAATTTGAGAAATGTCCTCACACACATTCTCACTTTTAGATATATATATTCTTCGGCAAAGATAAATGACACAGTTAAGAACATTTTTAATAAAATATAGGTAAGAGAGGTGGTGTTTGATTAATACAGCTGGGGAGCCATAAAATACTGTTCTCTTTATAAATCCTCGAAACAGATTTTCATGATAAACAACTAATCCTTACAATAATATTAATAGTAGTATAAATTCTTATTGATTGATTTACAAGCAAAAGAATTTCAAAGTGACTAAATTATTTTATAGTTTAAAAAGTTGAAAAAATTTTAAGATTACATATAATATATCTCTGATGATATTCCTGTCGAATTCGACATATGAGGTCTGCCAAAGCAACTAAGTTGTTCGGGAATCCACACAGATGATTTGTTTATAGAGGTGAAGGCTTTGTGCCGAACCAACCACACTTTTTAGTACAACTGCTAATCTCAGTCGGTGCAATGGCTGCCACAAGACAGAGCAAACAGTAGATCTCAGGTTTCTTCTTCTGGATGCATGTCTTAACAAAAACTGAGGGTGTTACCTCTCCCCGTGGATTAAATGCATCACCAGTTTTAAATCTAGAAATTTCTATACTCTGGCGTTTATACATATATACATGCATATATTAGTGGTGGGACAATTAACTGGAATCAGGAATTTGAACTTTTGGGGGTATTGGAATCAGAAAAATTTGTGTCTATTTTCTGATGCCCAAGACGATTCTTTTAATTCATTTTTTTTTATTTGACTTTATTTAAAACAAAATCTTCCACTGTTGATACTAATGATAAAATGCTAAATATTTATTAGTTTTAAACTACCAGTAAAACTAAATTCTATAGGTCATCCCCCACAAGTGTATTTTTATGTTTGTGAAAATATTTGCACATTTAATGTGTTTTTACGATAATTGGGAAAAATAACAAATCTATGATTAAATATTTATAGATTTATAAAGAGTCAGATTTGCTAATTTAGTGAAGAATCAGTAATTGTATTGGAATTGGGAAAAATATTGGAATCGTCTCATCACTAATATATATACAGTGATGATCATATTTATTGGCACGGTAAAATAAAAGTTAAATTTTGTCTAATAAATTCTAAAAAAGGGATTAAATTAAAGAAAATAACAAAGTATATTATGTATTTTTAACTGGCCTTTCCGATGCAGCAATCGGATTTTAGAAAAAATAAATAACAAAGGAACAACAAACATAATTGCAAAAAACCCTTGTTCAAAATTATTGGCACAATTTATTTAATAATCAATTGTATAGCCTTTGGCCTTGATTACCTTCCTCAGTCGCTTTTCATAGTTTACAACCAAGTTGTTGCACTCTTCAGTAGTAATTTTAGCCCACTCTTCCTGACAATAATCCTCCAATTGAATAAGATTCTTAGGCTTCCTTTGCATTACCCTCAATTTTAATGTTCTCCATAAATTTTCAATTGGATTAAGGTCTGGGCTTTGTGATGGCCACTCCAAAACATTAATATGATTGTCCTCAAGCCATTTCTTAGTCAGTTTAGCCGAATGCTTTGGGTCATTATCTTGCATGAACCATCAACGACGACCAAGTGAGAGCTCTTTAGCAGAGTCTTTCAGGTTTTCATCCAATATTTTAACATAATCTTCCTTTTTTATGCTACCTGTGACCTTAGCAAGTCGCCCTGGTCCAGAGGCAGCAAAGGATCCCCAAAACATCAAACTGCCTCCACCGTGCTTCACTGTGGGTATGGTGTTCTTAGGCAGGAAAGCTTCGCCAGATTTTCTGTAAATATAAGACACTTTATTATGGCCAAATAACTCTATTTTCGTTTCGTCAGTCCATAGAACACGTTTCCAGAATGCAACATCTTTATCAATATGACGTTTTGCATAGGCTAGCCTTGCTTTCAGGTGCATAGGCTTCGATAAGGGAGTCTTTCTCGGACGACATGCTTTTAAACCAGCTCTCTTCAAAACTCTACCAACTGTATGTCGAGATACATTCACTCCAGAGGTGCTCTGTTCATCAACAATCTCCCCAACAGAGATCCTTGGGTTTTGTTTTACTTGTTGAACAATTTTCCGTTCATCTCTTGGGGAAAGAATCCTTTTTCTCCCTCTAAACTCATAACGTGGCCTTGCGATTTGAACTTGTTTATTATGGCTCTAACAGTGGATTTGGGAAGGTTTAGCTTCTTTGAAATCTTATCATAGCCCTCCCCATTGGTATGGCATGCTACAACAAGCTTCCTGACGTCTTCGCTGTGTTCCTTAGTTTTAACCATGGCGATTGAAAATTATAATTTAGTCACTTATAATAGTTTAAATAAATCGCTATCTAAAAATTATCTGAAAAATATTATTCACTGAATTAGCGTTAAACAATAATATGGCTATAAAAAAGTTCAGAAAGCACGTAAACCGGAAATTGATTGATATTATACTGATACTAAAAGAAAAACAAAGCCGTGCCAATAATTTTGAACAAGGGTTTTTTGCAATTATGTTTGTTGTTCCTTTGTTATTTATTTTTTCCAAAATCCGATTGCTGCATCGGAAAGGCCAGTTAAAAATACATAATATACTTTGTTATTTTCTTTAATTTAATCCCTTTTTTAGAATTTATTAGACAAAATTTAACTTTTATTTTACCGTGCCAATAAATATGATCATCACTGTATATATATATATATATATATATATATATATATATATATATATATATATATATAACTTCCAAAATTATATATAATATATCTCAAACATAAAGTTATTTTATTAGATTTTCAAAGTCAGACCCAAATAACACTGACTGACATATTGATAAGTGATTTTAACCTAGTTTTAATTTTCCTTTCTCTCTCAACTATATTATAGGCACAAATATATTTTATTTCAGTTTTTTCTGAAAATACTTATATTGTTTAAGAAAACTGTTAGAATGAAGATATTTTCCCAAAAGTAAATTATAGAAAAGTTATTGCGTTCAATTAATAGTTTTCTCCCTTTAGTTCTTAATAAATATATTAAGTTATGTGACTTGAAGTGTGCCTGTGTTTCTCGTCCCAACATAAATGACACATTTTTATTTCTCCTTGATTATTCATTGACTTTTTTTACTCAAAATTCTTTTGCACAAAATAATTGGATTACAAAATTAAAATCACCATAAATTTTGTTTCCTCGTGAAGTCATTCATTTCGTCTTTCACTTAATATTTCGGCAGCATACTTTCATTGATGCATGTTTAGTTAAAGAGAAGCAAGACCCTCCACTTGTCCATTTTTTTAATTATATTTTTGTTAACTAAGGAACAAGCGATCTAACATCCTGCTTCAATGTGAACAGGAACCGCCCATATCTACAAGCGGTTCCAACATTCGTGAGTTGTAATACAATAATGGAACAAGGAAATGATTTTCGAGAAAACTACTTTGTATGGATTTATTTTTGATTGGCTGCCATCTTACAAAAAAGTGATGTAACTCGGTATTCATCAAAATAGAGCCACTTCCCTTTGATTTGAACGAAAACATATACTGAGAAAACAAAAGGCATATTGTATAAAAAAAAAAAAGAAAGAAGCAAATCGCAAGTAAATGCACTACTGAGCAATGAAGGGTGGGTAATTATATAGGATATATCAAATCGCTTTACTGCCACACTGAGGATTGTTATTGAACATGAAACATGTCTATGGATAACAAACATTCATTTATAACAAATAATTATTAAAGCTTTATTCACTTTGAAAGAAATATAAAAACGTTTTCAATCAAGCAATATTAGTAGACTGAATACTTTCAGAGATTTATTTAAATGGCACAATCACGTTGACCCACTGGTTTTCATTAGATCACCGAAGTTAAGCAACGTTAAGCCTGGTCAGTACCAGATGGGTGACCAATTTGTGAATTTCAGAAGTTGTATGCAGGAGGATGTCGACATCTCTCTGCAAGAGTTGCAAAATTCTAACGTCATCATCTCCCTTAACGGGTATATACATTCAACTGGGGATCATTTGTGAATTTCATGCTCACATGGAATTTCATTTGGAGGAAGCGAGTTAAACTCGCATAGGGTTAGTGCCATTTCCATATGTTCCAAAGATTTATGGTATTCGTAAATGAAAATATAGCGGTTATTTGTCTCAGATTAAATATGGCTGAAATGGTGGCTGAGTGGATAGAGATGTGACTCAGGACCATGGTTCAAACCATTCAACCAGCAGTGCAGACATATAAGCCATACTGATAATTATTAGTAAACACGAAACATGTTTGCAAATAAATATTTATTTATAAATATATATATATATATGTATATGTGTGTGTAAATAAAAGCAGATATGATATTATAACATTATGGAAAGAAAACCTGTGGTCTTTTAGAAAATTCTTAACGTTGTGTCCCCATGTTTCAGGGGACTTCCTCAGGAGAATAAGATGATATATATATATACATATTTTTATATATATATATTATATATATATATATATATATATATATATATATATATATTTATATAAATATATATATATATATATATATATATATATATATATTTATATATATATATATATATATATATATATATATATATTATATATATATATATATATATATTTATATATATATATTTATATATATATATATATATATTTATATATATATATATATATATATATTTATATATATATATATATATATTTATATATATATATATATATATATATATATATATATATATTATATATATTTTATATATATATATATATATATATATTTATATATATATTTATATATATATATATATATATATATTTATATATATATATATATATTTATATATATATATATATATTTATATATATATATATATATTATATATATATATATATATATATATATATATTTATATATTATATCTATTTTTTTTTATTATATATATATATATATATATATATATATATATATATATATATAGAGAGAGAGGGAGGGAGAGAGATACGTACATACACACACAGATAAACGAGAAAAAGTCTATATTCCATATTTCAAGATGTTGTCCATCTTACAATTTATTCCTGTAAGTATGCTGACATGTACAATTCTTGACAGCACCTGCTTCGTAGCACAAAATTTAATTATTATATTGATCAATGAAGTTATTCTGCCCTTTACTCACCAGAACAAAAAGCATCTATCGACTTATTAAAAGAAAATAAATGCATATGAGCATGATTACAAAATCCGAAAATTGGGAGAGAAGCTGCAATTTCCTTTTTATTCTTTTATTATGCCACGTTTTCAATTTTAAAGAGCCGGATTAATTAAATCAATGATTTTGCACTACAAAACAGGTGCTGTCAAGAATTGTGCATGTCAACATACGTAAAGAAATACATTGTAAGATGATCAACATCTTGAAATTTGGAATATAGACTTTTATTTACTTGTTATATGGTCTGTAATTACATCGAGCTTCATAAATTGAAGGATTGGTATAAATAAAAGGTGAAATATACTTGAAAAATATATTTCCACGCACACACACACACACACACACACACACACATATATATAAATAAGGTACTTTCGTTTAAAAGAATCTCTGCCATTGAACATTGAACAATAAAAACATTAAACCGTGGGAAGGAATAGCACTGAATCTGATTAATTAGCTAGCTTGATTTAACATCACGTGGATACATAAAAATATGGATTCTGTGTATTTTAGCCCAACAATCTCTTATAGGGATGGGCCGTGAAAGCCTTTGTGTAGCTTAACAAATATATTTCCATAACTTATATATTTATATGGATTATAAATATGTAACAATTCATTTCGTGTAAAGTTTTGAAAGTCGATACATTGTAATCTCAAGTTTTTATGTTAAAGTCCCTTTAATTGGTGGGCATGCAAAGATGGTGGACTTCGCATTTGTTTACAAGAAAGAAAGTTTCTTTTTAATGTTGATTTTAAGAAATATGATCTTCCGTTGACGTCAGATTTCTAAATCTCAAGAAAAGGTGAAAACAGCAGAATTGTAAATGGAAGAAGTTTTTAAAAGAAAACTTGAAATTCAGAATACTCACAGGAATAAAAAGATATTTACCTGCAAGAAAAGAAAAGAATTTAATAATACATAGAAAAATATCACTTGTAATTTAAAAAAAAAAAAAAAGACAGGATACTTTTTTATATCTATACAATTTTAAGAAACTTGCAGAAAAAAAATATGAATTAGAGGAGAAATGCAAAGCATCTAAAAAAAAAAAACCGAAAGAAAAGGTGTTCAATACATGAAATCAAAAATACAGATCTGGTATAAATTGAAATAAGCAAAAGTCTACTATTTAACAAACAAAGATCGTAAGGTAATTGGGCAGTACCAGGTTGTAAACTTCTGTTTATTAGTTTGCATATATATATATATATATATATATATATATATATATATATATATAGTAGAACCCTCTGATACGGCATTAACAATTAGTAACAAAATACAGTACAGCATATAATACAGATGTAATAATATATATTTGTGCATGTGTACAAAACATTTAAAGTCGACTTACGCCTGCCAAGTCCTATTTTTTTTCAATTTTCAGCTCACAGCAGCTATTTTTACCGGCTAAAAACCAAATCAAAGTTGTTTCACAGGTCCAAATCTCCTATGTATTAAGTTTCAAGTCTGTAGACCAAAAATTGACAGGAGTCTCGTAGAGACCATTCCTCAGACAGACAATGTCATATATATAAGTATTTCAGTCCGGCGTTGCCCGGGTGTTTGGAGGTGCATTTTGAGCAAAAAAAAAACAAAAAAAAAAAACAAAAAAAATGCGGTCAATTTTTAAAGTTGACCCCTATTATGACTTAAAATTTATTGTTTTAGACTCAAATCAAGTTATTAAGTTAGATCCCTGTCCAAGGAACCTATATCTAAAATGTCAAGTGTTTAGACCCAAAATTGTCGGAGGAGTTTGGTAGAGTTCTCATAGGTCAAATCGTTGAACTTTGATCCCTAAATAGCCAAATTTCTGGCCGAAAACGAATTACAGATTTTCCCAAATCACGGTAGCCTGTATATCAAATCTCGAGTCTGTAGACTGAAAATTGACAGAGTTATTGCGTAAGGAAATGTACACACACAGACACGTTCACTTTTATAGATATATATAAATTCAGGGCATTCAATAAGTAATGAGCCGGACCCACTTCCAGTTGTTTGATCAAGCTGAAATTTTACATGTGCAATGATTTATATCTCTATGGGTTATGTGGCAAATTATAGCTGTGAACTAATCGTGGTTTCTGAGTTACAGGTGTTGAAATTGAGTCAGATGTGAGATGAAACCTGTTGAGTTTCACACAGTGATTCAGTTTTTGTATTTGAAAGGACGCACACTAAAGAAAACTTTTGATGAAATGAAAGAAATGTATGGTTATAATGACCTTGAAAACACTGACGCTATGAATTCAGTCTGTGGAAACAACTCCCAAACCTGGTTGCTCTCCTTCTGCTATTGATGAGGCATCTGTCAGTTAAGTTGAGGCTGCCATTTTGGAATATCAATTCATGACTATTTACTAAATAGCACAAGAGGTCAAGATTAGTACAGCGTCTGTAGAAAATATCATTTATGACCATTTGCATATGCATAAAAATGTTTGTCCGATGGACTGACAGGTTGCGAACGCTTTTCCAAAAGCAAGAATGCATCGAGTGCTGAAGGACAAATTTGTAGATGTACGAACAAGATTTATCAAAAACTGATTACACAAGATGAAACCTGTGTCTCCCACTATCTATGTAGAGACCAAAGTCCAGTCCATTTAGTGGAATCACTTGGTCTAGCCATTTCCAGAGAAGGCAAAGGTTCAGCCCTCTACTGGCAAAGTTATGCTCCTATATATCTACAAAACCATGATTCGTCCATGCTTGGCAAATTGTCGACACATCTGGGTTGGTTCTTTTACCACTTGCTTCTCCCTCTTAGAAAAGGTCCAAAAAAGAGTCTCCAATCTAATAGGTCCCGCACTATCAGCCAAAATCCAACCTCTGTCCCATCACCACAATGTTGCATCTCTGTGCCTGTTTTACAAGTATTTTAATGGAATCTGCTCAAATGAACTCACAGCATTTGTGCCCCCTTGACATACATACTCCCTACAAATCAGACAGCAAAATTCCACCCTGTATGCTGTTGAGGTCTCTGAACTCCGGAAACCCTTCTACTCTTATAGTTTCTTCCCTCAGACTGCCAAACTTTGGAATTCCTTCTGTTTCATGCTGTCTTGACTATACTGACATGCAGAAGTTTAAATGTAATGTGAACGGACATCAACTCCTCACAATCCTCTGTTAGACATCTCAAATAGTAGCTCCTTATGATCAAGTGGCAATTATGACGCCTTAATATTTATTGTTTTGGGCTCAAATCAAGTTATTAAGTTAGATCCATGTCCAAGCAACCAATATCTAAAATGTCAAGTGTTTAGACCCAAAATTGTCGGAGGAGTTTGGTAGAGTTCTCAAAGGTCAAATCGTTGAACTTTGACCCCTTAACAGCGATATTTCTGGCCGAAACCCGATCACATCGATTTTCCCAAATCTCAGTACTCTGTATATCAAATTTCGAGTCTGTAGACTGAAAATTGACAGAGTTATTGCGTAGGTAAATGTACACACACACACACGTTCATTTTTATAGATAAGACGACTACAGTTTGCTCTTTAACCATATTTTCTTCTTAAAGCACACGACACTGTAAGAATAGATATTACGTCTTGATCTTGGACAATAGAAGTTGGAAGTTCAATGTGGACTACATAATTATAACAATGTGCTCTAAATGATTACTTCAATAAAATAAAAATTTAAAGAGTTTTTTTTTTTTTCGATCACATTTGATAGTTTGCTTGAAGCTGGCAAAACTGAATTTGGATTTCAAACTCGTGACTCGTTTTATTCAATGATTTCAGACGAAGCGACCAATCATTTCTTTCCTCATTTATTTTTAGAGTTGTGTTTTCAACGAACTGTGCTGTTTTCCAATAAATCGATAAACTCACTGGATGATTAGCTCATAGTTTTAGGCTTGTTCAACTACCACTACTACCCCCTCCCACCCTTATCGCACCTGTCCCCAACGACTTTGATTTATTTGATCATTTTATCATTCTCCTTGGTATTATTGTGCTTACACGGCAATTCTTTTAATTATTCATGAGTTGAATAATGGTTGGAATAGATGAGTGTGTGTGTATATATATATATATATATATATATATATATATATATATATATGTGTGTGTGTGTGTGTGTGTTTATATATATATATATATGTTTGTGTGTGTGTGTGAAGAAGATCGGCAGTGCAATTATAGCATTCTTACTGATGATTATTGGTGAACATTAAACACACACATATATATATATATATTCAAATCTCTTGACCAGCAGTAATTACCACTTTCTACATTAATGATTACATAAGCTGGAAACAATAGTATCCAAGTATAGATATTTTTAATATTTATTTTAAAACTAATATAGTTATAAAACCGTTTTAAGAAATTAAAATTGAACCCTATTTAGAGAATTGAGAAAAAGTGGTCAACTTTAGCGAATTTGCATGAATCCGACTTCTTGTTATTGAATACTCTCGTGACTGCTGATTGTGACAGCCTGCCGACATGGCTTCATAAGCACTTAATTTCATTCCATATATATGTTAATTACTGGTGGTTTGAAGGAAAGATGCCAGCCTACAAAGTCAAGGTCGCCTTTGTTGACTAGGTTCAAATTTCTCGACCAGTAATTACCACTTCGTACACTAATGATTATATAAGCATGAAACACTAGCGTATGTAGGGATAAAACTTAATATTTATTTAAAAAATGAGAGAAACTTTACTTATTTTATTGTAAAAATATGTAAAATCAATTTCTAGAAATGCTGATATAGATTCTTCTTTTCTTTTTTTTTTACTTAGGGGTCACCACTTATCAAGGCCCGAAGGCCACTCGAGGATAAGGGTTAATTAATGTAAGGTGGTAGTGAAGCAATCGTTAATGATGTAAATTGGATAGAATTTGATTTATGAGGACGACTTTACATTAGATTTGATGGCTACCATGTTCCATTTAATCGGGAAGCATGCCAGCAGAACAGTGTTCTAAAGGCGGACAGTTCTAGGAAAGAAGCTTTGTTCATCGAATCTGCGTTCAGATTCAGGCTCAGATAGAGAGTGGGGAAAATCATACAGTGGTTGTAGCTAGTCGAGTGATTTTGTGAAAGTTTCGTGGACGTTATCTCAGAAATATGACATCACATAATGAAGAGATCAGCAGAGGCTGATGTGAACACCTGGTTCAAAATTTTACAAGAGACAATGTGAATAATGTTGTACATTAATTTCATTTCCAGTTGAAAAAGGAAGCAATTTTTTACAAGGGATTCGTAATTATAACTCTCTTCCTCTCCCTCCCTCCGTCAGACTCACTTGTCATTTAACCAAATAAAGTTCCATTCATCAACGCTCGTGAATCACAAACTATTTTTTTTTCTTTAGGTCATTTCTTATCGCTTATTGATTCACTAGCGGGATGGGAGAGCGCCCGGTTTTGCCCGGTCATAAAATACGCTTGAATATATTTTAATTTGTCTATATTTCGTATATATTATAGAGTCAAAAAAAGTAAAAAAGAAAGTATTTAGGGTGCAATCAGCTACATTTGAAACCAAAAGCAAAACTGTAGCATTCAAAGCTGGTGACGTTACCACTGTACAAACGTGACACGCATATGAACTGATTAATAAACTGATGAATGTACAAAATGTATCATTTTTCATTTTTGACCCCGTTTGGCTGCAAACACTATCAATAATTACCCCTGCTCTTTATCTGTGCCTAAACCTAAACATAGATTCCATGAACAAAACTTGTTTCTTAGAACTGCAAACCTGTGGAACTCTTCTGTTTACCTGCTTTCCAGCTGACTACAATATGGCAGTCTTCAAGTCCAATGCAAACAAATTCTTGATGAGCAGTTCTCCTTAAGTAATCCAATTTACCAAATTTACACTTCTAACGATTATTATGATATTGTCCTTTTGACCAATGTACACTCTTTAACCCTTATCCTCGGATGGCCTCTGGGCCTTGACAACATGTGATTCCTTTGTAAAAAAAAACCCTTTAAAATTATTTTGATTAGCTAAAGACGCATAAAAAGACTGTCCATAAAAAATCCAATCACTTGAGACCCTAACGTCGCTTTGCAACTTTTAGTTTTGGAAGAGATAGAGTTTGAACATATGGAGACAGACAGACAAACAGACATAGCGAATTTTATGAATTTGATTTCCAAGATCTCATTAAAAAATGTCAAGAAATTACCGTTCTTTTACAAATAAAAATATTGACATTACTTTTACTTCACATTTGAAAAAAAAAAAAAAAAGAAGCTTTTTCTAACTAGTGCAGAAAAAGGGCCAACTAAAGCAAAAATAAATTTAAATACATTATCCACATACAGATTGTTTTGTTGTTTAAGAAAACGACTTAATTAAAAAAAAAATACAAAAAAAAATTAATAACATTCGCAGACACTAGTACATACCCAAACTAATTACAATTCTTAGAGTCAGGACTTACAAAATGTACAACTAAAATCTTTTTTCTTTTGCTTACTTATATTCAACCCAAACAAACCATATTTTCACTTGGGTGTAAGGAGCTACTATTTGGGACCATACATATAAGGACACTATGTAGGGAGTTGAGCAGCAAAATTTCTGTTCACATTACATTTAAACATGTACAGTCAGGAAAGCAGGAAACAAGGAGAGAATTCTAGCAGTTTAGAAGAAACTATTAGAATAGAAGGCTTTCCAGCATCTAAGGACCTTTACAGTGAAGGGGTGTGATTTCGCTGCTTGCTGGATTAGTTGAGGGTATTTATGTCACGGGGGCAGAAGAGCTATAACACAGACACAGGGATGCAGCATTGTGCTGATGAAACAGAGCCTGGAGTTTCATTGATTTTTTTTTTTTTTTTTTTTTTTTTTTTTTACACAGTGGTCACCACTTATCAAGGCCCGGAAGCCACTCCGGGATAAGGGTTATTGCAAGTACAGTACGTTAGTGTGGAGATTTGATGAAGTGTTTACTTAAGGGGGCGGTTCATTAGGAATTTGTTTATGTTGGACTTGAAGACATCCAAGTTGTAGTCTGGTGGGAAGCAGGCAGACGGAACAGAGTTCCACAGGCGTGCAGTTCTAAGATAGAAGCTTTGTTCATGGAATCTACGTTTTGATTTAGGCGCAGATAAAGAGTGGAGGAAATTTTTCACAGTGGATTCAGCTAGACGGGTGTTTTTCGTGAAAGATTGGTGAGGGGGGACCAGGGATTGGAGTTCAGACGAGCACCTGCCATGGAAATAACGATAAAACAAAGATAGGCTCGCAAGGTCTCTTCTGTGGGAGAGAGGTTGCAGGGTAGAGAAAAGGGCATCCCCCACTAAGCCACAAAGTCTATTTTGTACTCTGTCAAGGCAGGATAGGCTGTTTTTAGCAGGTCCTGCCCAGATATGGCAGCAGTATTCCATCCTTGAATGTACTTGGCTTTTATATAGATTCATACGATTCCTTTTGTATTCCTCTAAGAATGAAAGACTCGTGGTAAATGCACAAGCCCAGATGTGGTAACAATGCCCCATGCATTGGTGAATGGTGGCTTTGTAAAGATATAGGATACTCTCAGGTGTGAGTTATTTTCTAGCATGGTAGCAAGAACCCACCTTTTTTGCAGCAGCTTTGCCAATGTCGTCATTGTATTTGTTCCAACTCATGTTACATGTGAATGTTAAGCTGAGGTATTTTAGGGAGATCTCTCAGGTAACATTTTAATTCATGGCAATCAGTGGCAATTTAAACATTAATTACTTCTTTCTTATTCATCATATTGTTATCTTTTTTTTGTCTATGATTAACGCCAACCAAATGTATATATTCTTTTATTGTTATTTTCTTGCAGAGTTACAGATTCTTAACAGAATGCAATAAAGTGCTTCTTTAATCCTCGATCTCAGAATGACAATTGTTGAATATTGGTATCCTGGAAAACGCTAGATGACATAATTGAAGCAAAAGTGGTTGCGATCGTTAATGTTTATTTAATAGAGAATATTTCGATAAAAAAAAAAGGAATGTATTGAGAAAAATGATTCAATAGAAAAAAGGACATATGGAGGGACATATCTGCAGTTAGATATTTATAACGAAAGATTTAGGAATTTAAGAAACAATTTAGTGATCAAAACAATGACATGGAATAATGACTGACCTCGTTATGTGACGTCACAGAGTTGAACTAACAAAAAAGTATTTTCATATATTTTGCAGAATAGTCCAGTTAGAGGAGAGTTGAAGAAGAGTTGGACAGACAAAGAAAGCTTGAGAGTTAGAGTTTGGTTGGAGAGTTGTCAGATCAGTCATGGAAACATTTCGACTGGCTAAAGAGAAAAACGCGTGCACTCCGAGAGTAGACAACCATGGAAATAAATGATATATATGAAATATAAGTTGGTCGTCATGAGTTCTTCAGAGGAAAGTGTCTTCCATTTCAGGACAGCATGTCGAAAAATTGTGACTGAGAAGGTAGGTGTCCTTTAGTCCAATGTGTTGTGACTATAAAGAAAGTATGTTCCTCCTTTGTCTGGTGCCAAGTGGACAAAGACGTTTGTCATGTTAAAGAACTCTTTCTCTCTCTGAAATGTTTATTTGCCCGATTGTGAACTGTCTGATTCCATATATGTTAACACACACCCACTCAATTGACATTGACACGTATATATACACACACATATCCCCTGGAAGATATGAGCCGCGATGAACAGATGACTGTCCATTTTATATGACTATTAACCCAATCTGTAGAGACAGTTGAATCTTTGAGATGATGATTGATTATTCGCATTATTTAATTCTTCAGAATATTGTTCACTTATTTTCACAACGTTTCAGCCGATGTAACTTCCGACATCCTTTATGTGTATCTTGTTGAACTCGAGAATCTGCACGGAATTTTAAATAGAACCCTTTATTTAATCCGCACATTCATTTCATCAGCCATGATTGGGTAAAAGTCTTAAGTCATAATTGTATTTTGAGTCTCATCAGCACTAAAATTTGTTTTTAATTTCTATTTTATTACTACTTGTTACTACATATTTATAATTAATGGCTATTTGTGTTAAATTTGATACTAGGTGTGCTTAGTAGTTGATCGTCACCCAGTATATGCACTACTTCTTGGAGTCGTCTAACTGTCCATCATTCTTCTTTGTCTATAATCTTGGTTCCAGAAGGGTAGATGGTTTCCCGTTTCCCTCCATGTGTGGTCAGCCATACCTGGCTTTTCAATATTTCCATATATTACAGCTTTTTGGTTTTCTAATCTTACTTTTAGTGGGTGATATGTTTCACCTTTGTACAGTTTTTCACAATTACATGGAATTTCATAGACACAGTTCTTAGTCATGACTTTGATTTTTTATTTATTTTCTTTTTTGGAATCCTTTGAAATAAAATAATTTGTGTGTTGATTTTTGTGAACTGTTATCCTCATCTTTATAGTTGTTGTTGATGTTGTTTCACCACATTTTGGCAAACTCATCCTCTGGCCTTCAAAGACGTGATGCAGTGGATAGAGGCGTTGAGTCTTTATGGTTCCAGATGAGCATTGTCTGAAGATAGTAGTTTCAATCCTACTCAAATCAAGGCAGAGGATTCATTAACCAAAACGCGATGAAACAACAACTATGGAACACAGGTCTTAGTCATCATTTTTATCATAGGGAGTTTGATGTAATGGAGTTAAAAATAAACATTTTTTATAATTATTCATTTTATAAGAAATGCTGTGTGGAGCCACTTGCATAATATCTTTATTTGGATATTATAGGATGAATATCCGATTCACAAGTAACACTTATCATAATTATTGCTGTGTTTCCTCTAGAAGTGTTCTCAAATCGTTCCACCAATCAATATTTTCAATAAATCAATATATTGAAAATCTTCTTTAACTACTAATAACCTACCCAGCAACTTATTCTTTTTATAATGAACAGCATTCCAAATAAAAGGAAAATACATGAATAAATAAAAATCAATTGACGACTTCCGGTTTCTCAGTGATCAAAAGATGAAGAAATAATCAGTTACATTCAAACTCCTCGGCTTAACATCCACAGGCAACATAAACTGGAACAAATACATTGAAGACATTGACAAGGCTGTGGCAAAGAAAACAGGCTCCCTTTACCATGCTAGAAAATTACTCAAACCTAAAAGTATCCTATATATTTACAAAGCCGCCATTCAGCCATATATGGAACATTGTATGCCATATTTGGGTTGGTGCATCTACTACTAGTCTCTCTTTTTTAGACAGGGTCCAAAAAAGAGTCTCCAATCTAATAGCGCTTGCACTATCGATCAAGCTCCAACTCTTCCGATCGTCACACTGTTGTATCCCTGTGTCTATTTTACAAGTATTTTAATGGAATGTGCTCTGATGAACTCCTAGCACTTATATCTCATTAACGTACATACTCCAGACTAACCTGACAAGCAGCAAAATCCCATCCCTTCGCTTGAGATCTTTAGATGCTGAAAAGCCTTCTACTCTAATATGGTCTACGGACTGATAGACTTTAGAATTCGCTCCCTATTTCTTGTTTGTCTGCAGAAGTTTAAATGTAATGCGAACGGATGTATCACAGCTTCACTCACCACATATTACCCTTCAAGACATGTTCCCAAATAGTAGCTCCTTACATTCAAATGACAAGATTAACCCTTATCCCTGAGTGGCTTCCGGGCCTTGATAAGTGGTGATCACTGTGTTTAAAAAAAAAAAAAAAAGATGCCTTGTTTGAGGAGAAAAAAAAAAGAGTAAATAAAAAAAAGGAGGGGACTTGATAAGGACAGACATTTGTGCTAGAATAGAACCCATCCAATGCAACTATTTATCTACAGATTGGCATTCTCGGATCCAGCATCCTAGAAGTTCTCATTCACATTCTGCCAAAGACTGGAATCTATGTATGGATTTCATTTTTTGTAACCTGTGCAGAAATTAGTTATTAGAAATAATTATTTATCATAATTCAACTACAACACTTGTATGATCCCGGGCATGATATTATACCGATGTCCCCTCCCCCCACTACTCTAAAATCGATCTTTTCCAGCCTTTGTTATCATTTTTTATATTTTGCTGTTTTTGTTCTTCTGCTTCTTTAAGATTAGGAAGCCTTTTTATCTTTCTTTTTTGTATTTCTTTTTCTTCTGCCTCTTTAAGATTAGGAAGCATTTTTCATCTTTTATATTTTTTTCTGCCTCTTTCGGATTAGAAAGCCTTTTTCATCTTTTTTTATATTTTGCTTTTTTTTCTTCTTCTGCGTCTTTCATATTAGGAAGGATTTTTTATCTTTATTTTTTTTCTTCTGCCTCTTACAGAATAGGAAGTCTTTGTTATCCTTATATATATATATATATATATATATATATATATATATATATAGTTTTGCCTCTTACAGATTAGGGAGGCTTTGTTATCTTTATATTTTTTTCCTTCTGCCTCTTTTAGATTAGGAAGACTTTTTTTTAATTTATTTTTTATATTTTGGTATTTTCTTCTGCCTCTTTCAGGTTAAAAAGGCTTTGTTATCTTTATTTTTTCTTCTGCATCTTTCATATTAAGAAGGCTTTTTTATGCCTCGCTTTTTTTCTTTTGCCTATTGAAGATTAGGAGGGGCTTTTTATTTTTTTTTCTTCTTCTGAATCTTTCAGATTAGGAAAGCTTTTTTATCTTTCTTTATGTGTTGTTTTTTTTCTTCTTCTGCCTCTTTCAAATTAGGAAGCCTTTTTGTCATTCTTTATTTCTTTTCTTTTTCTTCTGTGTCTTTCATATTAGGAAGGTTTTATCTTTTATTTATATATATATAGCAAATCCAGTTAATTTTAGAAAATAAAAAGACAAATAAAAATTAATTTTTTTATTTCTCTCACTCCTTATTCCATGTAATTCTCTCTTAGCTGTGTATCTCGATAGGTAGAATTTAACCATAATATTTTGTCATTCAGTCCTCATATCCCATGAGCAATGTTTCTAACAAAGTGGAAGAATTGTTATTTTGGGTCAGAATCTATTCATTTCACAAGTATCATTGGTTGGTTTTTTACTTTAAAGCAGTTTTTTTTTAGCTCCTAATATCATGTGGCCCATGCCTTGTCTGGAGTGATTTCCATAAGAAAAACACCAAAAAAAAAAAAAAAAAAAAAAAAAAACCCTTACACTTCTTCAAATTGTTCCTGTTTTTAAAAAAGTAGATTTTCTATCTCTATGTTCAAGGGTAAGTGCCATTTCGGAATTTACTTTCTCTAAGCAATGTTTAAAATTCTAACCTACTATTCTAATGGTAACCTAAAAAATACAGGGTGGGGGTACATTCATACCTTCTCCAAATTATTGCACGCGACTCAATATCTGAAACTATATAAGATGGCAAACACCATATCAGAAATAATGAATTTTAGATAAAATACAAATTAAGTGGAAAATATTTTCTTAATTTTAAATGAAGAATCTCCTGAGGAAGGGATTCATTTATTTATACATTTTCTAATTTTAATATTTATTGTTTTAATATTTATTTAAATATTTATTTAAATATTCATTATTTTTTAATATTTATTGTTTTAATATTTATTTCAATATTTATTATTTTTTAATATTTGTTTTAATATATATTAATTTAATATTATTGTTTTAATATTTATTGTTTTAATATATACATTGCTTTAATATTTATTATTTTAATATTATTGTTTTAATATATATTATTGAAAAGGGGAGTTTGAAAATCTATCAGGAAAGCGTTTTCACTGACTTCAAATTTCACTAAATTAAATGAAAATACGACCTGTTGATAGGTGCCGGTAGGCAAGTGGTTAGCAATGGACCGACAACCTAAATGTTTCAAGTTCGAATCCAGTTCGTGCCACAAAATAATCACTTTCACTTCGGATGTTGGCAATCTTCACATAGTTCCTCCTGTAAGTACCCAATGTCTTTCTGGAAATAATTTTGACTGGAAAAATACCACGGAAACCAATGCCAGCAATAGAATCTTTGGTTTAATATAATATGATGATCAACTTGTTGCTTCAGCCGAAAATAATGCAGCTCACACAACGTTTTCTTTTTTCTTTTTTTTATCTTTTTTTTTATCTTTTTTTTTTTATCTGTGTCTTCATCCTGTTCTTCGCAGAAAAGGAATTGCCAATGACTCAAATATGAATTATGTTCTTTTAGTGATCTGAATTCCATATATACAAACCAACCTGCCTTGCATAATTACGTCTCTGAACTCCCTGAATTGAATGTTGAAATAAAGACACCAAAAGTCAGCTCTACTAATGCCAGTATTTTTAAATAATGGGGCAGTACTCAAATCGTTACTCAAAACCATTTTTTTTTTTTTACTCTTTTTCACCCTAAAAAAAACATTGCCACTTGGATGTAAAGGGTTACTATTTGGATTCATGACTAACAGCGAGCTGTCTGTTCACATTACATTTAAACTTCTGCAATTTAGTACAGCCAGGAAATCAGGAAACAGGAAGGGAATTCCAAAACCGAGGGAAGAAACTCAGTGAAGGGATGAGATTTTGTTGCTTGTGGAGTTAGGAATATGTGCATCGAGAGGGCACAAATACTAGGAGTTCATTAGGGCACATTTTATGAAAGTACTTGTAAAACAGGCACAAGGATGCAACTTTGCAGTGATGGAACAGAGGTTAGAGCTTGGTTGATAGTGCAGAACCTACTAGATTAAAAACTATTTTTGAGATTCTATGCTTTAAACATGTCTTTTGAATTTTCAAATTGCATGTCAGGCAAAGACAGGCCCTTTTATGGTGAGGATCAAGCAATTTGAGGCCAGCTCAATCTGGGTTCAGGATTATCATGTCCACCACAATTGTTTCAAATTTTATTATGGTTCATTGAGATTAGAATATGTTGTAAACAAAAAGATAAGAATGTTAACCATCTTGATGAGCCATGTGGCTCCCAGCTGGGGACAGATTTAGAGTTCTTTATTTGTGCATTAACCAGGGATGCATTAGAAATTCTCAGCCAAATTTGAATACAATTTAAGGGGAAATGATGACAATGTTTTTGCTTTGTTTTGTTTTTTTTCTTACAGAGGAATCACCACTTATAAAGGCCTGGAGGCCACTTGAGAACAAAAGTTAATCAGTGTGCTGTAGTCAATGGGACAATATCGTAGTAATCGTTAGTTGTGGAAATTTGGTAAATTGAATTACTTAAAGGGACAGTTCATCAAGAATTTGTTTACATTGGACTTGAAGACAACCATATTGTAGTCAGCTGGAAAGCAGAGAAACAGAAGAGAGTTCCACAGGCGTGCAGCTCTAAGAAAAAAAACTTTGTTCATGGAATCTACATTTAGGTTTAGGCACAGCTAGAGAGTGTGGAAATTATTGATAGTGATTTGAGATAGACAAGTGTTATGAAAAGTTTGGTGGAGGGACCATAGATTAGAGTTTAGACAATTACATAACTTTCCTGCAATAAATATGGACCATTCTATTAATAATTGCATTTTCTAAATAGAAATTTTAAAATCAAAAATCAAAAATAAAAAAGTGCATTGTTTGAATTATTCAGATTACTGTTTTCATCAGTGATATTATTCTCACAACAAATATAAATACGAAATAATCAGTTTCAAATCACTTTTGAATAGTGTGTAACACCTGTTAATCTCGCTCTGATAGTCGAGAGAATTACCATACAGGGAATAGATGGAGTTTTTCAGCCGTGGAAAAAGTGGGGGGGGGCTATTGAAAAACTAAACCAGACAGAGGGAGCCTGTTGGTTCTTTATAGTATTTTTCTAATGATGGTGTCACAAAAAAAACATCTGCTTTCCAATAAACTGAAGATAGTGAAGAAAAAAATCCGTTCTAAGTGAGTTTTCTAGAGGTGGAAGGTTCAATTCTCAGTATGGGCGATACTAAAAAACTATAACTGAATTACTTAAGACGTTTACCCAATCAGGACTGACAGAGCAAGAACAAGGTACACCTATGGATTAAATAAAAAAATTCTATTTGAAATTTTGTACCAATTCCGGAGTTGGACAAAACTCACCTGAAAAAAGTAATACACATTATCGATCATCATCTCAAAAATTATGTAACAAATAAAAAGACTTACTATAAAATCGAAGTCATTTTTCACCTTTATAAAAACCGAGAATCTGCAATTTTTTTTATAAACATAAAACCCAAATCAATCTTATTTAATCAATTATTTGAAAATACATTACCAATTGAAATTGATAGTTTTAAGACAAATGAAAAAAGAACCAGAAGAATAAATTTTTATTACCTTAAATCGAAATGGTTAAATGATTAATGTTCCTGACGCTCACTAAGGAGTTGAAGTTTCAGTTCAGCATTCAATAAGAATGGAATTTCAGAATATCCATCTCATATTTTAATTAATGAGATGTTGCAGATAAAATATATGAACATAAAAGTTGTCTTATACTCTAGAGACTCAAATCAAGCCATCTCAGCAGTAAAATGACATTTTATAGAAAATGTTTTTATCATTAATTAGTTTACAGCATTTAGTATTGAAAACAGATTAATAGGAAGACATTTTGGACTGATATATATTAGTGATGGGACAATGCCAACATTCTCCCAATTCCGATACAATTATTGATTCTATTCTAAATTCCCGATTTCGATAAAATTACTGATGCTAATTTTTTTTAAATTCAATAAGTCTAGATTTTTTTTTTTTTTTTGGATAACCATAAAAATCCATGTAATATTTGCACATATTTTTGCAAACGTAAGAAATACATTTGGATGGGTGTAATCTACAAATTTTAGTTTTTACTGGTAGTTTAAAAACAATATTTATCATTTTAAAATTTAATTTTCAATTCTTGATAAGCAGCAAATGAACAAAAAAAAAAAAAGAATCGTTTTTGGCATCGGAAAATATGCTCCAAACTTTCCGATTCCGATAACGCAAAAAGTTCTGCCTTTTCTGATTCCGATTACTCATCACAACTCAATTTAATAATTCAATATTTTTATCAACAGACAAACATTTGCTTCGCTTCTCTAAGACTCATTAGTGTGGCTACATATACACCTGCCATCTTTATCAAAAGCAGCTTTCGAATTTGTGACATTTTTTATCTTCATACGTGGAATATTCTTCACGGACTCCAGCTCGAATATCCTTTATGATGTATATTGTTCTAGATTATCTTTAATAACATTATATCTCCCATACTCTCAAGTTTTCAAACTATGTGATAACAAGTAAAATCATAGCTACTTTATATACATTGTATTTTGCTATTTTCCTGTGAGGATAAGAGCCATTCTTTGAAACTCCATAGAATAAGGAAAAATCTTTTAATCTGTATCCCTAGTTCCGAATAATAAATGTAAATTCTAATTTGCAAAATTTTTAACTTCCTTCTTATATATATCTATAAATCTAGAAAAGTGAGAATGCGTGTATGTGTGTGTGAGGACAATTCTCAACCTACATACTCAATGAATTTTTGATCTACATACTTGAAATTTGGTACATAGGGTATTCAGACATGTGGCATACTTTTTAATCGGTTTCTATCCCGAAAAGATTGTCTGCTAAGAGAACAAAATTGAAAAATTGGTACGTGGAGGGGGGAGGGTCATCAGACTTTTACCTGTTTGTCAACTGTTTCACGAATGCACATGTGTGAATGGTTCACGTGAAAGATTACTTGTGTTAAGTAGATTTGAAAACACTTTGTAAAGATCATGTAAAGCTGGTCTAATGGTTATCGTACTTGACTCACCATCTTTAGGTTTTGGTTTCGATCTCAGCTCGAGTATTTTTTTTTTTTTTTTTTTTTTACAAGAAGTGAACTGTTTAAAAAAAAAAAAAAAAAACAATACTCGCATACATATGCCTCCATTTTTGTATGGATTAAAATATAATATTTATGCAGATTTTACGACCAGGTAACGCCAGGTAGCCTGCCAGTATAATGTGTGTGTGTGTGTGTGTGTGAGTGTGTGTGCATATGTGTGTGTGAGTGTGTCCATGTGTGTGAGTGTGTGCATGTGTGTGAGTGTGTGAGTGTGTGTGAGCGTGTGAGATGAAGATTTTAGTTTACTAACTAGATAAAAAATTGACCCTTCATTAGGCATTTACTATATTTTTAAGAATATATTATTTTAAAAAATTTGGAAAATATATTAAGTATAGAATTATCAAATGTAATTATTGCATCGTGAGTTGTGCCATTTTTCTGTCAATTTTAACTGAATGCAAATAAGAATCTGTGGCCATTGATTCAGACATTTTTTACTCATATTTCAAATCACATTTTCATCACGACACTGCATACCAAATTATTAACGAGTTTACATTTTTTAAAATATTTAAGGAACGAGTGAATAAAAATCCATGACACTTTGAGAAAGTGCTTACGACACGTTTCAGCTACTCCAGTCCGAAAAGAAAAGTATTTAAAGCAGTATTCGCGTAAAAGATAGGAATATCTGTTGATTTTAGTGTGTCAAGTTATTAACGAGGTTGAGAAAAAAAACACAATATACCTATAACTTGTTTATTGAAATAATTTTTAAACATTAAATGAACTAGGAAAAATGCTTAGAACACAAGAACTACATAGCAATTTCTACGTTGACAAATTAGTAGGGCATATGCAATCCTTTTTTATGAATGACTTGTAAAAGACGTTGGTCCACAGAATTAGTCAAATTTGTGATTTCGTCAACAGTTATTCCTTGCGATACCTCTTGGAGAACGTCCCACAACTCATCTGTGCTCTTAAATTGGTGTCCACTTGCATAGAGGCATTTTTTTTTTACAAGGTAGTTACCACTTATCAAGGCCGGGAAGCCACTCGGGGATAAGTGTTATTGTGTGTACAGTACGTTAGTGTTGGAAATTTGATAAAGTGTATTACTTAAGGAGGCAGTTCATCAGGAATTTGTTTACATTGGACTTGAAGACATTCAGGTTGTAGTTAGGTGGGAAACAGGCAACCGGAACAGAGTTCCACAGGCATGCACTTCTAAGAAAGAAGTTTTGTTCATGGAATCTATGTTTTGATTTTGGCACAGATAAGGAGTGCGGAAAATTTTTGACAGTGGTTTCAGCAAGGCGGGTATTTATCGTGAAAGATTAGCAAGAAGGGGCCAGAGATTGGAGTTCAGACGAGCACCTGCCATGGTAGTAACGATAAAACAAAGACAGGCTCGCAACGTCTCTCCTGTGGAAGAGAGGTTGCAGGGAAGAGAATAGGGCATCACCCATTAGGCCACAAAGTCTATTTTTTACTCTGTCAAGGCAGGATAGGCTGTTTTTAGCAGCTCCTAGCCAGATGTGGCAGCAGTACTCCATCTTTGGACGTACTTTGCTTTTATACAGATAGAGAATTGCATCAGGGGTGAAATATCTCTTAAGCAGTAGAAGGATCCTACCATTTTTCCAGCAACCTTGGCAACTGACTTGATGTACGTGTTCCATTTCAGGTCAGGAGTAAAAGTCAAGCTCAGAAGTTTATCAAAACATGGAGCTTCCCCTAGACAAAAGCCATCCATTTCAATTGATGCCAGATGGGGATCAGAGCATTTATGATGTAAAGATAGGAACTTGATTTTAGATGCATTAATAGTAACCAGCCACCTCCTTCCCCACTGTACCATGCACTCAAGATCAAGGAGAGAGAATCTGAGAGAACTGTCATTTACGGCCTATGATGTGTTGCCATAGATGGTCGTGTCATCAGCAGAGATGCCAACGAATAATTCAAGTATGTGTTTTGGAATGTGTATCGCTTCATGATACTCCAAAGGTTCTCAATTGGGTTCAAATCTGGTGAATTTGCAGGCCACTCCATCTTCCGTTGCTTAGACAACCCCAGTTCTTGCAAATACGCTTTGCTTTTGTTTGCTGCATGAGAAGGAGCATTATACTGCATAAAAATAATGGTTCTTCTGAATGTCAACCTTTGCTTCTTCAGCCATGGTTCAAAGTGTTCCTCCAGAAAAGCTATGTAGGCATTTGATGTCAATTTTACACCTTCTGGGATTCTCCATGGGCCAACTAAAGTACCTCCGATAATCCCAGCCCAAATCACAATCCCACCACCACCTTGTTGGTGCCTTAAACGCTGATGACAATGTCAACCATCTAGGACCCATCCCTTGCTCCAGCCATCTAGGCCATCAAGAGTGACACGCACTTCATCTGTGAACAGAACTTTGGAATAATCTATTTTCATGTTGTCCTCTGCCCATTTCTATCGGGTTTTTGTATGTGATGTTTTAATGGAGGCTTTGTCATGGCTTAACAGACTTTACCACTTATTTCAGAAGGCGACATCGAGTACTTTTTGAAACATTATTTAATCCAGCTTGGTCAAAGACTTTGACTTGTCTGCCCAGGGTTCTTAACAACTTCACATTTAATTTGGAGTAGAGAACGTCAAAAACAACTCTAGATTTACCTTTATCAGCTCTCTTACGTACCTTTGTAGGGTCCTTGAGAAAGTTCTTCAGAGTTTGATGGTACCTTCCTATCATTTTTTATATTTCGAGGGTAGTTTTAACTTTTGCTGTTCTGTAACAGGACTCTTTTTAGAACTACTCAATCCACCTTTACGAGCCATTTTATTGACGAAACAATCCGCCTTGTTAATAATTTGACACACCTCAAATACCGTGGATTCAGCAATTACGATGGCAAGTTGTTTACATTGCGCAGGACAGTACGAAAAGTTCACAGTACGCGCAGCTCAACATTGCCAACATTTCCGAAGCTTTTGATACAAAACTACCGGCAAGTTTCCGAAACTGGTAAAACAATGTTATCTCGTTAATAATTTTACACAGTGTAACAGCACAATATTTGCTATCAAAGCAAAAAAGGGAACTTGCTACCTCCAAGTAATAAAACTAATGGTTTGTCAGAGTAACCTTCTTTATTTGCTAGCTGAAATTAGTTTAGTCGATCACAGAGTTTTATATAGATCATTAACATAGACTTAGCCACATGGTCTTTTCTCATTTCACCACTGTTGACCAATTTAACTACAATATAAGTAAATATATTAAATTACTAAAAAATAAAAAATAAAAATTTTTTTAAATCGGTGAATTTGAATCAAACTAAGTATTATTTTCAATAAACGACAAAAATGCATACAGAATAGGATTCTATAAGTAGCCATTAAAGAGATTGTGTGATGTTATATCTTCCCTACCCTCTAAAGTGTTAATTAAAAAAAAAAGAGGAAAAAAGTTGATCAGCAAAACATAAAAATGATAATAGAAATCCAATGAAGGAGCTTGCTCACTAAAGAACACAAACGCATCTGAGATAGGGTAGTTAATGTGTATAGGCAGTAAGAAAGACAATGGAGAGGAAGTTGTTCACTAAAGCACAAAAAAAGGATAGTTCCGCAAAGTGTGACTAAGACAAAAAAAAAAAAAAACAGACATACAGTTCAATATAATTAGTTTATGGACATTTTATGGGTGGGAGCGAGTTTTGCAACAATTTACAGGCAGTCTTGAGTTTGGGACAATGAATGACAACTGGCAGCTCAGAGGTTCCCTGAGAGAGATCAGAATGATTGAAAAACCGAGTAAGAGCAGATCACTGTGTTATGTACTCATCTCGCGTTCTTTTATCAAATAACTCCCTAGCTGAGAATTCTTCCTTCAAACTCCTCAGCTTAACATTCAAAGGAAATATGAACTGGAACAAATATATTGAGAACATTGCAAAGGCTGCTGCAAGGAAGGCGAGTTCCCTATATTGTGTTAGAAAACTACTCACCCCTGAGAGTATCCTGTACCTCTACAAGTCCACCATCCACCCATGCACATCCGGGCTGGTGCATCTACCACTAGTTTTTCCTTCTTGGATAGGCCCAAAACAGTAAATAATTTAGATCAATGCAGTAAAGTTATTAAAGCTATATTAAAGCCAATATTGTACCAAAGTTACTCGGACTAGAAAAACAGAAAAAAGAAGCAAAGAAACCAGATGCCGGAAACATTTAAATGGGCAAATAAAACAACTTAGAAAGGATTTAAGTAAAGTACAAGCTGCCGGAAATGGTAGACTCAAAAGTCATAGTGCTTGTAAAAGGCTAATTCGGAAATTTGACATACACCAGAAAGGTTTCAAATGTGTAATTGAAGAACTGAAACAGCGTGTCACAGCTAAAGTTAAATACTGCAGTGACAGAATTGACTAGTATTTGACAGAACAGGCGGTTCGAGAATAAGCAGAAAATTCTTTTTAATCAACTAGAAGGAATTGAAAGAGAAAGACGTTATAACTGATGCTGCTTAATCTCGTGCATTCTGGAAAGGCATTTGGGAAAAGGAAGTAAAACATCAAGATGATGCGGAATGGATCAATGATATTGAAAGGGAGGTGTCCTCTTGGATAGAGCGACAAATGAACATTACATTCACTGCTAAGATGATGAAGAGCAAGCTTAAAAAGCTTTTAAATTGGAAAGTGTCTGGATCTGACAGTCCACAGATATTGATTCAAAAATCTCCCAGCTCTTCACTTCTTGCAACAATGCTAAATGACTGACAACAAATAGCGTTCTTGAGTGGCCGACAAAAGGCAGTACAGGTTTGATCATGAAAGATAAGACAAACATTAGACCAATCACTTGCCTCTGTTATGTGGAAACTTTTCGTTAGAGTATTGTCTGAAAAAATCTATGGTCATTTGATTCAAGACAATTTGCTACCTAAGGATCAGAAAGGCTGTCTGTAAAGATCATGTGGCACCAAGGATCAGTTTTTGCTTGATAAAATGATCCTGAGAGACTACAAAGGAAAATCTACTAACCTTGTTATGGGCTGGGTAGATTATAAAAAGGCATTTAACATGGTGGCCTATTCGTGGACACACAAATGCTTGAAAACTTTTGGAATAGTCCCCAACATTTGAACAGCTTAAAAGAATAGCATAAAGAATTAGGAAACCAATTTAACTTCAGAAAATGCTGCATTAGGCAAAGTGAAAATTAAGAGAGGGATTTTCCAAGGCGACAGAAATCTTATAAACTGTGCTCCCCCCTCCAAAAAGACATCAGCACAGCTGATACCACCAAAATAGGCATGAAAGGTCAAGGAGGATGGAAGGACTGAAGAAGGAAAGCACTAACCAGACTTTCATTGGATGAGTGCGTAGAGAACTGGAACCTTGGGTAGGCTTATTATCATTCTAATACCATTTAAGACCAATGGTCATTGCCAGTAGTAAATTAATGGTAAACAGTTGCTGCAATAATGCAAATGCCAAGGTTATCGAAGGAGCTGGAAAGTATGAGAAATCCGGGGAGACTTGTTGTCACCCAAACTCCATGTAATTGTCAGTGAGTAATCTCTGATGATCGCCTGTGTAAGAACACAGAGTGAGTACTACTACGAATACTAGTAATAATAATAATTATTCTGATTTCATTTTATAACTATTCCCTGAAAAGAGATGAGATCAATTCTCAAAGGACTCTTCCTCAATCCCGGTTCCAAGCTAGAAGCTTCAAATATCTAGGGTGTTCCTAAGAATATTGGTAGTACCAACAATAGCAGAGTTGAAGACCACCCTACACATAAGATTACTTAGCTTTTGATTTCATGCATCCGTCTTCAAGGCCAATGGAACATTCTTCTTAATCACATTCTTGTCTTAGGGTACTGAAAATACTATGATTTGCCACTTCTTTGACACCTCGTCAATAACTACCAAATCTGGATGATTATATTCCAATTAATTTGCTCTCGTGACACTTTTGCCTCACCATACCTCTGTATTTCTATCTTCACTTGTCTTTACATCTTCAGGCCGCTGTGAAGAAGTGGGCTCTCTCTACCATGCTAGAAAACTACTTATGCCTGAAAGTATCCTGTACCTCTATAAGGCCACCATTCGCCCATGTATGGAGTATTGTTGTCACATTTGAGCTGGTGCATCTGCTACTAGTCTCTCCCTCCTGGGTAGAGTTCAAAAGAGAGTCACCAACCTGATATGTCCTGAACTTCAGCCTCTGTCCCATCGACGAAATGTTGCATCCCTCTGCCTGTTCTACAAGTATTTTAATGGTGAATGCTCTGAAAAACTACAAGCACTTGTACCCCCTCGACGTAAATACCCCCAACAAGCAACTGAATCCCACCCCTTCACAGTAGAGATCCCTAGTTGTATGAAAGCCTTCTACTCGCATAGTTTCTTCCCCAGAACTGCTAGACTTTGGAACTCCCTTCCGGGATTCTGTTTTCCAAACTGTACTGACATGCACAAGTTTAAGTGTAATGTGAACAGACATCTTGTTGCTCATCTCCCTTCATAATATCCCTTCAACTTATGTCCCCGATAGTAGCCCCTTACTTCAAAGTCACACCGTGTCTTGTTTGGGGTGAAAATTGAATAATAATAACAAATTTAAAAAGGTACCTCTTCAAACAACTTTCCAGCACACTTCATCCCAAGCTTCTTACAAACCTTCCAGTATATCTGAAACCCTCCACAGTCATGCCTTCTGGACTACTCTCTCTCTAGTCTATAATAATAATCTACATATAAATATAGTATATTAATAGAGAGGGGGGAACTAATATCAATATCATAGTACCTTTACTATACATATGTGTGTCACAGTTTCCAGATTATAAAATATTTGATCGGAAGATCCTATTTATTAAATAGGACGATAGAAGGTGATAAAATAATACGAACATTAAATTAGTTTATCTTTATACGCTATTTTAATGTTCGCAGTACATTATCATCTTCTCTTTTTTAATAAATAGGATCTCCCAATCACCAAAGACACAATGTAAAAAATTAAAAAAAAAAAAAAAAAAAAAAAAAAATGACGTCGCTTTTGAGCCATAAATGAAACTTAAATATATCTTCTTGGTCTGCTGGCTAGGATCGAAGGGTAGTATCTGTTTTGTCTGAAGATAGTATAATGATATTGTGGAGTTTCCATTTGCACTGAGCGTCCATACAATGAAAATATGTTACAGACTCCTATAAGGATATTGGAGATAAACCGTATAATCAGATATATTCTGATTCTGAAAATTAACCAGATTATTTAGGTAAATGATTTTACAATTTTAACAAAAGGGCTACAATAATATCGTGGAGTCTCCATTCATACTGAATTTCACAGAATGCCCCAGCAGCAATATATTACATACTAGCGGGGGTACCCGGCGTTGCCCGAGTGTTTGTTTCCGGGTGGGGGGGGGGGAGTTTTAAAAAATGTTATGGTAGGTAAGTAGGAAGGATCAAACCCAGAGTCATGAGTAAAAGTAGGAAAATAAAGTGTGAAAAAAAAAACAAAAAAAAAACATCTGCAACGTTAACAGTTCGGCCACCAAGAAAAGAACATTGCAGTTGTTTAGGAAAAAAAAAAAAGAAAACGACTACGGTAGGTCGGCGCGAACGTGAAAATATAATGTGAATTGTCCAGCACGCTAACCACTACGCCACAGAGCACTGCAGCTTAGTTTAGTGATTTTAAATAACTTCACATGAAAGAACTACAAAGCCAAACCGGTGTTCTCTTCTCAACTGTTCCTTGTGAACGATCCCCAAACGGTGTTAAGTGGTGGCAGGGGGAGGAGGAATTTATTAGAGAGAAAATATTTTACCACTTCCATTGATCTTAACCGATTTTGGCCGTGACTTCTCAGCAGAAAAAGTATAGAAATCTAAGATTATCGAGGAATTTGAGAAATAATAAGCCTATAACACACCTCAGATATTGTTCTGCCGTTTGTGCATATTATATTTGCAAGAAATATCTTGATTTTTAATCCTATTAAGGTCAAAATCCGACGGGAAAAAATGAGTTCATTTTATTTATATAGAGAAGAGATAGAGAAGAGATAGAGAAGAGAAGAGATGAAAAGTGCTGCTGGGGAATTTCCACAAGCCCGGCTAGCAATAATAATAATGCAGAGACAAACACACACACAAGCTACAGGCACAAACTGGACATACAAAAACTGCTACAGATGTAAAACACAAAAGAACATCATGAAAACTAAAACTGTAACTGTATAATTGTAAGTTAACCCCCTCCCGCATGCCTACATCTCCTCCTCCACCTCCTTTTTTTTTGTGTGTGTGTGTGTGTGTGTGTGTGTGTGTCGCCAAAACTGGCACCATACCAAATAAGTGAGGAGGGTCAAGGAGGATGGAAAGACTAGCCAGACCTCCACTAGATGCATGCAGAAAGAACTAGGACCTTGGGGAGGCTTATTACCACTCAAATTCCAATGAAGACCAATAGTCACTGGTAAGCGGCTGTTGCGATAATGCAAATTCATCTGCAAAGGTTATCAAAAGTGGTGGAGAATACTGGAATTCTGAGGAGACTTGCTGTCACTTAGACTCTAGATAACACCACAAGTTGTTCTCAAAGAGAAATCTTTGAAAATTGGCTTTTACTCCTAGTGAGTAAAAAAAAAATGATTAATAAAAATAAAAATCTGTAAATATAATTAAAACGTGTAAAACAGAATTCAGCTTTAAAAAAAGAAAAAAGAAAAAAAAAAGAAAAAAAAAGTAAGCTGTTAAAAGCAAAGCTATTATACTTTAACGTCTCCAGTGTTTACATGAGGCATTGGTGCTGCTTTCATTGCAAAGATGCTGACACACATGAAGAATCCACAGAAAAGATCAAAGGAAATCATAGAATGAAAAATGTCTACACAGGTGCCAGAGAAAACCAGAAAAAACCGATTTATTGTTCTCCACATCAAACAAAATCGGCAGTCTTTGATTGATTAGCTCTTTCATACATTCTATCATTCATAAGCAAACGCAGAATTGTCTTATATATATATATATATATATATATATATATATATATATATATATATATATATATATATATTATTTATCTACATTTTTGATGTAGCATAACGTTAATTAAAACAAGGGGAGAAAATCCTGAAATTCTAAGCAATTAAAGCGACTTAGGATTCTGTCTGAAAGTACGTCTGCTGTTAAATGATACCAAACACTGTCATAAGTGGCCGACTATAGTCTAGGGCGACCTCAACGCTCCCTTTTCATTAATTACTACACTGAAATGGAAGGGATGATGCCACTCTATACCCAGCATTACTCCACTTACCCTTGATCTTCCCCTCAATGCTGAGTGCTTAGAAAGAGAGCATCAAGTATCATTTGTAAATCTTTGGCATTGTAATGCGGCCGTTACACTCAAACCATATTTGTTACAGTTCAGACCTCTATCAGACCGCTATGCCATCTGGAACCATTGAAAAGGAACAAACAAAATAAATCTGACTCAGCTTTGTTTTCTGTTTTAGCAAACAATATCTTTTTTTTTTTTAACTGTTCATTTCATCTGTCATGAGATTAACAAAACCCTGCCATCTTGACACCAGCTTAAAAGTCTTTCGCTACCACCACAGGGCCACACGTCCATCTCAACTGATCCGATATTTCTTTCTTTCTTTTCCTGAACTCACGCTCGTATTAGCCATTTCTCAGCTTCGACTTTACACATCCATCTTCTCCACTACGGACTTTGTTTCTTTCTGTCGACCGGAATCCTTTTTTCTTTTACTTGTCACACAAGTCTGCACACACTTTCTAATTATTCAAACGGCTGCTGTTGCTGCTAATACCTTTGTTAGCCATCTATCCTTTGACTGCTGCTAATATTTTCACACGTGCTCATACATGCTCTGTTACAGTATGACTCGGCAGAGGATTGAACCCCAATCTAACTCATTAGCAAACATCTATTCAATCAATAGCAAAAAAAAACCTCTTTTAGCAATTGATTTTATTTTTATTTTACTGCATATCTTTTCAAATATATTTAAGTTAATATGATATATTTTTGTCAAACTGTTCAGATATTTTCTATTTTTTGCTTCCATACCTTAAGTGACAGACCTGCAGGCATGTTCAAAAGTTAGGGTCTTGTTTTAGTCACATTTACACCGATTTTTTTTTACACCGATTACCTATGCTATAGTTTTAACGTAAATATTATTACATAGGGAATTCATTTGTGGAGTATCTTATTAAAAATTTTTCCCAAGACTGATTCTTGAGATTGCACACATGTTAAGTTTTTTTTTTGGGGGGGGGGGTGTACATTAGGTCCACCTCCACAGTTTATTTTAGAATGACTACTTTTATTGGTTATCGACTATGCTGATTAAGAAAATCTCATTTAAATTTTGTGAAGACAAGTACTTAAACAGATACAAAGCCCTGTATTATGCACTGCGATTCACTGACTGCCCGGTTTGAACGTATGCGCGATAGACAAATCTACTTCTCTTACTGACACCCCACAATTTTATTTTGGGGGTGGGTATGCTGACGACGATTATCACAGTTAAATTTGGGGGAATTATTTTTCCACATCCCCCACCCACACTAAAAAGGAAGTTCTCAACATCAAAAGCTGTCCATGAGGATGTTGGCGGTGTCTATTCCAAACACCGTTCTTAAGATGGGAAGGTGGGTGGTGTCTATTCTGAACTCTATTCTTAACATAGGGAGTTCGGGATGTCTATTCCCAACGCCGTTCTTACCATGACAATACTCAAAGAAGTAAATAAAATCGCAATTGTTTTGTTTTACATGTTAAAAAAAGACAACATAAAACTGGAATTTACTTAAATACTATTGGTGGAAGAGTTGAAAAGAAGACTTGAACCACAAACGGAATCAGCTAGGACTGCAATCACTCTAAACAGTTCATATAAAGTGAGAATCTCTAAAACTTCTGTTTTACTTTCCATCATAATTCTCATGGACTATTTTTAGTAATTTTATTAATTCATACTGATTTATGCATTCCCTTAATTGCTTTTTTTTTTTTAATTCAAACAGTGCCTGCATGTTATCGCCCAAAAACCATCACTAATTGCCAAGTGAAAGCCAGATTATTTCATTTTGACCACACCCGACAGTATCCGCAATTGTTCAGGGACAGCAGTGGCCACCAACAACAATTGTAGTTTACTTTTTAGTGAGGGGGGGGAAGCTTCCATTGGGCACTGCAGGTTAACGGGTCTTGCTATATATATGTATGTTTATGGGGAAATATGTTTATTTAATCATATTCCACCTTTGATTTATACCCGTCCTTTACTTTATGAAGGTCAATGTAACTACAGAGCATATATAAATAAATGACAAAAATCTATATTCCATATTTCAAGATGCTGATCATCTTACCATTTATTTCTTTAAGTACGTTGAAATGCACATTTCTTGACAACACTTATTTCATAGCACAAAATCATTCATGTAATTATTATGTCAATTATTGAATTTATTCTGCCCTTAACTAATTAGAGGAAAAAGCACTTATCAACTTTAAAAGAAAATAAAAGATATGGGCATGATTCCAAAAATTGAAAGAGAAGTTGCAATCATTTTTCAATTTGTTAGGCCATGCTTTAATTTTATATATATTGCAATATAATAGTTCTCTAAATTTCAAATATTAAGCTTTCTCAGTTGGTAATTTATTGCTTCTCAAAAGGTAGCCATTACAATATGGTATCATTCGCAACTCACAAGTCTGCAAAATTATGTCTTTACTGTATTTTTAGTCACTTACTCATCAGATGTTCCTTTTAAAAAGCATACAAATTTTAATACTATCGAAATATATATATATATATATATATATTAGAAAGAGATGGATTAGGAGAGAATAAAACCAAATGACTCAGTTATGTTTGTAAAAACATTAGACATTTATCATAGATGATAATATACAGCAATAAATTGATTTGTTATAGATAGCATAGGTTTCGATCTGGCCTGATGTTAGAATCGGAATAATCAATATCGTCTTCTCATTAGTCAGCTAATGATGTATTATGGAGAATCTATAAACACCATTTAATAAGCAATACATATATAAACACCATTTAATAAGCAATACATATCCATAAGTAGAAATGTATCAATTGTTACATTAGAAGCATTGAACAATTTCATGCCTCATAGCCAGTACCTCCACTCTTGGCTCTAGACCAATTTCATCATCAAGCAGACACCATATCAAAGGAAAGTGCTCGATATCTGATAGAGCTTATGTAAACCAAAGGTTAGAGACATATTGTTAACAGTACATTGCGATAGTGATTCAGAGTTTCTCATCTTGCATTTTGGAGAATGTGAGGTGGGAATTTGCTGACCAAAATTATGACAAGTGTTTTTCCTTTTAGTTCGCACTACAAAATTTTGTTAGTGTATGTGTTTATATATATATATATATATCACACATGGTAAGGTCGAGTTTCAAACCTGGCTTGAGGTAGATGCTTGTCTAGCCGCACTGATAAGCTGTTATACGGCAAAACAGTACTCTATGTGGATGACTATATATATATAAAAAAATTTATTTATACAGGCATTATATATTAAAAAAAATTATGGATTTTCCCATCAAATCCTAACTTATGAGGTTCAGGCAACTAAGTTGTCCAAAATAAATACAGATGATTTGTTTATAGCGGTGAAGGCTTTGTGTAGAACCAACCACACTTTTTAGAACCACTGGTACTGACCAGGCTTATCATTGCTTAACTTCAATAATCTAAAGAGAACTGGTATGTCAACATGAATATATATATAATATAAAGCTGTGTGTGTGTGTGTGTGTGTGTGTGTGTGTGTGTGGTCACGAATAGGCTCCTATATGATTGACTATTTTAAAAAACTGATTGCATATAATGATAGAAGATGTATCGAGACACAAGAGTGGGTATGTCTGATCTGGCAGAACGATGGTTCATTAAAATTGTGGCGTCTGCGTTCGCGCCTGGTCCACAAAGTATAGAAATAAAAAATTTAAAAATTAAAAAAAAACGTTTACAAGTGTTTTGATATAGATGTACATAATACTTTGATAAGTATGTTTTAACTTAAATAGGGATGGTATAATAAAATTGTGGGGGTCTGCGTTCACACCTGGTCTCCATAGAATGGAAATAGGCACAAACTTTAATAAAGACTTTTCATATCTATCTGCGTAAGTATACTTTGATAATTATGTTTCAGTTTGAAGAAATATGGTATAATAAAATTATGGGGTGTTCGGTCGCACCTGACCTCCATAGAATGAAAATATGTCACAAAGCTTAACAAGGTTTTTATAATATGGATCCACAGAATATTGTGATAAGTGTTTCAGTGTGAAAAGGTATGGTATAATAAATTATGGGGTTTATCTATTTTATTTTTACTTTCATCATATTTTGCTTTGGTTTTGATACCCCCAAATTCGAAGCTATCTCTTTACAACCCTTCCTTTTCATAACCTATCATACTTTCATAAATCAGAGTCCATTTTCTGTAGGCTATTTTTTAACCCAGTCAACGACGGGTACTTTTGCTAGTATATATATATATATATATATATATATATATATATAACAAATGAATGACAAAAGTCTATATTCCAAATTTCATGATGTTCACCATCTTACAATTTATTCCTTTAATTCACTTGACACTTATAATTCTTGACAGTATCTGTTTCGTAGCACAAAATCAATCACTTAATTATTATATCAATCATGGAATCTATTTTGCCCTTAACTCATCAGAAGAAATAGATATTTATCTCCAATCCAAGGAAATAAAATGCGTTTTGACATGATTAAAAACCGAAAATTGGAAGAGAAGCTGCAAATACCTTATAGTTTGCTTACATCACACCATTTTGAATTTAGAAATAAAGTCACTAAAACCCACATATTCATATTAACAAATTATATTAATTTAGGTATATTGTGCGAGAACTGTTCTATTTATTAGTTAGTAAATTTATTATTTATAATTAATATATCCATGTTTACTCAAATAACATCAATATTACACGTGTTTACATATACGAAACTAAAAGAAACACTGTTTTCAATTTCCAATTGTATTAAGTTAATTATTAATCTGAATTTAAAACTATACATAATTAGGTTCTTATTGCTGTTATAATTAAATTTATTATTACATAAATTATAATTCTTTGTATTCCTTAATTCTAAAACTATAATTTTATTTAGTAATATATTCTGTAATTACATTGAGCTTCTTAAATAAGAGTTGGTATATATAAAAAGTAAATATAAGTGAATAAAGAATATTTCCACAGAAATATATATATATATATATATATATATATATATATATATATGAATATTTCCACATAAATATATATATATAACTTAGCAATATTACAAGATTATATAATGGTGATTTAAAAAAAATAAGCTCAATAATTAACACTTAAAATCAAGCAGAGCTCATTTGTATTACTCGAATTACTGTACTCAATTCTGATGTTATTCTTACAAAGTTCCAGCCGATGTAACTTCCAGCCTTCTTCAGGTGTATCTTGTCAAATTCAGAAATCTTTCTGTTGAACTCAAGAACTTGTATGGAATTTCAAATGGAACATTTTATTTAGTCCATGGAAGTAGTTTGCTCTCATTCCATCAACTATGACTAGGAGAAGTCTTAATTCATAATTGTATTCTTAGTATTGACCACACTGAGGTTTGAACTTTCAACCTCCAGAAGAGTGTCAATTAGAACTGATTATATTTAGCACTTGTTCTATTACACCATATCTCATTGTGGCGTAATGAATAAAGTGCCAAATAAGTTTAATTATTTTCGGAAAATTACAATCTGAACAGCAGACGATTTTCCTTATTACAAAGGTTGTCCCAAAAGTAATGCATCCAATTTTTAACTAAAAAAAAGTTAAAGAACTACAAAGATATAATCAAAACGAGCGACTTTTTGCGCTCCAGGATTTATATTTCTACATAATCACCAGCATTCTCAATTTTTTTTTTTTTTTTGCTTGACTCTTTTGATGCTCTGGTCAGAAAAGTCTGGAGAGCGTTTTGTCACATCTCTGAAATCAACGAACCCATCTAACTCTGCTGGCATCAACTGCATTGGTTTTGTAAACGTTCAACAGGCGCCAGTGAATGTTCATTGGTCCAATTGTTTCTGCATAGAGGAATTCAATGACACACCTTTGCTTCTGACACATGTCATGACAAAGGTTATTTTCTTAGTCTCACACTGTCAATATCTGCAACACAAAGATGAAATTTTCAGGTCATAAATGCATAAGTTCAGTCAACATAATAGTGTAGTTTGCAATCCCTGATCTATTTTGGCGGAATAGAAAGGCAGTGCACATTACTTTTGAAACACTCCTCATAAAATACCAGAAAGAACAAAAATACTTCATCATCCAAAAATTATTATATATATATTATATATATATATATATACAATATATATGAGAGAGAGATATGCATGCGCATACTAGCATATATAAATGCATGCATAAAAATATACATACATACACGTACATATAATACATATGTATATATATATATATATATAAGATATGTATTATATGTACGTGTATATATATATATATATATATATACACACACACAACTATACAGATATCTTTATGCATGTATGCACATATACATTCATATATCATTTTAATTTTTTTCATTATTATTATCTAACATTATTTCTTAAGAATTCAACAAGCTAAAAAAATAGGAATTTTAAAAGAAAAAAATGAACAGTGAAAATAAAACAAAATCTAAAATTGAACAAGGAATCCGCCATTATTACTCCTGATGAAACTAATTTTTTTTCGAAATCCAACATTTTTTTTTAAATTTGGCAGTGAAAAGCAAATGTCCGGAGTTCATGAAGGATGATGGATCACGCATCCAGGTTAATTAAATTGAACTCTCCTTGGAAATTATTCAGCAAAAAGAAGAGGGAGGGAGGGAGGGAGGGAGAGAGGCTATAACATTGACAAGACCACATTATAAAGCAACAGGAAGAAAAAATATATAAAAGTAAATTTCCATATAGAAAAGACAAAAATTGCTTTTCATACTTTGCCATCTAATGCAGGTCTAAAATCCATGCCAATTATAAATTATAATGTCCGGCGTGTTGTTTACACTAAAAGGAAAATTGCAAAACTAACATCCTGCTTATTGTGGCAGTGATAGATATCAAAATCTAAACACAGGCCCATGACTTTAGAAATAATCAAGAGCAAGGGAGATAATCTATTAAAAAAAAAAAAAATGATTTTTTTTTTAATTATTTTTTTTTCTTTCAAATTTCTGTTCTTTATTTCTGCTGGTGATGGAACATCATACTGGATGCCAGATATTCAAACATAAATTTAAAGACTCCAATGGTATGATCTGTTTAGGATTTTAACATTTCCTTTAAATGCAATTGTTTGGATCTCTCTTGCGTTTGATTCACAGAGTGTATTCGTCAGGTTGCTCTTTTTTATGAAGCCAGTCATTTCTACGATTACTGGAATGTTTCTATGCTTGTTAACAAAATGTTATTTCAAATTTATGTGTGACAGACCGACTGACAGACTAAACTTAGATACAACGATTATTAGGAGAGTAAAAAGTGGACCTTTGGTTTATTTTTGGCAGTCTCATAACTCTCACTTCCCTTATTGTATCCTTTAGTTCTCACATTCAATAAGCGATGTTTCTGACGGAAGAATTGCTGTTTTCTGAGTCAGAATCTATTCCATCTAACACATCGTTCGTTTTTGACCTTGAAGTGGTCTTTTTGTTTTAGCTCCTTACGTCAGATAGCTTCATGCATTGTCTGGAGCTATTTCCATTTAAAAATATATATGTTTATCGATGTAAATGACATCTCAAAGCAAAATATCCTGTAGAAGTCCTCAGATGCCAGAAACTCTTCATTCTTTTTTTAACCAAGCTTCAACCCCTGTCTTATCACCATGATGTCACATCTGGGTTTGTTTTACAAGTACTTTAATGGAATGTGCTCAGACAAACATCTAGTATTAATACTCTCAAAATAAATACCCCGACTAATATGACAAGCAGTAAAATCCCAGGTATTCACTATAAAGGTCCCTTGAAATCCTCTCCCTACTCTACTTCCGACTGTACCAAGATGCAGAAATGTAAATGTAATGTGAACAAACATCTTTGTGCATTACTCCTCTCTACTTGAAATGCCTTTTATAAATCTGGTTCTTAACCACAGTGACCCCTATAGATTTGGTACTTAATTACAGTAGCCGTTTTACATCTCAACGGCAATGTGCTTTGTTTGAAGTGATTTTGAAAATTTTGAAATTTAAAAAAATCTCAAACTAATGCAGATGTGTGATCACATCTAAAATTAAAAAAAAAAAGTCCTGAGAATAACATTAAACTTTATCCGCTGATGACTTTAGAAATAATCAAGAACAAGGGAGATAATTATGTCTTAAACATAAGAACTATTTTTTGTTGTTATTTTTCTGTTTTGTTTTTCAAATTTCTTTGTTTTTACTGGGGGTGAAGCAGCCTACCGGAGGTCATACATTCACCCACCATTTCACAAGATGTTTTTAGTATTCTACACCTAATCCTTTTAAGCACAATTGTTTGGATTTCTTGTCGACGAAAGTGCTATTTTAAACTTATATGTGACAGACCAACTGTCCGACAGACTACACTAACATGTGTCCATTCCATCTGTCTTCAGTAGATAAAAATGTTATCTCAAACTAAAAAAATTTCACTCCTTTAACCGTAGAGGTCCACAAATGCAGGAAAACTTTCTACTTGGAACTTCCTCCCTGCTCTCTATTTTCCTCCCGACTGTACTAACATTACAGAAATATAAATGTAATGTGAACAAACAAATAAATAAACGGCCTGGAAATAACATTACACTCTATCTGATGGTGAGACCCAATTTTGTGGAGTATAAAGGAGTCATCTCAGTTATCCTTGCTCCCAGGTCCACACTCGTTCAGAGTGGTGATACCTGTTCACATTTATCTATGGATCAAATAGAAACTCCTCTAGGAATAACAAAGCTGAGTGGTATGCCCATAACTTTTATCTTGACTATTTAATACAAACAAAATCCATGAATAAATATTTGAAGATAGATATGGAGAAGTACAAGAAGGCTACAGCAATGCAGGGAACTGGCTTTTGTATTTTTATTTATACGTCACACCAATACAATAGCCGATTCCCTGCATTGTTATAGCCTTCTTATACTCTTCCATATCTATTTACCAGCAATGCTTCAAACTGCCTTTCTCTATTATATTTGAAGATATTTAAGAACATGATGAAAAAAAAAATCATTTAACTTACAAAAATATATAAAAGGAAAGGTAGTTTGCTTGAAGCATTCTTGGTAAACAAATACATGAGCGTTTGTAGAATGCTGATAGCAATGTAGGACACTGGGATTGTGAAGTGACGTGATGTATGGACAAGAACAGAAACAAAAAAAGCAAACAAAAAACAGATAACAGAAGACATTTAAATTACAAATCTTTATATATCTATTTTTTTTAAATAACTAGCAGTTCAGCCCAGCTTTGCTCGAGCCCAATGTACTGTTCATAATTTTATGTGGCTATGTATATATATATCAAAAGTTTGACTCATGTCCAGGTAACCTATATCTAAAATTTCAAGTGTTTACCAAACTCCTCCACCAATTTTTGGTGCAGAGTCTGCAAAGGCCAACTCTTTCAACTTTGATCTCTTGGCAGCCAAATTTTCACCCAAAATCTGATTAAAAAGCTTGCTGTATGTCTGAATACCCTTTATGCAAAATTTCAAATGTTTAGGCCCAAAATTTGCTGCATAGTTTGCAAGAGACAGCAAAGGCCAAATCTTTTTAACTTTGGCCCCTTGGTAGCCAAATTTTCGGCCAAAAACCGATTAAAAAGCTTGCTCTGTGTCTGAATACACTTTATGTCAAATTTCAAATGTTTAGACCAAAAATTGGCTGGAGGTCAAATTTTTTTTTTTTTTTTAACTTTGACCCCAATTTTGACCCCTTAACATTTGTTTTGTGCTCAAATCAAATTAAAAAGTTTGATCTATGTCAAAGGAACCTACATCTAAAATTTCAAGTGTTTAGACCCAAAATTGGTTGAAGAGTTTGATAGAGTTTTCAAAGGTCAAACCGTTGAATTTTAACCCCATTGACAACCAAATTTCTGGCCAAAAACCAGTTAAAAAGATTTTCCCAAATCTCAATACCCCTTATGTCAAATCTCGAGTCTGTAGACTGAAAATTGACTGAGCAATTTGGTAGGGAAATGTACACACACAGAGACAATTTCACTTTTACAGATATATAGATCTTTCACATCACCGGGATTGTACAATATCTGCTTATTTCAAGAATGATCTCTTTTTCAAAAAGAAAACAACCCAAAAGTATGCCATAAAAACGGAACAATGAATAGAAATACAAACGATAATCCCACTTCACTCTGATATCTTACATTACTAATAGTCTTAAACACTCTTACAAAACATATTTACATTGAAATTACTGCATTTGGTATTAATTCTACATGGGTTGATATGTCGAAAAAAAAAAATCCCATATAAAAAATAAAAAAAATAAAAAAATCCCACTTTGTTGCTCGCGACTATCATGCTGAACATGTCAGGCAAAATTGAAATATCAATTTAGCAAAAAGGCTTTGGGGAGCAAATGAATCTACGGCAATTCATTCATGACTACGTTAAGCAATCTGCCATCATTGTTGATGGCGTTATTAGTTTGGACAGCATTAATATTGTCATGGTGACCGTTAGAACGAATATAAAAAAAAGAAAGGAAAAAGTAGGGTCCAAGTTACAACCAATCAACTGGGGAATATTATTACAGGAAAGAGTAGCTATTAAATGGATATTTTAAAAGGAATTATTTAACAATATTATCTATGGTTTCCTGACGACTGCAGAATTAATCATTAATAAGATAAGAAGACCATAATAAAAATCTAATCAAGTATAAAAAGCGGCTCAATTATCAAGTGAATGAGGAGTAATAATTCCAGAAACAATTCTGATCAAATATTTTAAACAGTATTTGATAACATAACTTTCTTGATAACAATGTATTACATGATATGCAAAGTAGTTTTTTGGTTTTTACTCTTTCCCTTTCCCAAAACAAGGCATATTGCCACTTGGTCATAAGGAGCTACTATTTGAGATGTCTAACAGAGGATTGTGAGGAGTTGATGTCCGTTCACATTACATTTAAACTTCTGCATGTCAGTATAGTCAAGACAGCATGAAACAGAAGGAATTCCAAAGTTTGGCAGTCTGAGGGAAGAAACTATCAGAGTAGAAGGGTTTCCGGAGTTCAGAGACCTCAACAGCATACAGGGTGGAATTTTGCTGTCTGATTTGTCGGGAGTATGTATGTCAAGGGGGCACAAATGCTGTGAGTTCATTTGAGCAGATTCCATTAAAATACTTGTAAAACAGGCACAGAGATGCAACATTGTGGTGATGGGACAGAGGTTGGATTTTGGCTGATAGTGCGGGACCTATTAGATTGGAGACTCTTTTTTGGACCTTTTCTAAGAGGGAGAAGCAAGTGGTAAAAGAACCAACCCAGATGTGTCGACAATTTGCCAAGCATGGACGAATCATGGTTTTGTAGATATATAGGAGCATAACTTTGCCAGTAGAGGGCTGAACCTTTGCCTTCTCTGGAAATGGCTAGACCAAGTGATTCCACTAAATGGACTGGACTTTGGTCTCTACATAGATAGTGGGAGACACAGGTTTCATCTTGTGTAATCAGTTTTTGATAAATCTTGTTCGTACATCTACAAATTTGTCCTTCAGCACTCGATGCATTCTTGCTTTTGGAAAAGCGTTCGCAACCTGTCAGTCCATCGGACAAACATTTTTATGCATATGCAAATGGTCATAAATGATATTTTCTACAGACGCTGTACTAATCTTGACCTCTTGTGCTATTTAGTAAATAGTCATGAATTGATATTCCAAAATGGCAGCCTCAACTTAACTGACAGATGCCTCATCAATAGCAGAAGGAGAGCAACCAGGTTTGGGAGTTGTTTCCACAGACTGAATTCATAGCGTCAGTGTTTTCAAGGTCATTATAACCATACATTTCTTTCATTTCATCAAAAGGTTTCTTTAGTGTGCGTCCTTTCAAATACAAAAACTGAATCACTGTGTGAAACTCAACAGGTTTCATCTCACATCTGACTCAATTTCAACACCTGTAACTCAGAAACCACGATTAGTTCACAGCTATAATTTGCCACATAACCCATAGAGATATAAATCATTGCACATGTAAAATTTCAGCTTGATCAAACAACTGGAAGTGGGTCCGGCTCATTACTTATTGAATGCCCTGAATTTATATATATCTATAAAAGTGAACGTGTCTGTGTGTGTACATTTCCTTACGCAATAACTCTGTCAATTTTCAGTCTACAGACTCGAGATTTGATATACAGGCTACCGTGATTTGGGAAAATCTGTAATTCGTTTTCGGCCAGAAATTTGGCTATTTAGGGATCAAAGTTCAACGATTTGACCTATGAGAACTCTACCAAACTCCTCCGACAATTTTGGGTCTAAACACTTGAAATTTTAGATATAGGTTCCTTGGACAGGGATCTAACTTAATAACTTGATTTGAGCCCAAAATAATAAATGTTAAGGTCATAATAGGGGTCAAAGTTAAAAAAAATTTGACCTCTGCGGTTTCTACCAAATTACTCAGACACTTTCTGGTCTAAACATTTGAAATTTCACATAAAGGGTATTCAGAGATAGGGCAAGCTTTTTAATCGGTTTGGGTCGAAAATTTTTAGTTACCAATACATAAATTTATGTATGTATGTATCTTTGCATGTCTGCCTAAAACTTTCGACAGAGGCGACGGATTTTTACAAGATCAGTATCATTTTGAAGTTAGACTTTTCAAACGACAAATATTGAAAAATTGGCTAAAAACATTAATATCTTCACCTACAACTGGGCACTTTTCTAGAGTGTGAGTTGCTTTTTCCGCCAATATTTTTGAAAGTCATCCTCTCCTTTCTATTATCTAGCCTTAATTAAAACCTACGTCACTTCCGGTTTGGCAGTAGTCGTAACGACAAAGACGTCAGGTCCCCCCCCCATTCTTTTCATCCTTCGCTGTAGGGGTTCAAGCCTGCCTTTCTACTACCACTTTATTTTATTTATTTTTTTTTTTGCTTAACACCCACATCCAAACACCCGGGCAACGCCGGACTGAAATGCTAGTATATCTATAAAAGTGAAAGTGTCTGTCTGTGTACATTTCCCTACACAATAACTCCAACTTTCAGTCTACAGACTCGAGATCTGATATACAGGATACTGAGATTTGGGAAAATCTTTGTAATCCATTTTCGACCAAAAATTTGGCTGTTAAGGGGGTCAAAGTTCAACGATTTGACCTTTGAGAACTCTACCAAACTCCTCCGACAATTTTGGGTATAAACAATTGAAATTTTAGATATAGGTTCCTTGGACATGGATCTAACTTAATAACTTGATTTGAGCCCAAAACAATAAATATTAAGGCGTCATAATAGGGGTCAAAGTTAAAAAAAAATTTGACCTCTACGGTCTCTATCAAATTAATAAAGATAATTTCTGGTGTAAACATTTGACATTTTACATAAAGTGTATTCAGAGATAGGGCAAACTTTTTAATCGGGTTGGGTCGAAAATTTGAGCTATAAATATATAAATCTGTGTATGTATGTTTGCATGTCTGCCTAACACTTTCGACAGAAGCAACGGATTTTCACAAGATCAGTATCGTTTTGAAGCTCGACCCTTCAGACGACAAATACCGAAAAATTGGCTAAAAACATTAATTTCTTCACCCTTAACTGGGTACTTTTCTACAGGGAGAGGTCGCTTTTTTCGCCGATATTTTCGAAAGTTATCCTCTCTTTTCGATTGTCTAGCCTTAATTTAATCCTACGTCACTTCCGGTATAGTGGTGGTCGTAACAGTAAAAATGTCACATTTTTTTCACATTCTTTTCCTCTTTCGAGGTACGGGTTCGAGCCTGCCTTCCTACTACCACTTTTTTTTTTTGCTTAACATACACTCGGGCAACGCTGGGCACCCATTCTAGTATATATATATATATATATATATATATATATATATATATATATATATATATATATATATAATAGTTCTTCAAGTTCCAAATATCGAGTTTTCTCAGTTGGTAATTTATTGCTTTTCAAAAGGTAACCATTACAATATTGTTTCATTCACAATTGACAAATCTGCAAAATTATGCCTTTGCTACATTTTTAGTCACCTACTCATCAGATGTTAACCTTAAAGACTTTTGAAGTATATATTTTTTTTATTAATATAAACAACTTTACATGATCGTGATTTCAGACAAATGGTTAACTAAAACCAGAAGTCCTTGTCAGGCAGCTTAATAAATGGTTGTTTTCCACAGAACCGACCATTTGTCTAAAACATTAGCATGTACAGTGCCATGACTATGTAAATTTGTTTATATAGATAAAAACATTGATCTTTATTGAGCACGCTTAATAATTTTGATAAATTTATTAGCTATCACTCTTGAATACCTATAACCTGGTATATATATATATATATATATATTTACTTCAATAGTGCTCAATACGTGAATAGAGCTAAGTATCTGCTGAAAATGATTGGTTAATTAGCAAACTATAATAATATTAATTCCATAATGCGAAAAATTATTTGTAGCGTAACATATATATATAAGCCCCACAATATATAAGAACAATATAACAGTGATTATGCAGACATGTATAGAGCAAGAATACAAAGAAAGTTTAGCACTAAAATTGTAGGAATTTATTGAAAACTCTTTCTTATATTAATATTGGATTGGCTATTCATCATGTTGTTCAGCAAGTAAGTGGGCGTGACCAGTGAAAATAATAAAAAAAAGAAAGAGAGCTCTCCTGATTGTGATAGGCAGCGTTTGTGCTGCCACTCGTAGAACAAGCACCAGCCAAGTAACGGCAGCTGGTCAATACCGATCACTACCGCTGCTGCTCCCGATAGCTAGCGTAAGTATTGTTGGGCATGTGAAAGTTGGTGGTCACAAAAGTGGGGAGTGGGGAGCATTCTCACCCACCTGATCGTATGAAAAACGCACTCATCATAAAGAGGTCGTGTAAGCTTCAAAATGCTTTCAAGATTATTCAAAAGAGAAAAAGGCTATTATTAGTCTGAAGTAGCAATAACAATAGTCGAGGGGATAATTGTTGCATTGTTTTTAGAGATAATTGCAATGTTAATTTCAGTCTCAGAAATAAATAATACTAGTGTTGCTACTATTATTACTAGCTATCTAATATTCTGGTTATTATTTCCTTAATTAGTCCATGCGTTACGCTTTCAAGAAGAAGGCCATATACAATAGCCTATATATATATATATATATATATATATATATAGGCAAAAAGAAAGTCCGCACCTGTAATTTTTTCAGCCACTGCAAATTTAAGCTAAATTTAATGTAACTGTTTAAACAAACTATACCTCATTTTATTGGTCTTTTATTCTTCTATAATTTTACCTGTTCATATTTGATTTTCCATTGAAATATTCTAGTGTTCACGTCAATTTAAAAAAAAATAACCTCAAATTGAGGAGGCAAAAAGGAAGTCCACACAATGGAAAATTGTTATTTAAATGTAACTTTAGGACATTAATGCAACACAAAGACAACAGGAACACAATGAACTAGTTAATATTTAGTAGCATAGCCCTTCTGCAATTTGACAGCCTGCAATCTTTTGGGAATTCTTTGAATTAGAATGCAACATTACTCCGGGGAAAAGGCATCCCACTTTTCTTTAATTTTTGTCCAAAGTTCTTCCAAATTTGAAATTTTATCATTGCATAGCTGTTGCTTGATGTAATGCCATATGCTTTCGATAGGATTGAGGTCTGGAGATTGTGCAGGCCAATCCAAACATGGAATATCATGCTCTTCCAGGAACCTCTTGACATTGCCAGCTGTGTGAATGGAAGCATTATCCTGCATGAAGATGGGATTATCATCCAAATTCCGACCAAAGTAGGGTAGAAAATGATCAGTCAACATATTAATGTACTTGGTCGAATTAATTCGACCTTGCAAGCGAACTATAGGCTCTGGACCATTGGTACTAATAATGCCCCACATCAAAACTGAACCTCCACCACCTTGCAGCATTGAAACTGAGTCCCTAGGATTAAATTCTTTGTCTTTCCTCTGACGCAAAAAAAGCACTTTTGACCAATATGAAGAGTCATGATCTTCATTGCATCTGACGAAGTCCAGACGGTGCTTTCTGTTTTTTACAGAAGTCATTGGCTTGTGTCTTGCAACATATCCTCGCAAATGAAATTCCTTTAATCTGTTCTTGATAGTAGAAAGAGAGCACTTTTTAACAAGATTGCACTGTTGTTGGATTTGGGGAGCTGTTTCAAATCTGTTTCTTAGGCTGCAGATCTTGATAGCATTGTCTTCCCTATTAGAAGTAACTCTAGTACGACCATATTATGGAGCATCACGAACACTGCCAGTGTTTTGGTACTTTTGCACAGCCTTTTGTACCGTTTTCTGATCACACTTCAATCTGTGGCCGATTTCCCGATTGGATAAACCAGAAAGGTGGAGATTAATGAGCTCCTGACGATCACTAAGAGAAAGTCGTGGTATATGGATTAAATGTTACGTTGAAACAACAACAATTACGATTAGAGATGATTTGTTACCTGTTGGTTGATATTTTAAACTGATTTACGGATGATAATTTCAGCTGGTTTAAAGCGAATTTGTTGGTGTGGATTTTTTTCCCTCCTCAAGTTGAGGTTATTTTTTAAATATTTCCATTAAAAGTCAAATATGAACAGGTAAAATTATAGCAGAATAAAAGTCGAATAAAATGAGGTGTAGGTTGTTTAAACAGTTACATTAAATTTAGCTTAAATTTGCAGTTTTTGAAAAAATTACAAGTGCGGACTTTCTTTTTTGCCGACATTGTATATCTCTGCACTCAGAAAAAATAAATAACAAAGGAACAACAAACATAATTGCAAAAAACCCTTGTTCAAAATTATTGGCACGATTTATTTAATAATCAATTGTATAGCCTTTGGCCTTGATTACCTTCCTCAGTCGCTTTTCATAGTTTACAACCAAGTTGTTGCACTCTTCAGTAGTAATTTTAGCCCACTCTTCCTGACAATAATCCTCCAATTGAATAAGATTCTTAGGCTTCCTTTGCATTACCCTCAATTTTAATGTTCTCCATAAATTTTCAATTGGATTAAGGTCTGGGCTTTGTGATGGCCACTCCAAAACATTAATATGATTGTCCTCAAGCCATTTCTTAGTCAGTTTAGCCGAATGCTTTGGGTCATTATCTTGCATGAACCACCAACGACGACCAAGTGAGAGCTCTTTAGCAGAGTCTTTCAGGTTTTCATCCAATATTTTAACATAATCTTCCTTTTTTATGCTACCTGTGACCTTAACAAGTCGCCCTGGTCCAGAGGCAGCAAAGGATCCCCAAAACATCAAACTGCCTCCACCGTGCTTCACTGTGGGTATGGTGTTCTTAGGCAGGAAAGCTTCGCCAGATTTTCTGTAAATATAAGACACTTTATTATGGCCAAATAACTCTATTTTCGTTTCGTCAGTCCATAGAACACGTTTCCAGAATGCAACATCTTTATCAATATGACGTTTTGCAAAGGCTAGCCTTGCTTTCAGGTGCATAGGCTTCAATAAGGGAGTCTTTCTCGGACGACATGCTTTTAAACCAGCTCTCTTCAAAACTCTACCAACTGTATGTCGAGATACATTCACTCCAGAGGTGCTCTGTTCATCAACAATCTCCCCAACAGAGATCCTTGGGTTTTGTTTTACTTGTCGAACAATTTTCCGTTCATCTCTTGGGGAAAGAATCCTTTTTCTCCCTCTACCCTCTAAACTCATAACGTGGCCTTGCGATTTGAACTTGTTTATTATGGCTCTAACAGTGGATTTGGGAAGGTTTAGCTTCTTTGAAATCTTATCATAGCCCTCCCATTGGTATGGCATGCTACAACAAGCTTCCTGACATCTTCGCCGTGTTCCTTAGTTTTAACCATGGCGATTGAAAATTATAATTTAGTCACTTATAATAGTTTAAATAAATCGCTATCTAAAAATTATCTGAAAAAAATTATTCACTGAATTAGCGTTAAACAAGCATAATATGGCTATAAAAAAGTTCAGAAAGCACGTAAACCGGAAATTGATTGATATTATACTGATACTAAAAGAAAAACAAAGCCGTGCCAATAATTTTGAACAAGGGTTTTTTGCAATTATGATTGTTGTTCCTTTGTTATTTATTTTTTCTAAAATCCGATTGCTGCATCGGAAAGGCCAGTTAAAAATACATAATATACTTTGTTATTTTCTTTAATTTAATCCCTTTTTTAGAATTTATTAGACAAAATTTAACTTTTATTTTACCGTGCCAATAAATATGATCATCACTGTATATAATATATATATAATATATAATATATATATATAATATATATATATAATATATATAATATATATATAATATATAATATATATATATAATATATATATTATATTATATATATATTATATTATATTATATATATATTATATTATATATATTATATTATATTATATATATTATATTATATATATTATATTATATTATATATATTATATTATATTATATATATTATATTATATATTATATTATATATATATTATATTATATATATATTTTATAATATATATAATATATATATAATATATATATAATTTATATAATATATATATAATATAATACATATATAATATATATATAATATATATATAATATATATAATATACATATAATATATATATGATATATATATAATATATATATAATATATATATAATATATATATAATATATATATATATAATATATATATATAATATATATTTGACTAACCTAAACTCCTCCATCCCCTCTAACTACTTTTACATGCCTGGATATCTCCCACTCTGCCGTAAGGACTCTGACAGACATATGCACGGACTTGGAGTTTACATTCGTAATACCCTTCCCCTGACTAGAGAGACAAACCTAGAAACGGATGATCAAGCCTTTATGTGCTTTAGACTAATCATGCAACACAACATTAGCTACTTTTACTTTCTCTACCGCTCTCCTTCGACCCAAGACTGCACCATAATAAACAAAGTATCTGACAGCATAGACACAGCACTCTCCTTCGACACTAGCGCCCAAGTACATGTATTTGGTGACTTTAATGTCCATCACAAAAACTGGCTTGGATTCTCTACTTATACAGATGCAGCAGGCAGCGCAACTCATAGCTTCTCTGTATCTCACTCCCTATCGCAAATTGTTACTTTTCCAACCCGCTTCCCTGATCAGGAAGAACAACACGCATCACTATTAGATCTGTTTTTGACCACAATTCCTGATGATTGTGTAACGAAATCCGACAGCCCACTTGGGAACGCTGATCATGCGGTAATAATGGTTGAAATCACCCTAAACTCTAGACCCAAAACTGAAGAGCCAGTGCTCAAAACAACCAGATATTATAAAAAGGCTGACTGGGAAGCTATCAGAGATCTTATCAGAGACGCCCCATGGGGAAATATTTTTTCTCTTCCTGCTGAACAGTGTGCAACTGAGACCACTGAATGGTTCAAAACTGCAATCGAAGCGCATGTTCCCATGCGGAAATTCTATAGCAAGCCCCACTCTCCCCAATGGTTTACTTCGACTTGCGCAACTGCCATTGCTCAAAGGCAGCATGCATTCCGAAGGTTTAACCGACATAAGACCAGTTCAAACAGACAAAAGTACATAGAAGCTAGAAGTAACGTTAAGAAAGAAATAGCGACAGCTAAGAGGGAATTTACGGAAACCACTAAAAAACGCATCGAAGCACAAAAATTAGGAACTCGTGACTTCTGGAAAATCTACAACAGTGTAGTAAATAATGGGCAATCAACGATTCCCCCACTAACCAACAATCACGAGGTTCTTTGCTCAGCAACCGAGAAGGCTAACATGCTTGCCAGTCGGTTTGCCTCCAACTCTACACTGGACCCTTTAAACCACCCCCTACCTGACTTTCCTATGCGGACAGACGCCAAGCTAGACGATCTGGAAATCACCCCTGCTCAGGTGCATGCTATCATAAAAAACCTTGACACTTCCAAAGCATGTGGACCCGACCTCATCCCAGCTGTGCTATTAAAAGAGTGCTCAGCCGAAGTAGCTCCAGTTCTCTCCAAACTCTACAACAAATGCCTTAATGAATCTTGCTTTCCGAGCTGCTGGAAAACTGCTTCTGTGGTACCAGTATTCAAGAATTCTGGCGAAAGAACTGACCCATTAAATTATCGCCCTATTAGCCTCCTCCCACTTTTTGCCAAAATATTTGAGACCTTAATTAACCATGCTCTAGTCCAGCACCTTACAGATGCTAAACTTCTAACCGACCATCAATATGGATTTAGACAAGCCCGTTCCACGGCAGACATCCTCACTGTAATCTCTGAACGCATATACCATTCACTGGACAAAGCGGGAGAGGGCAGAGCGGTAGCTCTAGATATATCTAAGGCTTTTGACAGGGTATGGCATGAGGGTCTCCTCAGGAAGATTAGATCTTACGGTATCACTCGTAGAATACTTAACATAATTAAATCCTTCTTAGATAAGAGAAAAATCCAGGTTGTCCTCGACGGTCGTACGTCTAAACAATATAAGATAAATGCCGGAGTGCCCCAGGGATCTATCCTTGGTCCTCTGCTGTTCCTGATATTCATAAATGACCTCCCCGATAAAATTGCCTCTGAGATGGGTATATATGCTGATGACACCACACTCTATAGCAGGCACGACAGGAAAACAAATGAACATATATCTAAAGTAATGGCAGAAACACTGGAGGATGACCTCAAATCAGTAGTGGAATGGGGACAAAAATGGATGGTAACGTTCAATGCCACCAAGACAAAACTGGTTTCATTCAATAATTACAGGAAACCTTCTCTACCACCTATAGCAATGGCCAACAACTCTTTAGCTGAGAGTACGTCTTTCAAGCTCCTTGGCCTAACGTTCACAGGAAACATGAGCTGGAACAATTACATCGAGGGCATTGCCAGGGCCGCTGCGAGGAAGGTGGGCTCTCTCTACCGTGCTAGAAAACTTCTAACACCCGAAAGTATCCTGTACCTCTATAAGGCCACTATTCGCCCATGTATGGAGTATTGCTGTCATATTTGGGCCGGTGCATCGGCTACTAGTCTCTCTCTCCTTGACAGGGTTCAAAAGAGAGTCGCAAATCTGATAGGCCCTAAACTGGCATCAAAACTTCAGCCTCTGTCCCATCGTCGAAACGTTGCATCCCTCTGCCTGTTCTACAAGTATTATAATGGTGAATGCTCTGAAGAACTGCAAGCACTTGTGCCCCCACGACGTGAACACCCTCGACAGACCCGACAAGCTGCAAAATCCCAGCCCCACACTGTAGAGATCCCTAGATGTAAAAAATCGTTCTACTCCAGTAGTTTCTTCCCCAGAACTGCTAGACTTTGGAATTCCATTCCAGGTCACTGCTTCCCCAACTGTACTGACATGCATAAGTTCAAGTGCAACGTGAACCAACATCTCGCTGCCCTAATCCCTACATAGTGCCCCAGTAGATGTTTCCCCTGATAGTAGCCCCCTACACCAAAGTGGCAATGTGCCTTGTTTGGGGTGAAAATATAATAAAAAAAAAAAAATATATATATATATATATATATATAACATATATAATATATATATAACATATATAATATATATATATAATATATATAATATATATATATAATATATATATATAATGAATATATATAATATATATATATAATATACATAATATATATATAATTAATATATATAATATATATATATAATATACATAATATATATATAATTAATATATATAATATATATATATAATATACATATATAATATATATAATATATATATAATATATATAATATATATATATAATATATATATATAATATAATATATACGCATACGCACAGACTAGTGGGCTGCCTTTAAAATATGCTTAAATTTTAATTCATGCAGATTTGGTATTTAATATTACGGAGAAAATTAC